>NC_090879.1:49675356-49680356 GCF_036669935.1 Montipora foliosa
ATAGCACCCCAGAACTGTCCTTACTCCCAAGCGGTAAAAACTCTAAGCTACAACCTTCATCATACACTCTATAAGCCCCCCTCTCTACATGCATTAAGCACCAACATCCCATTCACATGTGCCAAATAGAGGATTTACAGTAAAAATCCATCAAATTAAAAGCAAACACAACTCACTACTAGATGAGGAAAGAGCTTGTTCTGCAGTCTCAGGTTCAGCTGGTACTTCTTTTACTTTTTTAGGTTTTGCCAACTATCACATAGTAAAAAAATAATAAGTACTATAATAAGTACATGTAATATGACATTAAAATACAGCCGTAATAATAATAATAATAATAATAATAATAATAATAATAATAATGATAATAATAATAATAATAATAATAACAACAACAACAACAAAAGGTTTTGAAAAACATTTAAGAATAAAGAGTAGTGAGATAAAAACATAATGTTTCTGCAACGACATGTCACCATTATCAAATGCAAATTATTGTAAGTTAGATAACGTTACATAAAGGATAGAGTGGGAAAATACTTTAGAATAAATGAGGTGGGGATAAACAAAATAATGAACAAAATTTAAACAAACAGCTTCACCGGAATGGAGTAATTTTGAGAGTTTAGAGTCGGTCTCTTTTTCCTTATTAAGGACGGTGCCTACTAATTCAAAGATATTTTTTCGCAGTTTACTGAATGTGCGGGGAAAGCTGATCTTAACAAGTGATATTCAAATCCAAAAAGAAAATTGGGGGTAACCACGCTTTTTTCGACAATAATTAATCAACAATATTTGTAAAAAGCTTTAAAATACAAAGCTGTGTACGGCGTTCTTTTGCAAATTGAAGCTTAATTATCTCTGAAAAATGCATGGTTACCCCCAATTTTCTTTTTGGATACCAAGAGCACTTGCTAAGTTCTGCTTTCTCCGAATAGTTTTGAACTGCGCAAAAATATTCCTTTATTAACTAGTTATAGCTGTCGCTAAAGTGCCAACGAGCCAAGCTTGCGTGATCTGGCGCCTGGCGGCTGCAAACATCACCCGGCGTACTCGTGCGGCACTCTCATTGGTTATCGCTACGGTCAACATTTCATCGCTTTGGTCTACATTACAGCTTTTGGTCTACATTACAATTAAATTTGAAGCGCTTCTGAGATTTCGTCCGCCTAAAAATCTTCTCACGGCTCTATAAGCTGCCGCCTCGCCAGGCCTTCTGTCTTCAGAAGGCCTGACTCGTTGGCAATAAGCATCGCCGATAAGATATCAGAGTGTCTCAATATGCGCAATAAAAATTGTAGGCACCGTCCTTAAAAGCATCTTATAAATAAGGCACTCAAACTTTCCACTGCATTTCTTTAGGGTGGTAAATTGCTCATGAAGATTGTTGTATCTTTGGTTGTGTTTGTCATATACAATATACAATTTGAATCACACGAATTACATTGAAATTCATAAGGGCTTTGTTTCTGTAACTTTCAAATCTTCAGAGACTTCCCTACTTGTGAAAACTGGTAGTAATTCACGGTTGATTTATTTCCCAAGGTCGCTTAGTTGCCTGCGCATGGAGTGGGTGGATTTCTGATCTTTGAAAGGCAAGGTTATTAGTAAAGGGCTGTTGAATGGCTTAATACGGTTTTGGGTTTGGTCTTGGGAGGCGTGAAATCTCTTAAAAGTAGAATCAACAAGCCGTCATCTCCAGCTGTGAATTGAGGAGCATAAATATCCTGTCATCGGTAAACACCTGAAGGACAAACAAAACCAAAGATCCAACAATCTTCACAAGCAATTTACAAATTGTACCACCCTAAAGAAATGCCGCGGAAAGTTTGAGTGCCTTATTTATGAGATGCTTTAATAAGAAAAAAGAGACCGACTCTGAACACTCAAAATGACTCCATTCCAGCAAAACTGTTTATTTAAATTTTGTTCATTGTTTTGTTTATCCCCACCTCATTTATTCTAATGTATATAACGTTACCTAACTTACCACGATATGATTTTCTAAACAGAAATTACCGATGAATCAAATAAACTTATGAAAAGAGCAATGTCCTATTAATTTTGTGTAGCTTTGTTGAAAATCCATTCCTCTGCTTAGGAGAGGTGAAGGGCTCATACTTTGATAAGTAGTTTTGGGAGACGTAATTTTTTCCTGAATGTGCATAATCCTTTGCTTTCTTCATCCAGAAAAAACTGAGACAACACTAGGGTGACTGGTAAAGTCATAATGGTATACTACGGATTTAAACAATGAACAAAATGATACATGAAATAAATCATATGTTGAACATCAGATATAAAATGAAGTGAAAAAAAAAAAAAATAGAAAATAAAAATAAAAAATAATAATAATAATAACACCAACTTTATTCATTCAATAGAATGAAAGGGAGAGATACCAGAGGTTATCCCTATACGAAGGTATCCGCCCGGATGTTATTGATCTAGAGTCGATTTTGATCCTTGATCCTCGATTTTGATCCTTGCAGTTGTGAACGCAATTTTAGAAGTTGCGTAGAGAAGCCTGAAAAATTCAGGACTTCATTGGGGTTTGAACCCATGACCTCATGATGCTGGTGCGATGCTCTAACCAACTGAGCTATGAAGCCACTGATGTTGGGAGCTGGTCATTTGTGGGTTCATTATGTTCACACGATGAATGAATCAATGAATGGAATGATAGATGAAATGAATCATGTATAGAACAGCGGATATAAAATCAAGTGAAGCTATGATCCTCGCAGTTGTGAATGCAATTTTAGCAATTGCGCAGACAAGCCTGAAAAATTCAGGACTTCAACAGGGTTTGAACCCATGACCTCACAACTTATTATTATAAGAAATTCAGTACATACTGTACCTTAAAGTTTGAGGAAAATTCCTTAAGATCTGCACATAAAAAATTATTTCAAAACATTAGGATAAATGCCCATTCATGCAGTACAGTACATGTACAACAAGGACAAAAAACATAAAATTAATAATGCATTCCATTAGTTTCAGTTAAAATTAATCAGCTATCGCATTCAGTGGTTTCAGTAAGTACTGACAGCCAATGTGTCCGCTACTTTACTCAGAAGTAAACAACTTTTCGCCCCTAAATCGAAAAAATTAATTGCAGATTCTTTCACACATACACGTAAGATTAAAAATACATTAACCAGTGACAACATGAAGTCTTCTAAACATGACCACCAATTTTGCATTTGGGAGCATTCTTTTGAAAATGGTGTGTCCACAGACACCCCTAAAGGGGTGGGTGTGTGTAACTACACACGATCAAACAAACCAGTCGTAGTTATAACTGGAAGCATTGACTGGGACAAAACAAAAAAAAACAACGTCAAGAGAAAAATGCTAATGAGGCCACAATCAAGTGAATAACATTTGCTCAAATAACTTCATACAGAAAATAAATACAAAGATAAACGAGAGTGAAAACTAAAAATTAACAGAACTTTAACCTTGTCCAGCCTTCGGGACCACAGAGTAGAAAGAAAAAGGGTGCTACACAAGTGACAGAAAATCCATGAAAATTTCTCCTCTAACCACACTATCCTGACAGCACTCACATCACGTGATCTGAGATGGCGCAAAAATAGACAATTTGGGCAAGCTTTAGCTGTCGTCAGTTACACGGTGGTGAGGCTCTTTGATGATACAGTCAGTAGTTGGTTACTCTACTCAAACAAGCCACCAACTTCTAATTTTATTTAAAGCCCTGCGCATTACAATGTGTGTACCTTTAATGGCCTCATTCATCACAGGACTTCTACCAGAAGATGCATCTTCATTGGATAATACTTTGCTTTCATTGCCAACTCTGCTGTCAGCAGTTGAACTTAAAGCAACACTTCTGCTTGTGCCACAATTATCCGGCTGACAGATTAGAACGAACAGTTTTTATTTATTGTTGAGAATAACCCAAATAGCACTTTCAAAAACTACAGCAACAAGAAAAATAAGAAGTGTGTCTACATGGCATTGAAAATAATAAAATTCTTTTGAAGGTGGGTCTAAAACACAGATCACATTCCACTGGTCAAGACAAGAAGTCCCTGCTCCACTGATGAACAGCTACTGTAAGCCAAACATTTCCCCTACACCCGAAAAACCTTTTTGTAGAGCGATTAGGAATAGGAGACACTCTTTGTGTTGTTTACTTATCTGTAGCACAGTGACATGTACACCTGTGTTTTAGACCTGCTGCTATTTGGAAAGAAGTTCTTTGCCAAGTTTTTCGTCACGAAACAACAGCTTTCAATAACACTTTCTTCCTTCCCATACCGGGCAGACCAGTTGATTTGATCAAGATACAAAACAAACATCTGGCATATACAGGGTTAGGGTCATAACTGGTACAAAATACATGTACAGTGTTTTTGCTCATGTGACCAGCAGTCATATTTGCATACTAAAACAAAGGAAGAAATTTTCATAAAAATAGAGTTCAATTCCCAAAAGAATATTTCACTCCTCCAACATGGCTGCTTTTTCTTTGCTTCCGTCCTCCAACATGCCTGCCCTGACGTCATGTGAAAAAAATCCCAATTATACCAGGGCCAGGAAGCGGCCTGCCAGTATAATTGAAATTATATAAACAAATGAAGTGAGAAATATATGAGAAGACATCAGGTAGAATTCCGCTTACATGTATTTGTGCTTTGAACCACTTTTTAATGCTACAAGAGTCTGTCCCTTGTAAGGACAGGTCAAAAATTATAAATGTTGTAATCCCACCATACCCCTGTATGAGCACATGGTACCATGATCCTCTGCATCTTTTTAACACTGTGTTCTACTTAATGAATTGGGCAACAAAATTAATGGAGTATAAATAAATAATTATACTTACAGTGCTGCAAGGGGAATTTGAATTCACAGCAACCTCTTGCCTTTCAGCTACTGAAGTAACTGGAGGCGAATTTGCTGAAAAAGATGCAATTTAGGGTCTACATTATGCACATTACATGTAAACTGTGCTCACACTCAGTTGT
>NC_090879.1:49685356-49707856 GCF_036669935.1 Montipora foliosa
GAAATAGAAACAGAACCTTTACCACTTTTATGTTATCTTCTAGGCCTCCACCGACACGTGGATCTCCTTCCTGGGGTACCCATTTCTACAAAGTAGCAATAACAATGCAAATAATAAAATATTTAAAGGGAGAGCTATTCTTGGATATCCCCTCGGACTTCCCATCAATAATAATAACTACCTGTATTGATCCAGCAAGGGTATTTTATGCTATTAATTAAACTACATGTAATACAATGATGTTACTATAGAGACATGTCTGTATGTTAATTTATAAGAAAATTCTTCACAGGAAGGACTTTGTACAGAGTCATTTTGAAAAGAGGTTGAAGAACGTAAATTATAAAGAGCCTTTTGGCTAGTAGCTTAGAAATGGCCTACTTGGTATTTTTGGGGGGTCATTTGCATTAAAACAATGGATATTCAGTTCACTTCAAAGCATGATAAAGTCCTAAGAGTAAATACATGCACCCTGCGAGCAGAGCCTCCTTTTGTCTTTTTCTTCACTGAGGAGGAGAAAAGTAGGCTCTGCCCGAATCGCGTCAACTCTTTGAAGCCGCCGCAGGCCGAGCTTCTGGACTAGTCAGTCTTGTTTTCTCTCATCAAACCGGTTATTCCAGTGTGAGCGTCCATTTAGTGACAAAACCGATGGTTATAATTGAGCCCGCTGTACCATGAAAAACCAAGATGGCGGCTAGATCTGGCATATTAGGCTTGGGTTCGAGACTGTATCCTGGCAACATGCAGCGCATATTCAATAAAGATCTTACTCGATTCATGCAGAGCCTTTCTCGAGAACGCCAAAATCGAGCAAGCAAAAGAAAGGCTCTGCTTGCAGGGTGAAATACATGTAACTTTGTTGTAAAGAACCACCCAAATGTATTGCATTATGGGATTGAGAAATAGTCTATTTGTGAATTAGACAAATCAATCTCCTTCATGATACCCCCTGAATCTTGTGCCAAAAGTGTATAATACTGTGGATATAATTTATTGCACATGAAAAAGTGACGTCAGGTTGATCATAAGATAAGGAGCAGTATAGTCAGAGTAAACTACCACCATGCCTTCTTGAGACATGATAGAACTTATCCTCATCTGATAATCCCTAAACCATTCATATTGATGACCCCAAGAATGATGCGATCCAAGGTTCACCAGCAGCATTTCATAACGACAATACCAACTATGACACCAACAACAACGATTGAGACGGAGACTACAACAATGATGATGACAATAATAATAATAATAATAATAATAATAATAATAATAATAATAATAATAATAATAATAATAATAATAATAATAATAAATGGAGGGGCTGTTCAAATGCAAAAAAAAGGAAAAGAATTATGTACCTCAAGGGGTCGCTCAATCGCCTGACCGTTGGTATGCTTTGAGCCAGCAATTGCCTCATCTGTAAAACTATCTGCAGGATGAAGAAAAATAACATTACCACTGTAAGACCAAGTCTAAAAAGAGAAGTGCATTCAATGGTTTGGTACTGTACATGATGTGGTTTTTTTTGGAAAAGAATACTACACAAAGCTACACCATTACATGTCTAGCTTCTAACTCAATAACCAAACAGTTTATTGAGAACCAGCGGTCCCCGTGGTCATCCATTTATAAATATTATCTTGATGCTAAATTTTTCAACATTATTAGTAATATCTTCATTATTCGGTAAAATATAAAAGCCTAAAATATAACCAAAAAAGTGAAATGCAAATTTGGTGGCTTGTGTTGTATTGAACTGTACATGTGAATGTATTTCAGACTGTGTGTGTGGAAATATATTAACAGTAACATTAGAAGGGGTTGTTGAATCTTCTGATGTTGCTGTTTTACAGTGCACGGCAAAGAAATAATCTCATGTCTGTGCCACAGTTGCAAAATTTAATGCTCTAATTCATTGAGGCAATTGAGGTGAGATAAGTCTGCTTCTACAAGGAAAGAATGGTTGAATTACACACATGTTCACGCCAAGTTTTAAATGGAATCTCACCAATTGCAGAATCAGGTTCGTCACTCTTTGTAATGTTGACAGTGACAATATCCTTGAGTGCTATCAACAGATTACTGATCAATCGATCTCTGTTGGGTAAAACCCTCTCATCCTGATGATAATCACATAATTAACAATTAATACTTTTATTGAATAAGGAACAGCTTATCACATCAAATGAAGATGATTCAAATCCACCTATTATACACATACATGTAGTTCAAAGCAAAGTACGAAAAATTGTGTGCAAAGAACTGTGTTTTTGTACTTTGTTTTGTTTTTTCCTCAAGTTACCTAAAAATGATGTGGAAGATTAATCACCAAGTGTAGCGTCAATGCAAAAACCTTTTTAAACTTACAAAAAACTGCTTTTTGTTACATTTACAGTACCACTCAAAAGTAAGTTACCACCCTCTTGCGATACGAGACTGGTAACTTACTTTTGAGCAGTGCTGTATGTGCTTAGTTACCTGGCCTTTAAATGAAAGTGAGGCTGGAGTTGACCTTGTTATGATACTGACCTCCCTCCTTTTCTTGTGTTAACTATGCTGTTCTCATGCAAATTAGTTGGAATTTACATAAGAGCAGTGAGCTCTATCAAAAAAAGGTTAACTCCAGCCCCTCTTTCATTATAGGGCAGGTAACGTAAAATAGTCTATTACCACCCTCTGATTCAAGCGGTTGTCCATTTTGGTTTCATACCTTAATATTCACTATTGCAGAGGGTTGCCAAATTCATGGTTTTTTTCTTATAATATGTAGTACAGTAATATTTATCATTAATGTCTAGAAAACTTTCATAAATGGACACAAGTGAAAAAAAAAACCAATTAATTCAGAAGGTTGAGAAAATGGATACCTCAATAAGACCGTTTGCTGGCTTCCTTTGAGGGATAAGGTGGGCCTCACCCAACGTACAATCAAACTGTTAAGAAATAATAATTATTATCAATGCAAAAATCATTTTACATAATTTTTATGTATTGCACAATAGTTGCATTAGTTTTATTTCATCCAAGTTGTTTTAAACTTTTATGTTCTGTAACATTACAATGAAACTTCTAAGGGTTAGGGTTTATATGATTTTAATGATTAATGATTAATTTAACCCTCTAAAACATCTTGACAACTAAAAGAGTCTATCTATGCTTACAAATGTACTTTTACTGGGTAAACTTAACTTTTGATATCTAACCTTTGGGGAAACAGCTTTAAGAATGCCTTCATAGATGTCACCATTACGCACCACAATACGGGCAATCTCACCCTGATGTATAAGATAAAAAGAATTAATGACATGCTTGATAAAGATCTCACCTCAAAGGGACATAAATAATTATTAATACAAACAAATGTGACCTTGCATGGAAAGATGTACACAAACACTTTCCTGTTAAACAAGCCACGGCGTCGAGTATCCCTTGGTTGCCCGTTAAAACCACATCTCCGAAATGTTTAATTAACGCTTGTGCCTGATCGTTAGTCGTCACCAACAAACAGTTAACCATTAACCAACCTCGTTCCCAGGTTCTCTCTTTTCCTCCCTTGCCGACGAGAAAGAGACCCTGGTCTGGTCTGGTTACATGTCCGCTAAATTTTAGCAGATGACAAACAAATGGTCAAAGGGAGGGGAGGAATGGTAAGGTTTTTGTCTCACTGTGCTTGGGTGGGAAAGAAAAACTGTTGCGATTCAGGGTAGACAAGATAAACACATGTGTATTTGTCATCAAGTCAAAAACACTGTGATGGTCGGAGGTCAAACATCAAGTGGAAACCTCCCACAAACAAAAAAAAGGTTTAAACATCATTGAGTTCAAGTTGTTGCCGTCTTGGAAGAATCTGTTTCGAAACAGAAATCAAGCTTTCCTCACGACGGCAGAGTTAATTTATGGCAGTCCTTTAATCCAAGACAAAACACTGCCCCATCTACTGTGCTGATCTTGCGAAAGACGGTTAAAGAATTCTGAAATCTTCAGAGTAGCGAAAAAAGAAAGTCAGTCTTCATTTCAACGAGTCCGCAGATGCATAGAAATTTCGCCATCAGTTGCTCATACTTTGACCAAGAGCGCAAAGACGAAGGACTCTGCAAATAGTCGATGTTAAGAACTTTGTTTTGAGCCAAGGACTGAGAGTCAACACACCTAACAACCCCACGTTGTTGCACATACGTGCGATAATAGGCTTAATTTAAAGGGACAAATGTGACCTCACACGGGAAAACGTACATTAACGTTTTAACGTTACAAGGACAAAACTAACGGCTAACTAACGGACGGGTAATGGAAGCTAACGGTACCTAACGGTATGCTAACGCTTTTACAGGCACCGCTAACGGTTTGCAAAGTCATGCTAACGCATTGCTGCAAGTTAGTTAGTTCGACTAACAAGCGCTTCGGAAGCAGCTTAAAGCGTTAAAATGGTCAGCTAGTGAATGGCTAGAGGCGTTAGACGGTTAGTGAATAGAATACCTGAAAGCTTTTAACTGTTGGAGGAAGCCACTTATCCGAAAAACTAAACTAAAGTTGAAGCGTAAGCCTAACCGGCGAACGATAAATAATTAAGTGTTGCAGATTTTTAACCCATCGACATCCAAACCGGCCGTAACTGGCCGCGCGCGACGACCCCTGAATTATCGTAACTGGCAACAAACAATCATGGCGGCTTGATCTTAGGCCTCCACTCACTCCCCCTTGGTGAATCTGAATTTTTTTTGTTGTTATGGAGATTTAGGAGGATAATTGACCAATCATTTGTTGTCTTGTGAGCATATTTTGACAGCTGATAAGAGACACAAGGTCCGGCCTTTTGTCCTTTCGATCGCGCGATCACATCAAATTAGACGAAAACAACGGCTGATGCGTGAGGTAACGCATCAAACGATGGGAATATTGCTACTTTTTTTAGGATAAAGGGAGCTTTTATGGTTTTCCTGTAAGAAGAGGGGCTACTAGTGATAGCAATTTTGATTCAGATGGCTTTAAAAGTGGCGAAGAAGACGGTGACAAGCCAAGGCGCGAATGATGACACCGATCCTGAAGAAAAAAGCTCGCTGGAAAAGACCAGCTCGATTATATTCAAGTTCCAGATTTCGTGGAAGCCACTGGCGTTTACTCTGTTTTAGATCATCGTAATGAATTAGATATTTTTCTTAATTTTCATAGGAGATGATCTATGGGAATTAATGGTAACCGGAAAGTAGTTATGCCCGTCAAAAGCTCTTGAATACCTCCGAGCGCACTGCCCGTTTTCATGAAGTAAGCCACGCAGAATTAAAGGCCTTCATAGGGTTTGACGAAATAACTAGAATACATAAAATCCAAAAACATTTATTCACTACAGTTGGGAGTCGCCTTGTGTTGCCGGAGGGAGAAACCGTGTTTCTCGTAATGCTCTTTTTAAGTCGACGAAATCGAGAGTAGCTGATGCCGTAAAAGCACAAAAACATGTCCTTGCAAATTGGTTTCGACTGGTAATAAAATGAGCAACGAGGACTCCTTTTACATCCAATGAACTCTGCTCGGGTGAATGCCTGGATACAGGTTAAAATCACAAGATCAAGCTCAGCACTCGACAAAATTATCAAGGCAGTTGTTAAATTAAACAACACTGTTTCTTCGGTAAACTGTACGGAACTGGACCGTTCTTTGGACCAAGAGTACAACCACAGCTATCTCGCAGAACTTTTTTCACTTTTTCCCCTACTTCCTCAAAATCTTCTCCTTCGTGTTCAATCTCGGCCATCACGTTGTGAATTAAAACTATAAAACTCCGCACTTCCAACATATTTCGCAATGTTATGTTGTCATGGAAATGTTTCGTTTGACAAAAGGACTGGGACTTGAGACCATTTTATTTGCATACTGTGCTGGCGATTCCTTTTGTTGGTTTTTCATAATAAATCAGTGGGTGCAATGAAAACATTATTGTGGCACTGAAACAGCGAATGATTTTACGAGCGACTCCTTTACTCAAGCTCTGCTCTGCGATTGATAAAAATTTATTGTTGTGTTCAGGCGATAGCCACGCAGCGAGATCACTATCGCACTTATTAACTCGATCGCTCTTTCTATTTAAAGCGTTTACATGACTTGTAACTTTGCCCTCCACCTTTTGTTGCCAGGATTGATCTATTTTTGTCAGTTATTCCTCAAAGATAATTTTATATAACTTTTTAGGGTAGCAGCTCGTAGAACACATTCGTAATCATCTCAATGCTTCGTAAAGAAAATACAATCTGGGGCCGGGGTGGCGGAAGAAAGCGCGGCAAGTGTTTAGCTTTTATTCACTTTATTCTCACACTTGTCTTTTATGAAGATAATGCTGGCTAGAACCAAGTTTTCTTTCTGATGTTACTGGACAAAGAATAATATTATACGCAATTAAGAGACAGGAGTAAGGACACGAGTAAGTTACTACGAGTGGTATTTGAGTGCTCCGATCCAAAAGCACTGTAACAGTTACGGTCCTTCTAACCGCTAAATGAACTAACGAATGCTTAATTTTTCTAACGGTTACAAGGTAACCACTAACGCTTTATCCATACTACTAACGGTTTGGTGCAACAGTCTAACGGTTCGGTGAAACCGTCTAACGTTGACTAACGGATTACTAACGGCTGACTGATGATGGCTAACGGCTAACTAACGCTTTCGGCCGTTAAACGTTAAAACGTTAGTGTACGTTTTCCCGTGTGAGGTCACAAATTTCCTCATTTACAGAATAGCCAACCAAATCGCTCTACAATTGCCAGCAATCTCCAAGAGAATGCCCAAGTAAGAAATCTCCAAGAAGATCCCCAGGCTCAGGTTGGTTACAAATAACTTGTTTGTATGCATTATTACCCTTTCAAACTTCAACAGTACTGCTATACGTTTAGTCACTGCCTAATTAAAAAATACATGTAGAGTAATTTGTTTACCACACCAACTGTAAACTAGCTCTAGTTCACCTCAGAGTGACTGCTTAAAATTGTCACAGTGTCATGGTATGAGCTGTCAGTAGCTGATCATGGGTTGTAACTATGGTCTGAGGAAGTCGCAGCCACCCATATTCCTTTGAAATTTTTTATTATTTTCATAGAATTGTCTCAGAAAAATAAAAAGTACATGTATGTAGCATAGAGCTGTTCGCGTGGGAGGTCACAAATGTTCACGGAAGGCAAGTAACTTGACAGAACTTTAGTAAACATTCATCACAGTCACATACAGACTCACAGTAGCTGCAGCAGAGATGGCCAATACACTTAGGGCGTGTTCGATTGACCGTATTCCGAAATAGGAATACATGGAATAGAAGTTAGAAATCCTTCGCTTTTACGGAGATTCACGTTAAATTTGTCAAACAACTGCTAAAATGCTATTTTAAACATATGTATCTTTATTATTCTTGTTGCTTCAAAACGCCAAACATACAGTTTTAAATCATCACTCCACGTATTCTTATTCCGGAATAGGGTAAATCGAACGCACCCTTAGTGTCCATGGTATCAAGACTTCTTAAGAGAAATCTTCTAAGACAAAATTATTGTTCTCTAGGCAGCAGAATTTACAAATGTCATCACTAATTATATAATTTGTGATTCTTGGCAATGTCTTTATTGTTGTAATATACAGTGTAGTGTTGGAAAAGGCTGTTTCTCATTGTGTCCTGCACACCCAGTTTCTTGGAAATATTCCCTCACTGTGCGAGGTGGTCCCACATGAATAATATGTCATATGGCTTGGATATCCACACCCATTTTCATCGCAACGGTAGCAAATACATGTATTACCCTTACTTTGGATGCAGATGTTGAAAGTTCTTTCAGAATTTGTTCTTTAATTGCCACTGTTTGAGGGGCATGGTATTGTGCAAAATGACCTGTTTTCTGGCTTTGCATTGGCACTTGAAGGGTAATAACACTCATCACCAAGTTGCTTTTCAAAGTATTTGAATGCAAAGTACATGATTGTGGTCGGGTAATTTACTTTCTTTGCATTCATGTCTGTTGAACAGAAAAGACAACGATACTACTGAAAAGAATTATAATTCAATGTTGTGTACACAAATGAAAGCATGTAGAACGATATGAAATGTACTAGTGTTCTAGTGGATACTGTATAGATTACATTAGCACTTTCAGCTCGCCACAGGGCAGACTACTAGTACCAAATTTAATTCACCGGCTTCAAGAAGTTATAGAGATGGACGTGCCAATGACTTTTAAGATATTATGTCAAGTTAAAATGAGCCAAAACTACTCTTCAAAATAACAGAAGAATTGGGCATTTTAAAACACTAAAAATGTTTAGCACAAAGATGACAACAAACCAAACAAAAAGGTCATGTTTCCAAACATGTCTTAATTCGTCACGCAACGCTTATCCCACATATTGCAAATTCGAAACATGACTGTTGATCTCGTCGCGGAACACTCGTGCTACTCGGTTCATTTTTCAACACTATTTAAAACAATCTCAGCACAGCAGCGATTTTTGAATTTGCACAGACAATCAGTGGATGCTGAGAGAATTTTATCAGGGATTTTAATAATTATTATTGTGTCTTCTACATGTGTGTTATGACCAACCTGCAGACCTTTAAGCAAATGGAGGCCACGACCATATTTTCATGCCCAGACAATAAATGCTTTTAACCGCTTTAACGATTAGCGGTTTGACACTGCCTTTAACAGAATCCGTTAAACTTTTCTCTCAAGCGTTATAACACTTTTTTGATCCGTTAGCTGTGAGGAGACAGCGGTTAAAGTGTTGAGACAAGCCGTCAGCCATTAAAGTATAGCCATTAGAACGTTTTGAAAAACCATTAAAACTTCTTAAAAGACTGTTAACTGGCCATCAAATATTCGTCCGTTTTCGTCCATTTAACAGAATTTTGTAGGGTACGTTTACACATTCAAGGTTACAAATGTTTAACAGTCTTGTCCTGTAAGTTTGCAACAGGACAAACATTAACATCAAAACAAGCTAAAACTGCAATCATAAGTGAATGTGTGAGGGACAATAATATTACTTTACCTCACAGCCATTATTACTTCATTAGGTAATCTTTTGTTGCCCAAATTACATATATTAGTCCAGGGCAACACCATACCGTCATGACCAAGGTAACCCACTCATTTACACAAATATTGCACATCTGCAGTTTACACAATAATTTCTTTATAATAATAATACTAGTAACAGAAATTTCAAGCTCACGATACAACGTTTTAAAGACATGTTTTGGCATGTCTCATGCCATCATCAGTTTAATGTGTTGTTTCCTTTCCACTGTGGAAAAGGAAACAACACATTAAACTGATGATGGTATGAGTCTTGCCAAAACATGTCTTTAAAAACTTGTATCGTGAGCTTGAAATTTCTGTTGATACTGTTATTGTCACCAAGTTATGGCAATGTTATAAATGATACTACTGTAAAAGACATTTAATATACACCAGATTATGATACTAAATGTTGAACATTATTATTATTATTATTACTGTAACAAAAGTTAAACTGATTAAAAAAGTTGAGGGCACAGATTGTAACCACAAGATCATAATATAACTCACCAAGTTACTTGTCACATGATAAACAATAGCCTTGTTTGCATAAATATCACCGTTACCAAAGCCATCGTCAATCTGAAGAAACATACACCAGCAAAGAACTAAGATGTCAGAAGAGAGTACTTCTAGTTTTAATAAAAGTAATTATCTAATAATATTTACATATGTATTTTCTCATTCAACAATCCAGTTCTGCATCTTCAAGGGAACTGCTCCCAACTGCTTAAAATGAACACATTACTGACTGTTAAAAATAGGAAATCATATGCATATGAGTGTATTTTGTGACTTAAGGGCTTAAGGGCACAAGTGACGTTTAGAAAATTTTCAAAATTACACGAGACGTATGTGAGTGCAATTTGAGAACTTTCAAAACACCACAAGTGACCATAAAATTAATCACAAAATGCACGGACAAGAACATACGCTTTTATATATTTTTTTATATACATGTACTCAACAAAATCTCTCCATTGCTTTGTTTTCATAGTGCTCAACTTCCATATTGCACTCTATAACCTCTTTTGCACTCCATAACCTATTTATGCATACATCAATGCGATATTTTGTAGAGTCTCTGTTTATGAGCCAGAAGGCCCATCAGGCCAACTCTTATCTTCGGTTTCCATAGCATGAAGAGACTAGGAGTATTTCTACTCCCCCCTGGATGGGATGCTAGTCCATCACAGGGTTACCACCAGCATTTCGCCGGCACCCATTTCTACACCTGGGTGGAGAGGGGCACCGTGAGAGTGAAGTGTCTTTCCCTAGAACACAAAACAATGTCCCCGGCCAGGACCCGAACCTGGACCACTCGATCCGGAGTCGAGCACTCTAACCATGAGGCCACCACGCCTCCCACATTTTGCCGGTAGAGTACATGTATATAACAACTGTCATTAATATTATATACCTGTACCTCTCAGAGAGTACATGCATGCTAGTACATGTATCAGCCTTCTAAAAACCGGCCGGTTGACGGCTCAATGAGCCACCTCCTTAAAAGGCTTGACCGTCTCCTTCGAGTCAGAAGATATCAGACACAACCCACTAATTTTTTAGCTCTAATGTAAAGTCACTGGAGATATTTTAAAAGCTTGAAAAAAGCTGGTTTGACATACAAATTCGTTGTGCATATGAAATGTTCATTTACATGTAACTAGTATTTTTTATCAGACTCCATGCTATTGTCAAGTCCATAATTATGCGAAATTTCGTCACTTTAAATCCCCTAGATTGCACTAAATTGCATCTGTGAGTGTCTAAATTTTAAAAATTCCCTAGGGGAGCATGCCCCTAGAAGCTTGCGTCCTTTGGGCACTTGCTTGGGTGCCTTTAGCCCCAAAACAGTCTCCACTTTTCTTATGACCTGTTCCCCAAAAATATTTTGAAGGCTGATGTATGATTTCATTTCTGATGTAGTTACGGTACATTGCAATTTAACTTACACGCGGTTAAAAGTGAGGAGCAAGTGTTGGCAATGTCTTGGATTAGTTATCTTATGTTTTGGCTAGCAACGATTGTGCTTATTTGCAGTGCAAGCATTCAGCGGTTTTGGTTGCTAGGTTTCTCTTTTTGCAGCAGTCAGCAATCTTACCACCATGCTTGCAGCGTAGCAGTAGTTGGCGTATCACTGCATGGTTAGCGGAGAGTTTTTGTTGTCCGGTGCAGTTACTAGATTTCATGATTGTATCATCTCCCCCTTCCCTTCCCTTATGGATCTTGTTACTACTATAGGGGTGGTTGTTAGTTTTATTATTACTATTATTTTACATCTTTTAAGTCTTGCCATTTTTAACTTAAGGTGCCAAGTTCAATCCATGAGCCTTGGGCAGTCATAAGTCTGCTGGATTACTTGATGGATAGGGTCCTCCTAAGTACATTGTATGTGAGCAGTTCCAAGGAGGACAGTCTTTTGTAGCTCTTTTGTAGCTTATTATTATTATCATTATTATTATTATTATTATTATTATTATTATTATTGTTTCTCCTAAACTTTCAGTAGTTCACATTTCACAAAGAATATGAGGAATTTACAATTCAAAGTGACATTCTTGACTTAAAATGGACAGTGTGTAATGTGTGTAATGTGTGGAAAGTCAGTTGAATGAACAGACTGCTTTCACGATCTCGCAGTTCTGTGAAATTAGCCATTTCTGGCATTGTCTAATTGTATTGTTGTTGTTATTACTATTATTATTATTATTATCATTATCATTATCATTATTATTCCTATCTTTATTATATTACTATTTGTATTTAAATTTATTCCTCTTTCACTGAAATATCTTTCAGTGCCCTGGTTTGTTGCCGCTGTTCTTCCCCCTCCTCCCCCGTTGGGTACAGGGGCTCGTGGCTGGGTTGTGGATACTGCTGGCCATGTACACTGCAGGTGGTTCTATCTGGGGATGAGTTGGGTTGCATTTGCTGGGCAATGCCAGTGGGGTGATGGGTACCTGACCTCCACTTACAACGAACATTGTTAACTGGGCAATTTAGCAGGCCATACTATTCCGGGCAACCAGGTAAACTTAAATTTTTATTTTTGTTGCTTGATTCAATCACCTCTATGAAAAAAAAATCTTACCAGCCTCAATTGCTAAGGCTGCACTGTAAGTATTTGCTCCTCGCTTTTTTTAAATTGCACAAGCAAAATGCGACTCTTTCCCCTCTTGTAAATTTTTGACAGTCCCGATTTTCACATGAACAAATGCTGACAGCCTCAGGTTTTCTCAAAGATGCTATTAAGTACTAGTGGGCGTCACTCACGAAATATTCTCACAGTTGAACTGGATAAAGGACTGAATTTAAGCTGATTCAAGGGATTCTTTACAGATGTGGTTATAAATGATTTTTCTCAACTAAACTGGTCCCTTTTGAGTTCTTGCTCTCATTCAACTACAAAAACAAAACTACAGACTGGGAAATTTCCAGGGCCATATACAACAGTTCAACCAGAAGT
This sequence comes from Montipora foliosa, assembly GCF_036669935.1. Lineage (NCBI taxonomy): Eukaryota > Metazoa > Cnidaria > Anthozoa > Scleractinia > Acroporidae > Montipora > Montipora foliosa. Next base: position 49,697,882 of record NC_090879.1, read on the forward strand.
GTATCAGCAAAAATTTAAAGACAAACTTTTAACAGATCTGTGTTTTGTTTTCTTCTATTGCCCCTTTCATGAACAACCATTTCCTTTTTCTCTGTCGCCAATTATTCATCGAGCAAAACAGGTTAATGGATCACATCTAGCCTTACAATTAGCTAATTTTGCTTTTCTTTGACAGTTTCTGTTCTTAACAGTATATCAACTGTCACTGCAAACACAACTGGAGGCAGTAAAAAGTGAAACCATTGGTCAGAAATTTAATATTAACCATGATAATAACAATTAACACCTTCCTACTGGTGATATTTTTGTGAATATGTTTCTTCAGGCAGAGGTTCAATGTGCAGTTTTCTAGTGAATGACTGGAACTGTGCGAAAGAGAAGTGATATTCACAAGTTGTTATCTACCATCAGCAGGGATAAGTCAATATATTCAAACTCTAACAGAACCATCCATTTGAAAATGATGCTGCCTCATGGCCAGGTCATAATTTCAGGAGTTGCAAGTGATACTCACATTGACAAAATTATTGCCCTGAAGTGGTGGACTAGAACTTGGGCGATGATATCTCTGGCCCCTAACAAAAACATAGTCAATTATCACACAAGAAGTTATTGTTGAGTCTAAGGAATGGAAATTCAGGTATAAACAGTAATGACATAACACATTTTAATCAAATGCAATTACAGGCATCACGAATTTACCGGGTTTCGTAAGAATTTCCACAAGGCACCAACATGCAATTAATGGCTTTTAGAAAGTCAAAAGAAACCAAAACAATAAACTGGGATATTTGTTTCAAATTTAAAGGACCGGAAACAGACGATCGGTAAAGATCTACCCGGAGAATGAAATCGAAATGATGTTCTAAAATCAACGTGATCTCAGTCCACTCTACTTTCCCTGAATGTCTGGGAAAAGCTCTTACATATGAAGATTAATGAAGTCATGTAGCAGGCGAACGAAAGAATTCAAAGCTAAAACACAAATTTTGACCGGATAGAAGTTGCCCAGATTGATTGTTCCATGTGCTAATCGATCGATCGATAAATCGTTTACCAAAGGTCCAACGTGGAAAAGAAAAAATCCGAAGAGGCTAAATTAAATTTGTTTTTAGTCTCGTCGTTTCCATCGAAACTTATTATTTATTTTCTTTCCTTGCTCCATTGTTACATTACACGCACTAGCAATTTTCGAAGGCTTGGTAAACTTTGTCTCTAGTGGACTGCGGTTTTTGCCGGTCAAGCTTTTTCATAAAAACACTAACATCGCAGACAATAATTTCCCGTTATGAACATACTAGAAACGTTTCCTTTTCCACAATTCAAGGGATGCTAACTTTCGAACATGTAGATTTCAAACACAGGAAAATAATGTGCGAAAGTTTCTCCAACTTCAAGACAAACTCAAGTATAACTACCTGTTTCCTCCACGAGTACTTTTGCTGTTGCGATGTTTCGGATAACTCATGGTCGAGGGTTGTTTGGTATTCCATGAGTCTCACTGCCCCATAATCGCCTAGAAACGCGTAGAGCGTTGACGATTTCAAACTGCGGAAGGGAAATCTAATGCTCTGAATCGGACATTTACGATTGAAAAGGTTTTTAAGCAGTCATTTAGTGCCGACCGCTTCTATTTCCTTTCCTTTCATAAAATCCTTCGTACCAGAGGCTCCCGCGCTTCACTTGATCCTGTTAAACTGGAGAGAAATTGCACATTAATCAATAAACCAACTGCCCACACCAAAAACAAACGTTCAATTTTGCTAGCCTGGCAGGCATTTCGGGTAAGGAAATCAATATGACAAAATTATCCAATCTATACCGCTGGATGGTACTAAATCAAGCCAGAAGAATATTTTTGAACTCGGACTGAGCTAATGAAACTATAGTAAAAATATTATACGTCCGTCGAAGGAAAGTTAGTTAACGAAAATTGACTGTGAATGTTTTTAAAACCTTAAAATGTGAGACAATTTTGTTCATACTCTTTTCAAAAACTTGCAATGAACAATGATCCAAGAACGAATGGGATAACTGGGGAAGGAAGTCATTTTTTTCTCGAAGTATGATTATGAACAGAAATTCTCATTACCTGCTCGAGGAACTGCATGGGTTACCATGCCGTCCCAGCATGCATTTGGTACCATTAAAAGAAAGAAGGATCAATAGACCCTACCCTCTCCTAGTGAGTGACTTCGAAGGACCTCATATGGATCTTGCAGAAGTGTTTTCGTTAGAAATGAAAGCAGATACATTCCATCGTATTTGTTGGAAAAGCCTAAAGTACAGTAAGGGGCCCAGTTCTCGGCCACTTTTTGTTCAACGTTTATTTTTTGCACCACAAATGAATCTGAATAAAAAGCAATTGCTTCCAAAGGTAGCTTTATTCCTTGTCTTTTGTCCTGCCGAGTTTTGAGTTTACAGCTACTATACTAGTATACTGTGAGCAAGTCGAGGTGACCCGAAGGTAGGTGAATTTGGTTTCCCCGAAAACGTGTTTGTTTACGGCTACTCGAATTACATGGTCTAATTCAAGTTTATATTTTATCCGTATAGGAGGCCCAAATGAGCCAATTCTTGGCATAAAGTGATAAAGCTTTCTGTTAAATATAAACTTTTCCTGGCCTATTTTATTCTTTGACCTAAATTCACTCCTCAATATTTCCTTAGTACTTAGGCTTTTGCGTATTTGCCTATTCTCGGCCATCCTGCTAGCCGTCGACAACACTAAAAAGCGCTCATATTTTTGTATGGAGTTTTCTTGTCGGACCCCGTTTTGAAATACCCAACTCTTTTTTAGTCTAGCTTACTATAGAGCAGTTAAGAGAAAACCTAGGTGTGCCAAAAACGTCCTTTTCTAACACGATACAAAGCTCGTTAAGGATACTTTGTGGTCGAAATATCAAACACAAGCCTTATTAGTGACTTAACAACAAAAATTGGTGATAAAACGTTGTTTATTCCGAGGAATCGAGCGCACTCTTTTGTGGCCGATAACTGGGCCCACGAACGAAGCATTCATTTTCGTTATTACTCGAGAGAAAACAAGTGTGTGAGTGTAAACTGAATGCTTGAAATTTGAAGTCCTTACGGCTATTCCAAGGTCAGAAATACAAGTTTACGTTTTTTATGGCCGAGAACTGGGCCCCATGCTGTTGTAAGACTGAGGATTTATTCAAGACCGAGTTGAGATTTCAGTTCTTTGTAGGGAAAGGGGAATACTTTTTAATTTAAGGGGCATTCGTCGACCAGAAATTGCTGAAAGCAGTTTCCTCTGACTGACAAAGAGAGATGTCCGGTTTAAAGAGAGTTCAGTGACAAAGGAACTAGGGAAATCCGACCGGTTTCCGACCTTTAACGCTGTCCACTTAGAAAGAGTTGACCATTCTCTCATATGAACGTTCATATATCTTATGAGATGTTTTGGTGGGTAGTATCGCTCAGTGGTACTGATGGTCTCCCAGGGGTTTTCGGGAACAAGGGAACATAGCTAATTTGAACCGGGGAACAGGGAAACAGGGATAAAATATCCTAGGGAAACAAGGAACAAAACCCATTTTAGGGATCAAAAAGATGAGAACTAGTTTGAAAGTAATTTCAGGTACAAGGGAACACGAGCAAATTTTCGGGAACAAGGAAACAAGAGCTCCCCTGGGGGCCCTAATTTTTACGAGTTGTGCTGTATTTTGACAAACCCGCTGGGACGAGTCAAAATACAAACAACCAGTAGAAATACTCAGCGATTCTCCACTCAAAGTTATTTATTATCCAACTTTTTCGTACTAAATTTATAGCAATTGTTAACAACCGAGAACATTTGACATAGCGCGGTGCAAATGTCAGCACCTAAACTAGTCAAAGCGGTTCTCTACTGTACAATAACCAAGTGTACAGTGACTAACAGTACAATAACGTGGAATATTTTGAACTCGTTTCGAGCAATAACTAATACAGTTGGATAATAAATCATCATCATCATCATTGGTAGTAACGGAGAGACTTGAAGTTAAGATCGCTACGGAGCGTGAGAAGAAAGAACCGATGTGGAAGAGAAGGCTTGAGAATCAGGTGAAAGCATTAAGACGAGACTTGAGCAGAGTAGGAAAGAACCGATGAGCAAACTCCCCCCAACCCTCAGGAGTGCAAAGATTTCTGGAGTGGGATCTGGAGCGACACTAGTGAGCACAAGAAGGACGCTGAATGGCTGAAGGATATGAGAAGTGAGGTCAATACACCCAGCCAAGAAGATCTAACAATAGATATAGACAAGCTTAGAGTCATCCTCAAGAAGATGCCGAATTGGAAAGCCCCTGGACCTGACTTAGTCCAAGGATTTTGGCTGAAAAACGTAACTAGCATGCACGCAAGGCTTGTCGATCAATTAAGTGCGTGCTTGGTGGAAGGTGAAGTCTCCCAATGGATGACTAACGAAGGGAAGAACTTCACTGTCTCTCAAAGACCCGACCTTAGTTAGGCAATGGTGCCAGTAAGTTCAGACCGATTACATCCCTACCCTTGATGTGGAAGCTCTTGACAGGGATGATATCGGAATATATGTATTAGTTCTTGCAAGAAAAGGAGCCGTATTGCCGGAAGAACCGGAAGGGAGCTGGAAAACAGTCCCGAGGCGCGCACGACCTCCTATTCATAGATAAAATGATCATGCGCAATGCTCGAACAGGAAATAAAAACCTGTATATGGCAAGGATAGATTACCGAAAAGCATATGACATGCTACCACACTCTTGGATAAAGGAATGCCTGGATCTGTTTGGCACTGCACCAAATATAAAGAGACTCCGGCTCTCTAATAGTATGGAAGCTTGGAAGACCAACCTCAGTGTACTTTGGGTCATCAACAAGGGCATCTTTCAAGGAGATTCACTGTCCCCCTTTCTATTTGAGATTGCCCTGATCCCACTGACACGAGTATTGCAGAAAGCCAAGTACGGATACAATCTGAACGGTGTAAATGTGAACCACCTCCTCTATTTGGATGACCTGAAATTATGTGCCAGGTAAGAGAAAGGGTTAGAGTCCTTTGTGCACATTGTACGTATTTTTAGCGCAGATATTGGGATGGATTTTGGCGTTACGAAATGCGCCAAGCTGGTGGTCAGGAAAGGGAAAATTGTAACGACAGATGAAATCAAGCTGCCGGATGTCAGAGAAATTAAGAGTCTAGAAAAAGGAGAAAGCAGTGTTACGTTATTAAGCGAGCTTCATCAATTGGACCAGAGTCGAGCTGAGAGTGCTAGATAGAAGAACCAGGGAGCATCTAACCATGTATGGTGCCCTTCACTCCCGAGATAGTGTGGCAAGATTATATATACCTAGAACGAACGTTGGACTAGGGCTAATCTCAGTGGAGGACCGTGTAGATCAAGCTGTAATTGGGCTCTCCAGTTGCATTGCGCAAAGCAATGAGATGCTGCTCACGGCAGCCCGGAGAGATTCCAAGAGCGCCCAGGAAACTAGCAAAGATTTCAGGAAGAGAAGATACGAAGAACGGATGAACGAGGTAAAAGAGAAACAGTTACACGGACAATTCTTTGGAGAGATGGAAGGAGTAGCAAGTGACAAGAGTTGGGGTTGGCTGGAGAAGTGTCACCTGAAGAAAGGTACTGAGCTAGGGACTTATTATGGCTGCACAGGGCCAGTCGCTCCGAAAAATGCTGTCAAGGCGAAGATAGACGAGACCCAGAAGGATCCTTTCTGCAGATTATGCAAGAAAAATCATGAGACCGTAAATCACATATTAAGTGAATGTCCAAAGCTAGCCCAGCCGGAATGCAAGCGCCGTCATGACAACGTGGCTAAAGGTATCCATTGCGACCTTTGCAAGCACTATGGAGTTAACTGTGAAGATAAGTGGTATGAGCACTTCCCTGAACCAGTGGTGGAAAACACGAATGTAAAGATTCTGTGGGATTTCACTATCCAGACAGACAAGAACGTGCCACACAACAGACCCAACATTGAGAAGACAAACAAGATATGCTATATCATTAACGTAGCGTGCCCGGGTGATTGCAGAATCGCTCTGAAGGAGAACGAATTAACAAAACCCTCTGGCACTTGAAGAAAGTTGTAATAACCCCTATTGTCTCAGGGGCATTGGGGAGCTTCATGGCCAAGCTGGAAAAGTATTTGGCAGATATCCACGTTAGGCTTAAGACTCATACGATGCAGAAGACCGTTTTCTTAGGATCAGCAAAGATCCTAAGAAGAGTTGTGGAATGCTGAGGCGGGTTGTTGCTGCTTGTACCAAAACCCCTTGCAGAACATTGCTGCGATAGTTGTAAAAATAAAATAAAATAAATAATAAATAAATAATTAAAGAAATGAATAAATAATAATGATGATGATGATAATAATAATAATGATGATGATAATGATAATAATAATAGTAATAAATAATAATAATAATAATAATAATAATGATAATAATAATAATAATTTTATTAAACCCTTCTCAAATTAAAAATTAAATACAAATTCAGCAATACTATAGTTAAAAAAAAAGACTTCTTCGTGGTCTGATGGTTTTCAACAAAGGAAATGTAAACAACTGTTTGTAGACTAAAAAAAGGAAAATTTCTATGTACATCCACTAGTAAAATATCTATAACTGTCAGGTCTAGGGAAGTCCTGCTTGACTATTCTCTATTTCTAGATCACTATCTTTAACGTCTAAGTTCCTTCTTCTCGGGGTTCTCGTTCCCCTTAGGTATAGGAGTGCGCTCCGCACAATTGCAAAGGACACTTTCGCCCTGACCCATGAAATTATTGTGGCGTAGCTCTCTTACTTTTTTGCAGATAATAGCTCGGCTAATCTTGAGTGGTACCTCAGGCATTCGTCAGCCATCCCTCCCGTCATTGTGAATACCAGTGGGGTGAATGTGCCTTGCTCTATTTCTGTGACGCGAGAGTGGTATTTTCGCTTCTTTTCATTTTCATGAATCCTGTAGATTTACTTGGGGCTGAGATCTCTATTCGAGTCCGCATTGGGATGACATATCCTTATATAATAATAATAATAATAATAATAATAATAATAATAATAATAATAATAATAATAATAATAATATGAAATGAACTTTATCCAAGTGTCAACCAGGAGTCCAACCTCGTTCCCAGGGTCTCCATTGTCGTTGATCATCGACAAAGAGACCCTGGGAACGAGGTTGCCAAGAGCCCCAGTGTCAACTGTATTTAGCGCTGGGCACTAATGGGGACCCTGTGCAGAAATCAAATCAGTTGTTGGTTTTTGAGGAGAGGGGAATAGCGGAGCAGTACCCGGAGAAAAACCTCTCGACAAACTCAACCCACATATGACGCCAAATCCATGTGGAAGTCGGAGTCGGACCACATCGGTGGGAGTCAAGTGCTCTCACCCCCTGCAGTCTGCCGTAATTTGATTTAATTGCAGTCTCAGATATTAATAAGGAACTTGCACTCGTCTGTATAAGCCAGAGACTGGTGCAAAATTATTTTAATTATTGTTCTAAGTCTGTTGAGGCAGATGCAGAATTATCCGGCTATAAGATGAGATTTCTCAAACAGCTAGCTTGCCTTTTCAGTTTGATTGATTCCTCTTTACCTTACGAACAAAAGTACTTTAAAGGCATTTTTAGATCAAGAAATTGAAACCTACATTTTTGTTTAATCCTGGATTAGCGATAATCTGCTTACAAGATCTGTAACGTGAATCAAATTAACCGAATCAAGTTGAAAGATTGTGCTCTTACATATAATGGCGACGTTCTCTCTAGTCTGCGCCTCTTCGTGTCACAAGCGCTTGTTCGTGAAAACAACTGAACTGAGACCGAACTAAGTAAACTCTGTGGTATCATAATCAATACTCGGCCGGGTTTATATTAGGGAAGTAAGAAGGCTTTAATTATGCCGAGTTCTACTTTGAATATGAAAGTTGAAGTACCTTACTTTCACGTAATCTTAGAAAGGAGTCTAGTTTTATCACCCTCGAATGTGTACTTGAGCAGTTCAAAACACGATTAGGCGAATTAGGCGCCAAGTATTTAAGTCTCAATTAAATTTACTTAAAGGCGGCCTACGTGGGATCAAAAGTAAACAACTGACGTACCACTTTGAAATCACATTGAAGAATCTCAAGAATAGTTTGGACTATTCATCATCTCAAAAGTTCCTGAATAAAAAAAAATTCAATTCAAGTTTTCTGAAACAATCAAATACAATTTGTCAATTGGTCTGGATAAAAGCAGTGATAACATTAATTTAAAGAAAAGCACGACACTCCTGAGTTTTACAGACATGTTTCGGCAGTTGCCTCTGTAAAACTCAGGAGTGTCGTGTTTTTCTTTAAATCAATTTGTCAATTAAATTAAAGTTAACAAAACTCTAATAATAATAATGTGAAATGAACTTTATTCAAGTGTCAACGAGGAGCCCAACCTCGTTCCCAGGGTCTCCATTGTCATTGATCATCGACAACGAGACCCTGGGAACGAGGTTGCCACGAGCCCTGGTGTCAACTGTATTTAGCGCTTGGGCACTAATGGGGACCCTGTGCAGAAATCAAATCAATCGTTGGTTTTTGAGGAGAGGGAAAGACCGGAGTAGAACCCGGAGAAAAACCTTTCGGTGCAGAGTAGAAAACCACCAACAAACTCAACCCACATGTGACGTCAAATCTGGAAGTCGTAGCCGGACCACATTGGTGGGAGTCGAGTGCTCTCACCCCTGCAGTCTGCCGTAATTTGATTTAATTGCAGTCTCAGATATAAAGCAAGGCACTTGTACTCGTCTGTATAAGCCTGAGACTGGAGTAAAGTTATTTTAAATTGTTCTACAGCTAGCTTGCCTTTTCAGTTTGACTGATTCCTCTTTACCTTACGAAAAAGTACTCTAAAGGCATTTTTAGGCCAAGAAATTGAAACCTATCGTTTTTGTTCAATCCTGGATTAGCGATAATCTGCTTACAAGATCTGTAACGTGAATCAAATTAACCGAATCAAGTTGAAAGATTGGGTCATTCGTTTCATGCTCTTTACATAGAATAGCGACGTTCTCTCGAGTCTGCGTCTCTTCGTGTCACAAGCGCTTGTTCGTGAAAACAACTGAACTGAGACCGAACTAAGAAAACCTTTTGGTATCATAATCAATACCCGGCCGCGTTTATATTAGGGACGTAAGAAGGTTAATTATGCCCCAGTTCTACTTTGAATATGAACGCGGTTTATTTAGTTGAAGTACCTTACTTTGTAATCTTAGAAAGGAGTCTAGATTTATCACCCTCGAATGTGTACTTGAGCAGTTCAAAACACGATTAGGCGCCAAGTATTTAAGTCTCAAGTTGACTTGAGGTCACTTGAGTTTCTATAGCACTTATGGCGGCCTACGTAGGATCAAAAGGAAACCCCTGACTTTACCGCTTTCAAATCACATTGAAGGATCTCGAGAATAGTTTGGACTATTCATCATCTCAAAAGTTTCTGAATCAAAGTAAATTCAATTCAAGTTTTCTGAATCAATCAAACATGACAATTTGTCAATTGAATTAAAGTGAACAGAGCTATGTGTATGTCTTGGTGGTTAATGTCCTGACGGTGGAGTATTTCAAGCCATAAAGAACGACTTAATTGCTTTACATCACCCGGAGTTTGACTCCGATTGTGGGATTATTTGGACACAGCTGTGTCAACTAGCTGGCTCAAATAGTAAATCGATCTTTTTTGAAATTGGGTCTTTCTATCGCCTTAAAGCAACTGATACAAAAATCCTAGAAGCCCTTCAGCTATCCTTATTAAAGATGGGAAATACTTTGCAAAACAAATAGTGTAATCCTTGCAAGAGAATATTCACTGGCCTAATTTGGAATTTTCTACCCACTTGACGTCACCTTCTGTGAGGCTACGAACACGACATCTAAATCAACTTTTACTAACAACGCTAGTCACATTTATAATTTTTTTTAAAACTTATGCCACAAAG
>NC_090879.1:49715356-49727856 GCF_036669935.1 Montipora foliosa
AAGTCTTGTAAAAGTTGCTTACTTATTGCTTTACTTGCAATTTCTGTTCTCAATTATCGTAAACAAGCCCCGAGATCTCGATAAAAAGGAAGACATTTAGTGATCATGCAGGCAAACAGTTATGCGTAATGGCGGGGTAGGCATTTGTCTTCCTTGACGTATGTCGTAATATGCTCACTTCTTCCAAAAAAGGACGAATTTTGAAAAATGCTACAATAGGTCTCCAAAACATGGATTACGTCCTCTTTATCCTGATAATCAATGCACGCCGGGTATTTTGTTTTGAAAGCGACATCAAATATAACACAACGTAAAGCCCAAGAAGGGAGCCTGAAGTGGCAATACAAAGACCATGTTATCTTCGAAATATATGGTCCATGATATCAGGCGGTTTGCTAAATCATTCGAGTCCCTCTCTTCCAATACCTACTACAGCCTCGGTATCAGCTGATTTTGAATAAATTTCAAATGAGAAGCCCATTATTACAAGCTCGCAAAGTTTAGTTGGTTTAAAGTTCCTGCGGACGGAGCAATTGCCAAGCCTTTGGACAAGGCTAGGAAAGTTTAAGGCGGTACAAATCTGTGATAAATATTTGTCTGGTTATGTGAGATCATAGAGCAAAGCCTGGCACACTAAAATCACGATACTATTTGACACAAATCCCTTTATCTCGTGCATATTTTTTCGGGCAGTTACAAGGCCACCAACACAACATCGCTTGTGAAAACTTCCAGAGTTATGAAACGGCCTGATAGCATCATGGAAATGGATAAATTGTTGGCAGCAGCATCAACGTTTATCAAAAACTCTTACCGTCGCAGCCCTTGGCATTCTTATTGGAAATGCCAGTTAACTCGTTCAGTTGTTTTAGATTATGTTCTTGTACCTTTTTGTGTTCGAAGTATGCATCACCTTGGAGTCGTCAGCAGAGATATGTCTATTTTCCGGTGCATTGCAAATATATTAAATTAAACAGTCAACGCTTGTCTTTCCCGCATGAAAAAGACCCCTAGTAATCTCAGAAAATGAAAAGTGAAGCAAAATTCTCTTACCAAATGTTTCCCTTTCAATGTTTATTTTCGCAAACAACCTGAGTTGTCTTATTAGCAATCTTTAATCTACTTAATAACAAGGAAGACAGTTCTCAGACTCAACCGTTTCGTTTGGGTGATTGTGGGATAAACGTCTTGAAAAAAAAAACCCAGCTGAAACCAGTTCCAAAGTCCTGTACCCTTAAACATGAACTGAAAAATGAAGATTTTAATTTTCCTTTGACTTGTAAGCTCATGTTCGTACGAATTAGGAATAAAGGACAATGGCCTATTATACATTTTCTCAGAAAATCAAAAGAAAGGAAATTATAGTGTCCCTTTTGCTTTGATGGAATTTAGTCAACGAATGTGGCGAGTGAATAAATTTCACAGTTACAGTTCAACAAATGGGCAATGAGATGCCTCGATTCAGTACAAGAATTGCATAACAAAAGTGCTTTTATGCCTCCCATTTCAGTGATTTGCTTCGCCCAAGTTTCAAGTTTATGCGGCCGGATTCGAAGTCACTGTTACGCTTTTTGAACAAAACGGTAAGATTATTTCAGTAGCCTATTTGTGATCGTAAAAGGCAGACGAAAGTAGCGATATGGGCTACCCATCTGCGTTCTGCAGTTCATGTTTTCTAGAAATTTCCAAACCCACATTCTGCAGAATTATTCAACTTTGCAGCATGCAAATGTTCAAGTTTCCACGATAACATTGAGATTTAAAGGTATCCTTTCTTTTTTGCCATTCTTGACTTCGACTCGAAGATACTGCGTAATTGGAACATAAAAAGGTACAAGGACATAATCTACAACAAAGGAACAAGTTAACTGGCCGTTCAATTAATAAGAATGCCAAGGGCTGCGACTATAAGATTTTTTGATAAAAGTTGATGCTGCTCGCAACAATTTACCCATTTCCATGATACTGTCAGGCCGGTTCATAACTCCAGAACTTTTCATAAAAAAAAGAAATTTGTCTATTTTCCGGTGCATTGCAAATAGATTGAATGAAACAGTCAACGCTTGTCTTTCCCGCAAGAAAAACACCCTCAGTAATCTTGGGAAAATGTCAAAGAAAGCAAAATCAGTCTCTTACCCAATAATAAACATTCAAGTGTTGTTTTTCACTGTTTTTCGCAAACAACCTCGGTTATCTTAGCAATCATGGCAAGGATTGAAGGAAGACAGTTATCACTGAACCGTTTTGTCTGGATTATTGTGGGTTGATAAATTCTGTAAAAAAAAAAGGCTGAAATCACTTTAGATCGCTTTGAAAGTCCTGTACCGCTAAACACGAGCTGAAAAAAACGAAGATTTTAAATTTTCTTTTGACTTGTAAGCTCATGTTCGTACGAATTACGAATAAAAGGACGAATTTTCTGAGAAAATTAAAAGAAATGAAATTACAACGCGCCTTGTGATTCTCAGAATTTAGTCAAGGAATTTGGCGAGTGAATAAATTTCCCAGTTATTTGCTCTAACAAATGGCCAATGAGATGTCTCGATTCAGTATACAAAAATTGCATAACAAAAGTGCTTTTTTAAAATCCCTTTTGCTTCGCCTGACTCAATATAGAACTGCATATCGAAGCAGAAGTTGTGTGGACGGAGCCACTGCTAGGCTTTTTGCCGGAACAGTTTTTTTGACGCGGACTGGTGGAAGAAACAAAACGGTAAGATTATTCCAGTAGCCTATTTACGATCGTGTAAGGTGGACGAAAGTAATTATACTGGCTACCCTGCTGCGTTCTACAGTTTATGTTTTCTAGAAATTTTGAAGGGCACCCAACGATAATCTTCGGTGAAATATGTGTTCGGGAGAGAAAGTGTTCTAAAAATTTCAGCTCTGCGTTGCCAAACAACTATAGATTTCTTTACTAAAACATCACCAAAAAGATTCCCAAGAAAGGAAAAGTAGTCCCTTACGTTTTCGTAAAGGATATTTTTGCAATTTTTGGCATTTAAAAAGATCAACTAGCAGTTTCGGATGAGCAATTGGTTCGCTGGGAGGTTTTAAGAAGGTGATGTCCAGCTAGCAATTTCTGAAATGAAGCTATCATTACCTAAAATTAACCGAACACTTCAATTTTCAACTAAGATATCTGAACAGATCAAATTTTTCTAGATGATAAAAACACCTCTTTAGACAGGCTTCAAACACTGTAATGATCCTAGAAATATCTCTCAAAGGCTTTTGGAATAATTTGCTCGTTGGTTCCCCTCGAAACTTCCAACGCTACGATCTGCATCGCGAGTAGAAACTTGCGGATTATGTCTTCAAGTTTCCACGACAACATTAAGATTTAAACTTATACATTCTTTTTTGCCACTCTTAACTTTTAAGAGTAAAATTTGCACAGGTTCAGATGTTTTTAATCATTTTGTGTCCTAAGCGGAACACACTGATCACCTGCAAGGTTCTGAGATTTTTTTCCCTGTGCGTTGCGTAAGGAAAGTTCCCATTTACCCAATGCATTTTAGGTACGATTTAATTGAACAAACGATGTTGTTGTTCCATGCAGCAAAACAGATCCCGTTTTGTTCGAGGACAATATTAAGTCTTGTAAAAGTTGCTTACTTATTGCTTTACTTGCAATTTCTGTTCTCAATTATCGTAAACAAGCCCCGAGATCTCGATAAAAAGGAAGACATTTAGTGATCATGCAGGCAAACAGTTATGCGTAATGGCGGGGTAGGCATTTGTCTTCCTTGACGTATGTCGTAATATGCTCACTTCTTCCAAAAAAGGACGAATTTTGAAAAATGCTACAATAGGTCTCCAAAACATGGATTACGTCCTCTTTATCCTGATAATCAATGCACGCCGGGTATTTTGTTTTGAAAGCGACATCAAATATAACACAACGTAAAGCCCAAGAAGGGAGCCTGAAGTGGCAATACAAAGACCATGTTATCTTCGAAATATATGGTCCATGATATCAGGCGGTTTGCTAAATCATTCGAGTCCCTCTCTTCCAATACCTACTACAGCCTCGGTATCAGCTGATTTTGAATAAATTTCAAATGAGAAGCCCATTATTACAAGCTCGCAAAGTTTAGTTGGTTTAAAGTTCCTGCGGACGGAGCAATTGCCAAGCCTTTGGACAAGGCTAGGAAAGTTTAAGGCGGTACAAATCTGTGATAAATATTTGTCTGGTTATGTGAGATCATAGAGCAAAGCCTGGCACACTAAAATCACGATACTATTTGACACAAATCCCTTTATCTCGTGCATGTTTTTTCGGGCAGTTACAAGGCCACCAACACAACATCGCTTGTGAAAACTTCCAGAGTTATGAAACGGCCTGATAGCATCATGGAAATGGATAAATTGTTGGCAGCAGCATCAACGTTTATCAAAAACTCTTATCGTCGCAGCCCTTGGCATTCTTATTGGAAATGCCAGTTAACTCGTTCAGTTGTTTTAGATTATGTTCTTGTACCTTTTTGTGTTCGAAGTATGCATCACCTTGGAGTCGTCAGCAGAGATATGTCTATTTTCCGGTGCATTGCAAATATATTAAATTAAACAGTCAACGCTTGTCTTTCCCGCATGAAAAAGACCCCTAGTAATCTCAGAAAATGAAAAGTGAAGCAAAATTCTCTTACCAAATGTTTCCCTTTCAATGTTTATTTTCGCAAACAACCTGAGTTGTCTTATTAGCAATCTTTAATCTACTTAATAACAAGGAAGACAGTTCTCAGACTCAACCGTTTCGTTTGGGTGATCGTGGGATAAACGTCTTGAAAAAAAAAACCCAGCTGAAACCAGTTCCAAAGTCCTGTACCCTTAAACATGAACTGAAAAATGAAGATTTTAATTTTCCTTTGACTTGTAAGCTCATGTTCGTACGAATTAGGAATAAAGGACAATGGCCTATTATACATTTTCTCAGAAAATCAAAAGAAAGGAAATTATAGTGTCCCTTTTGCTTTGATGGAATTTAGTCAACGAATGTGGCGAGTGAATAAATTTCACAGTTACAGTTCCAACAAATGGGCAATGAGATGCCTCGATTCAGTACAAGAATTGCATAACAAAAGTGCTTTTATGCCTCCCATTTCAGTGATTTGCTTCGCCCAAGTTTCAAGTTTATGCGGCCGGATTCGAAGTCACTGTTACGCTTTTTGAACAAAACGGTAAGATTATTTCAGTAGCCTATTTGTGATCGTAAAAGGCAGACGAAAGTAGCGATATGGGCTACCCATCTGCGTTCTGCAGTTCATGTTTTCTAGAAATTTCCAAACCCACATTCTGCAGAATTATTCAACTTTGCAGCATGCAAATGTTCAAGTTTCCACGATAACATTGAGATTTAAAGGTATCCTTTCTTTTTTGCCATTCTTGACTTCGACTCGAAGATACTGCGTAATTGGAACATAAAAAGGTACAAGGACATAATCTACAACAAAGGAACAAGTTAACTGGCCGTTCAATTAATAAGAATGCCAAGGGCTGCGACTATAAGATTTTTTGATAAAAGTTGATGCTGCTCGCAACAATTTACCCATTTCCATGATACTGTCAGGCCGGTTCATAACTCCAGAACTTTTCATAAAAAAAAGAAATTTGTCTATTTTCCGGTGCATTGCAAATAGATTGAATGAAACAGTCAACGCTTGTCTTTCCCGCAAGAAAAACACCCTCAGTAATCTTGGGAAAATGTCAAAGAAAGCAAAATCAGTCTCTTACCCAATAATAAACATTCAAGTGTTGTTTTTCACTGTTTTTCGCAAACAACCTCGGTTATCTTAGCAATCATGGCAAGGATTGAAGGAAGACAGTTATCACTGAACCGTTTTGTCTGGATTATTGTGGGTTGATAAATTCTGTAAAAAAAAAAGGCTGAAATCACTTTAGATCGCTTTGAAAGTCCTGTACCGCTAAACACGAGCTGAAAAAAACGAAGATTTTAAATTTTCTTTTGACTTGTAAGCTCATGTTCGTACGAATTACGAATAAAAGGACGAATTTTCTGAGAAAATTAAAAGAAATGAAATTACAACGCGCCTTGTGATTCTCAGAATTTAGTCAAGGAATTTGGCGAGTGAATAAATTTCCCAGTTATTTGCTCTAACAAATGGCCAATGAGATGTCTCGATTCAGTATACAAAAATTGCATAACAAAAGTGCTTTTTTAAAATCCCTTTTGCTTCGCCTGACTCAATATAGAACTGCATATCGAAGCAGAAGTTGTGTGGACGGAGCCACTGCTAGGCTTTTTGCCGGAACAGTTTTTTTGACGCGGACTGGTGGAAGAAACAAAACGGTAAGATTATTCCAGTAGCCTATTTACGATCGTGTAAGGTGGACGAAAGTAATTATACTGGCTACCCTGCTGCGTTCTACAGTTTATGTTTTCTAGAAATTTTGAAGGGCACCCAACGATAATCTTCGGTGAAATATGTGTTCGGGAGAGAAAGTGTTCTAAAAATTTCAGCTCTGCGTTGCCAAACAACTATAGATTTCTTTACTAAAACATCACCAAAAAGATTCCCAAGAAAGGAAAAGTAGTCCCTTACGTTTTCGTAAAGGATATTTTTGCAATTTTTGGCATTTAAAAAGATCAACTAGCAGTTTCGGATGAGCAATTGGTTCGCTGGGAGGTTTTAAGAAGGTGATGTCCAGCTAGCAATTTCTGAAATGAAGCTATCATTACCTAAAATTAACCGAACACTTCAATTTTCAACTAAGATATCTGAACAGATCAAATTTTTCTAGATGATAAAAACACCTCTTTAGACAGGCTTCAAACACTGTAATGAGCCTAGAAATATCTCTCAAAGGCTTTTGGAATAATTTGCTCGTTGGTTCCCCTCGAAACTTCCAACGCTACGATCTGCATCGCGAGTAGAAACTTGCGGATTATGTCTTCAAGTTTCCACGACAACATTAAGATTTAAACTTATACATTCTTTTTTGCCACTCTTAACTTTTAAGAGTAAAATTTGCACAGGTTCAGATGTTTTTAATCATTTTGTGTCCTAAGCGGAACACACTGATCACCTGCAAGGTTCTGAGATTTTTTTCCCTGTGCGTTGCGTAAGGAAAGTTCCCATTTACCCAATGCATTTTAGGTACGATTTAATTGAACAAACGATGTTGTTGTTCCATGCAGCAAAACAGATCCCGTTTTGTTCGAGGACAATATTAAGTCTTGTAAAAGTTGCTTACTTATTGCTTTACTTGCAATTTCTGTCCTCAATTATCGTAAACAAGCCCCCAGATCTCGATAAAAAGGAAGACATTTAGTGATCATGCAGGCAAACAGTTATGCGTAATGGCGGGGTAGGCATTTGTCTTCCTTGACGTATGTCGTAATATGCTCACTTCTTCCAAAAAAGGACGAATTTTGAAAAATGCTACAATAGGTCTCCAAAACATGGATTACGTCCTCTTTATCCTGATAATCAATGCACGCCGGGTATTTTGTTTTGAAAGCGACATCAAATATAACACAACGTAAAGCCCAAGAAGGGAGCCTGAAGTGGCAATACAAAGACCATGTTATCTTCGAAATATATGGTCCATGATATCAGGCGGTTTGCTAAATCATTCGAGTCCCTCTCTTCCAATACCTACTACAGCCTCGGTATCAGCTGATTTTGAATAAATTTCAAATGAGAAGCCCATTATTACAAGCTCGCAAAGTTTAGTTGGTTTAAAGTTCCTGCGGACGGAGCAATTGCCAAGCCTTTGGACAAGGCTAGGAAAGTTTAAGGCGGTACAAATCTGTGATAAATATTTGTCTGGTTATGTGAGATCATAGAGCAAAGCCTGGCACACTAAAATCACGATACTATTTGACACAAATCCCTTTATCTCGTGCATATTTTTTCGGGCAGTTACAAGGCCACCAACACAACATCGCTTGTGAAAACTTCCAGAGTTATGAAACGGCCTGATAGCATCATGGAAATGGATAAATTGTTGGCAGCAGCATCAACGTTTATCAAAAACTCTCATCGTTGCAGCCCTTGGCATTCTTATTGGAACTGCCAGTTAACTCGTTCAGTTGTTTTAGATTATGTTCTTGTACCTTTTTGTGTTCGAAGTACGCATCACCTTGGAGTCGTCAGCAGAGATATGTCTATTTTCCGGTGCATTGCAAATATATTAAATTAAACAGTCAACGCTTGTCTTTCCTGCATGAAAAAGACCCCTAGTAATCTCAGAAAATGTCAAGTGAAGCAAAATTCTCTTACCAAATGTTTCCCTTTCAATGTTTATTTTCGCAAACAACCTGAGTTGTCTTGTTAGCAATCCGTAATCTACTTAATAACAAGGAAGACAGTTCTCAGACTCAACCGTTTCGTTTGGGTGATTGTGGGATAAACGTCTTCAAAAAAAAAAAAAAAACAGGTGAAACCAGTTCCAAAGTCCTGTACCCTTAAACATGAACTGAAAAATTAAGATTTTGATTTTCCTTTGACTTGTAAGCTCATGTTCGTACGAATTAGGAATAAAGGACAATGTCCTTTTATACATTTTCTCAGAAAATCAAAAGAAAGGAAATTATAGCGTCGCTTTGCTTTGATGGAATTTAGTTAACGAATGTGGCGAATGAATAAATTTCACAGTTACAGTTCCAACAAATGGGCAATGAGATGCCTCGATTCAGTACAAGAATTGCATAACAAAAGTGCTTTTATGCCTCCCATTTCAGTGATTTGCTTCGCCCAAGTTTGAAGTTTGTGCGGCCGGATTCGAAGCCACTGTTAGGCTTTTTGAACAGTTTTCTGACGTCGACTGGTGGAAGGAACAAAACGGTAAGATTATTTCAGTAGCCTATTTGTGATCGTAAAAGGCAGACGAAAGTAGCGATATGGGCTACCCATCTGCGTTCTGCAGTTCATGTTTTCTAGAAATTTCCAAACCCACATTCTGCAGAATTATTCAACTTTGCAGCATGCAAATGTTCAAGTTTCCACGACAACATTGAGATTTAAAGGTATCCTTTCTTTTTTGCCATTCTTGACTTCGATTCGAAGATAATGCGTAATTGGAACATAAAAGGTACAAGGACATAATCTACAACAAAGGAACAAGTTAACTGGCCGTTCAATTAATAAGAATGCCAAGGGCTGCGACTATAAGACTAGTACTGTTTGATAAAAGTTGATGCTGCTCGCAACAATTTACCCATTTCCATGATGCTGTCAGGCCGGTTCATAACTCCAGAACTTTTCATAAGCAAAAGAAATTTGTCTATTTTCCGGTGCATTGCAAATAGTTTGAATAAACAGTCAACGCTTGTCTTTCCCGCAAGAAAAACACCCTCAGTAATCTTAGGAAAATGTCAAAGAAAGCAAAATCAGTCTCTTACCCAATAATAAACATTCAAGTGTTGTTTTTCACTGTTTTTCGCAAACAACCTCGGTTATCTTAGCAATCATGGCAAGGATTGAAGGAAGACAGTTATCACTCAACCGTTTTGTCTGGATTATTGTGGGTTGATAAATTCTGTAAAAAAAAAAAAGGCTGAAATCACTTTAGATCGCTTTGAAAGTCCTGTACCGCTAAACATGAGCTGAAAAAAACGAAGATTTTAAATTTTTTTTTGACTTGTAAGCTCATGTTCGTACGAATTACGAATAAAAGGACGAATTTTCTGAGAAAATTAAAAGAAATGAAATTACAACGCGCCTTGTGATTCTGAGAATTTAGTCCAGGAATGTGGCGAGTGAATAAATTTCCCAGTTATTTGCGCTAACAAATGACCAATGAGATGTCTCGATTCAGTATACAAAAAATGCATAACAAAAGTGCTTTTCTAAAATCCCTTTTGCTTCGCCTGACTCAATATAGAACTGCATATCGAAGCAGACGTTGTGTGGACGGAGCCACTGCTAGGCTTTTTGAACAGTTTTTTTGATGCGGACTGGTGGAAGAAACAAAACGGTAAGATTATTCCAGTAGCCTATTTACGATCGTGTAAGGCGGACGAAAGTAATGATACTGGCTACCCTGCTGCGTTCTACAGTTTATGTTTTCTAGAAATTTTGAAGGGCACCCAACGATAATCTTCGGTGAAATATGTGTTCGGGAGAGAAAGTGTTCTAAAAATTTCAGTTCTACGTTGCCAAACAATTACAGATTTCTTTACTAAAACATCACCAAAACTGAGATCCACAAGAAAGGAAAAGTAGTCCCTTACGTTCTCGTAAAGGATATTTTTGCAATTTTTGGCACTTAAAAAGATCGACTAGCAGTTTCGGATGAGCAATTGGCTCGCTGGGAGGTTTTAAGAAAGTGATGTCCAGCTAGCAATTTCTGAAATGAAGCTATCATTCCCTAACTTTTCGGACACTTCAATTTTCAACTAAGATATCCGAACAGATCAAATTCTCCTAGAAGATAAAAACACCTCTTTAGACAGTCTTCAAACACTACAAGGATCCTAGAAATACTCTCTCAAAGGCTTTTGGAATAATTTGCTCGTTGGTTCCCCTCGAAACTTCCAACGCTACGATCTGCATCGCGAGTAAAAACTTGCGGATTATGTCTTCAAGTTTCCACGACAACATTAAGATTTAAACTTATACATTCTTTTTTGCCAGTCTTGACTTTTAAAAGTAAAAGTAAAATTTGCACAGGTTCAGATGTTTTTAATCATTTTGTGTCCTAAGCGGAACACACTGATCACCTGGAAGGTTCTGAGATTTTTTTTCCCTGTGCGTTGCGAAAGAAAAGTTTCCATTTACCCAATGCATTGGTGTTACGATTTAATTGAACAAGTGATGTTGTTGTTCCAGTTAAACAGATCCCGTTTTGTCCGAGGAAAATGTCAAGTGCTGTAAAAGTTGCTTACTTATTGCTTGACTTGCAAGTTCTGTTCTCAATTCTCGTAAACAAGCACCCTGCGAGCAGAGCCTCCTTTTGTCTTTTTCTTTACCAAAATCGAGCAAGCAAAAGAAAGGCTCTGCTAGCAGGGTGGTAAACAAGCCCCCAGATCTCAATAACAAGGAAGACATTTAGTGATCAGGCAAACAGTTACGCGTAATGGCGGGGTAGGCTCCCTTCACATGGAACCAATTAAAAGGTTTAAAAATCCATTGCTTTATAATTCGAGCAATAACGAACATTTGTCTTCCTTGACTTATGTTGTAATACGCTCACTTATTCCAAGAAAGCGTAGGACGAATTTCGAACAATACCATAATAGGTCTCCAAAACATAGATTACGTCCTCTTTATCCTGATAATCAATGCACGCCGGGTATTTTGCTTCGAAAGCGACATCAAATATAACAATGTAAAGCCCAAGAAGGGAGCCTGAAGTGGCAATACAAAGACCATGTTATCTTCGAAATATATGGTCGATGATATCAGGCGGGTTGCTAAATCATTTGAGTCCCTTTCTTCCAATACCTACTATAGCCTCGGTATCAGCTAGTTTTGAATAAAGTGAAATGAGAAGCTCATTATTACAAGCTCGCAAAGTTTAGTTGGTTTAAAATTCCTGCGGACGGAGCAATTGCCAAGCCTTCGGACAAGGCTAGGTCAGTTTAAGGCGGTACAAATCCGTGAAAAATATTTGTCTGGTTATGTGCTGGAGATAATACAGCAAAGCCTGGCACACTAAAATCACGATACTATTTGACACAAATCCCTTTATCTCGTTCATATTTTTTCGGGCAGTTACAACGCCACCAACACAACATTGCTTGTGAAAACTTCCAGAGTTATGAACCGGCCTGATAGCATCATGGAAATGGATAAATTGTTGACAGCAGCATCAACTTTTATCAAAAACTAAAAAGTCTCATCGTCGCAGCCTTTGGCAGTCATATTGGAACTGCGAGTTAACTCGTTTAGTTGTTTTAGATTATGTTCTTGAACCTTTTTGTGTTCGAAGTACGCATCACCTTGGAGTCGTCAGCAGAGATATGTCTATTTTCCGGTGGATTGCAAATATATTAAATTAAACAGTCAACGCTTGTCTTTCCCGCATGAAAAAGACCCCTAGTAATCTCAGAAAATGTCAAGTGAAGCAAAATTCTGTTACCAAATGTTTCCCTTTCAATGTTTATTTTTCGCAAACAACCTGAGTTGTCTTGTTAGCAATCTGTAATCTACTTAATAACAAGGAAGACAGTTCTCAGACTCAACCGTTTCGTTTGGGTGATTGTGGGATAAACGTCTTGAAAAAAAAAAAAAAACCAGCTGAAATCAGTTCAGTACCCTTAAACATGAGCTGAAAAATGAAGATTCTAATTTTCCTTTGACTTGTAAGCTCATATTCGTACGAATTAGGAATAAAGGACAATGGTCTTTTATACATTTTCTCAGAAAATTAAAAGAAAGGAAATTATAGGGTCCCTTTTGTTTTGATGGAATTTAGTCAACGAATGTGGCGAGTGAATAAATTTCACAGTTACAGCTCCAACAAATGGGCAATGAGATGCCTCGATTCAGTACAAGAATTGCAAAACAAAAGTGCTTTTATGCCTCCCTTTC
>NC_090879.1:49735356-49779265 GCF_036669935.1 Montipora foliosa
TATTGATGAGGTTTTGAGCATTCTTATGGAAAACGGAGCGAGGAGAGTTCGTACATGGGCACATATGAACATATTGCTCAAAGTCATGGATCATACTACTGCCGCTTCGATGCTATACTACTTGCAACGAAATCCTGAGTTTACCGAAAGGTTTGTTCACGACATCCTACCCCAAGAATGCCGTGAAATCGTGATGACACCAAGTAACCTCATCTTTGAGGGCGCATATTACTTGGTGGGTTGTGTGAGTCAGACTATTCAAGAATCGGCAACAGAGGAGTCAGTTAAAGACGTAATGGAGGAGGGAAAACAACTTATGGAGGAATTTAGAATGAAGGATGTCGATAAAGGAAACACTATAGTGCCTGTCGACAAAGCAGAAATTATGAGTGTTCAAAGTGCGTCCGAAATACTGCATGACAGTGTTGGCGATCAAGAACTAACTGACGAACGGGTTAATGAGTTGATGGAAACTGTTGAACCCTACATTTATGGAGGAACGCCACTAATCAGAGCTATGCGGCATTCAAAGGAGCTGTTTTCCCATCCAGAATTTAAAAATCACAAGAAAATTTTATTCATCCTCTCAGATGGTGAGGCTGATGGAAATGATACTCTTCTTCAAGCGTTGTCCGATTTGGGTGTCACCATTGTCAGCTGTTTTATAACTCATGAAGGCCTATCCGATCCTCGTCACTTGTACAGCATTCTGGACGAAAGTTGGGAGAAGCCAGCCAAGTTCATGTTCGGAATAAGTTCCGTCATCAAAACTCAGGAAATACCACGCACATTGTTTGCGAAAGAGGGATGGAAGATAGACATCGATAATAATGAAACCAAACTCTTCTTTCAAGTGAATCATCCAGATGTCATCAAAGATGTTTGTGACATGACAAAGCGCGCTGTGCTCAGTCAAGATGCTCTCTCCGATGTCCTTGCAGACGTTGATCTAAATGTCTACATCAATAAGGCAAATGATGGATTTAAGCCGAAACAACAGCATGGGGGTACCTGTTATGCAAATGCCTCTGCAGCCGTGATGCACCTTGCCATGAAACGCATTGTAGGAAGAGATGGTGGGTATCCGGATTTCTTCGAGTTGAGAAAAAAGTTGATAAATAAATATGGGGAAAAAGGAGCTCCCACTATCAAAGTCCTCAGGGAGGTGTGTCCAGAATATCGTCTGCAATGTGAAAGGGTTGATACTAATGGTGCCAAGAAGGCGATTACCGAGAAAAGACCAGTGGTTGCAAGATTCTATCTGACAGGAGCCCAGTGGGATCAATTCAGTCAATTCTATCAAGAGAAAGGGAAGGAAATCCTCACAAAATCGTACCTCAATTCAAAGAGGGGCTCAACAAGTGACCCTGGTGGACATGCAGTTGTCCTTACAAGTTACGATGCTGAGAGTTTGCGTTTGATGAATTCGTGGGGAGATGGCTGGGCTGATAGCGGGTTCTTTAGAGTTCAGAATTCAGATGTCCTTGGGCTAGAGTTTTTCGATGTCTACTGGACTTTGAATGACTTGAGTAAAAAGGAGAAGGAAGCTTATAAGAAGAGTGGAGCTAAAGTTGCTGGCAATTTGATGAAATCACTCAAAGGACTGCAGGAGGCTAAATACAAGTGTCCCTTGTGCCCTGCCGAATCAAAGGTGGTGGAATATTCTGGGCATGCCCTGAATGCCGAGTGTCCAAAATGCAGAGGAACATTCAATCCCAATAAAGGAGGCGGTGATTTGGCATTGAATTTGTACCTGACGTCATTGATGTGCTAAGACCTTATCTGTGTTCAAGCACAAACTTTCTCAGTTTATGAGCATTGATGAATGTGACAGACGTACTGCTTGAAGGCGGGTCGGAAAACTTGGTTTTGGACAATATCACCCTTATGGTCATGAGTCAATTCATTTTGAGTGTTCTGTCAGCCATCATTTATCTTCAAATTCTTCTGTACACAGACAAAACCGTTTTTATCTCCAGCGTGTGGATGACAAGATCTGAATTCAGTTGATGACGTTTCCGTGGAAAGCGTAAAAGGTCTACCATTTAGAAACTAAACTTTCTAAATTACTCGCATTTTGCAATGGCTGCAGGCTGCGATCAGTACACGAAAACAAAGTAGTCAATGCCCGGAGTCACATAAACAAGATCGTCAGATTCTGAGAAATTAAGAAGCGAAAAGAAGCGAACTTTCACAAACAAAACACAAAACTGAAGAATATGTAACATTTAATCAACTTCGTAGATCAGATCAAAGAGCTGAAAGGAAAACTTGCGTTGCTGCTATCTTAGGAATCATTATACCGCTCTGATCGAAAAGACGTCAAGAGTTAGAGGACACCTGGCATGTTTAGTGAGGAAAATAGAATCACTAAAAGGCAAAAAAAGAAGAGCAGCAAACAGACTGGACGCCTCGTTACGATAACCATGAAGACAAGACGAGATGCAGGTGAAGAGTGGACATCGATGCAAGACTCACAAGGGTAAATGGTGGTAAATGGTGTCAAACTCTGACAGCACACGGATCGTTACAGGCTCTTTTTGGTCAGTTGCTTAGTACACTGGCAAGCGTTTGTAAATTTACTAAAAGAAGTCACAGAGTTTTTACATTTCATATCAGTGGCCTTTTCATGTAAAGCACCAGCTATCAATGAAATCGGTGATCTACGAAATAGCAACATTAGCATGCATACACGCAATAGATAAGTCCAAAGAGCATTTCACAGTTGCATTGCTGCGGGATGGCAATTCACTGGAACTGTACAACCAAAGCTCATTTGTCATTTTAAATCAAAACTGAGAAATTAATATTTACCTAAGAAAATAATTGACTTCAGACGGTAGCTTTTCCGGTTTGTTATCATCTGATTTGCTCACTGTAAGTCATTGTAGTTGTTCGTGTATTAAGGTTTAAAACACCGAGCAGTCTGAGGTACAGGTCGTGGTAAGTTTTAACTATTGGAGGTTAGTTTTCAAATTTATCAAAGTTGTTTGCTTGATTTTTTTTTTCTTTTAAAAGCGGCCAGAGAAAAGGTTAGAACGTGATGTGATTATATTATTGCACAGTTTAGAAAGAGATTAACTTAGTTCATTGGTTTCGAAGCCTAAATCTTTGAGTAATGCAAGTAATTTTCTCATAGTTCAATGAAAAGCAGCCTTTTCAGCATTCACCTTCGTCAGTAACCCTAACATCAACCAAATTCAAGTGCTTTACTTGTTTTATATTTAATCTGAACTGAAAAAGCGCGAGCTCATTGGAAAAAAAGAATTCAAAGACTTGGCTGACAATTATAGCTTTGTCAGTAATAGACGTATGCATCTTTGACTGTAACCAATAGTATAAGCAGGTTAGTCAACGTCAAAAGGTTGAAAAGCTATTGCTTTTTTTAGTACATGCTGCAAAGAGATTTGAACTGTATAAATTGAATGTAGATCGAAAGGAGAGACTGAAATGTAGGACATCGATTTTTATGTAATACCGAAGTAGGTGCAATAAACTACTCATAACTAAGGAATTCCGCTAGTATATTGGCAATGTATTACTGACCAAGGAGAGGAGAGAATATCCCCAAGTCACTTCTGACCAAACGCATGGATGCGACTCATTGCACGTGCGAATGCTCATAGACAATACTAAAGTGCAGTTGTTTTAACGTGCCAAACCGTCTCAACAATTTATTACTGAAAAAAATTAATCCTACAAGACTGCTTTCACATAAAAACAATTTTATGATACTAAATGAAACATCAATATTTGCTCAACAAGATGCACTCATTGATGTGACGTAATAGGTTACCATGGCAACAAAATAGCTATGTTAAAACTCCAATTATTTTGTCTTTGAACGCTTGTGTCTTAAGAACGAACTTTGGCTCTCAGATATTTGGCTCTCGGTCATCATGCGCACGGACCTCGCGTGTGTCATGACCTCGAGCTAAATATTTTTCCGTCCAGCCCTCCCACCCAGTCACCAAGTTCATAAGCCTCTACCATTTTTATAGCTAGTCTAACATTTGCACAGGTTCAGATGTTTTTTAAAAATGTTTTAAAAACACGTCACTTGTACCGGATCTCAGAATTATGCTTTGGGAGCTCTAATAGCCCGCATTTCGTGTAACAAGTGATGAAATTTGTTCTCGCTTTTCTGAGGAACATGGAAACACCTCGGTGGCGTATGTTGTTTTGCAGGTCACGCAAGATGCAGTGCCTATTAAAGGTAATCACATGATTTCGAGTGCAATTTGGAATAAATGAACAGGAGTAATTTTTTTCTAAAACTAACAAAACGGGCGAGTGCAATATAAAGCCTTTGAAAAAAAATAACAAGCGCTTATTGATTCCAAATTGCACGAGAAAATAATGTGGAAAATTCGAGATATTTAAGCAGAAGAAACGCAAGCGTATCATGCAATCAGGGAAAAATTGCGCCATCCAGGGCACGCATTTGATTGGTTAGTCTGACTTTGTTTGCTCATTGACCAATCAGAGTGCTTGGTTTATTATGTCTTTTTGCACTGAATTTCCTCTTTTCTGCACAATGTTACGTGAAAACTGCGTTTCTCTTAGCCAATCAGAATGGAGTAATTTTTCCATATATATTATTATAAGAAACAACACACTTTGGGCTGACGATCTTGGTCTTTGTTTCCAGCATCTATCTCTTCCTAACAAACACGGGCAGGACGATAACCGCTGCATTTAAATTCTAATATCCTTAATTAAGCAGTCGTATTGGCTGAATCTTGTTCATTGAAAGCTGTAACGACTCGTTTCCAAGCGGTTGAGAATGCGGTAACAGTTGCCATAACGACTACACTTTCCGAGCAAAGTGTCTTTTTACCTGGACGTATTTGTTGGCGAAGGGCGAACGCCTCAAGACAAGATTCTTAAACTCAGTGAAATGTCAGCTGCAACTTTCACCGGCAATTACTGCATTCTCAACAACCTGTCTCAACCAACAGTTCTTTAATTTTAAAATAAACGGTGGAACCTCAGAATTATGCGACTTTGAAGCATGCAAATATTCAAGTTTTCCCGACAACATTAAAATTTAAACTTGTATTTTGTTTCTTGCCAGTTGGCTTGACTTTGATGAGTGACATTTGCACTAGTTTGGATGTTATTTAAGGTGGCACAAACCAGTTACAACACTTGAAAGAAACATTCCTATTAGAAGGTTTCACATTTCCACACTTTATAACTTAACAGCAATGTTATGGTACCATATCAAACACCAATTATTGCTGAAAAAGATTCGGTCATTTTTGTGACGTAAAATGTTACCGTGGCAACAGGATAGCCCTGCAAAAACACCCCATTATTTGGCTTTAGCTGCTCTTATCTCAAAAACGAACTCAGTGGCCCCTTTTTTTATTCCTGAAATGTAATCAGCATGCCAGAATGAAACTTTCCTCAAAGTTTAAAAAACAATCTGTGGAGCAGATGTAGAGCCACCTTGAATAATTCAAAATTTAAGGTAGCTCTGAATCCGCTCCACAGAATTTTTTTAAACTTTGCAGATATTTTCATCTTGGCCTGCTGATCACTTTTGTGCAATAAAAAATTGGGGTCACCGAGTTCGTTTTTCATATGAGCAACTAAAGCTAAAATACAGGTTGCTTTTGCAAGGCTTTCCTGTTTTCATGGTTACTTGTTACATCACAAAAATGACTGGATGTTGTTTAGCAATAATTGAAGTTTCACGTGGTACCACAACATTGCTGTTATGTGATCAAGTGTTGTAGTGGCAATCCTTCTAATAACAAGACGCCTAACCGTAACAGAAGTTATTTCTTGTAAAAACAGTTGTTAACCCCGTAAGAAATAGCTAGAGTTAAACAAACTTATTTTATTATCTTGCTGACATAAACAATACTTTTTACTGTCATCGTCCGCTCAAAACTTTTGCTTGTCATATCGCTTGTCTGATGACAATGTCAATTACAAGCATTAACCTTTGACATGAAACTGTTACATCATTTCATTTCACACAATCAGTACATCCCGAATAATACATCCGTGTATACGCCCCCAGGCGTCTTGTTTTAAATTTAAATGACCGTAAAATCACTACCGTTCGCGGCCTGCAACTTTCATCTAACTCTCTTCCAAGAAATGCATGTCTTACCTACTCCAAGAATGAGCTATAAAAGCAAATTTTTGATCCTTTGCATCAAACATACATTTTACAACGACTGAAAAATTTTCGCGCGCTCATTGGCTAATTTTTATTGTTAATTAGTGGACAGACACATAAATTTATAATTTATGCGATATTGACGCGATATTGCTCGCGTCAGATTGAATGAAATTGAAGTTTCTTGCATTTTTGTTTCGCGTTCTTCTCGTATTTTGACTTAATTTTGACCCCTCTGCCTTTTTGTTATTGTAAAAAACAAACTGATATTAGTTTTTCATTTTCCCGAGCTACTTTGACAATGTTATGACGAAATTCATGATAAACTAGACGCTCGGTGAGCGTACACTGGGTTGCCTGTGGTACGCGTTACTCAAAAACAGAAGGGACTGAGTTGGGTGGTAATGAACTGCAGTGTTCCAGTCGTTTTTTTCAAGTCGGGGGTCATTAAGACCATTTAAGGAGTCACCCAGAAGTCATACCAGCAGAGGCCCTTTAGCTCACACGTTGATAGGACGAAACAGATCTTCTTCTGAGGTTAAAAACGAGACTACCAGCCTATTAATCATTAATATTTTGTCAGAAAGAAAAAAAACCTGTCATCTTTAGAAAAAATAGGCACGTATCGCTTTCGTGTTGTAGTGCAGTAACAAAGAGCTTTATTCCATATAGACCACTATGGAAAATACCATGATAATCTTTGTCTGTCCCCCAAATGTATAAACATTGTTTCCAGTTTCTCTTGGGACTTACAATGGTCTCAAGAGAAAACAGAAACAACGCTCATGCAAAATTGGGGGGACAAAAAAGAGTATTATATGGTATTTTCCGAAGTAACCTATTGTCAACTGAACTGCGTTTTGTCTTCCAGGATATTCAAGTTCAATATGTAGCTCTAATAGTACACGATGTAGGGCCGTAACCAGAAAAAAGTTATGACTGAGGCAATGTCCATGGTTAAATTCTCTTCGTAGGTATTTTAGGTGTTTATGATGAGTACATTTTGAAGACAACAGTGAGGCAAGTGCCTCATTTTGCCTCATACTGGCAATGGCCCTGCAATGGGAGGCGCGGTGGCCTCATGGTTAGAGAGCTCGACTCGGGATACAGTGGTCCGGGTTCGGGTCCTGGCTTGGGACATTGTGTTGTGTTCTTGGGCAAGACACATTACACTCACGGTGCCTCTCTCTCCATCCAGGTGTATAAATGCAATCGGCGTCAAAATTGTTGAGACACTCTTATCCTTTAGAGTCGATTTCAAGCTCGGCGGCGCAAATGGACCCCTCCCCCGCACCCCCGGGACAATGTTGTGTTTTTCTGTTTTCTACGAGCCTTGTCGACAGCGGTACAACATTGATTAGGGTGGGGGAGGGAGGGGTATCCCGGAAACGTACTTTCTGGACAAGTTTTCTTTGCAAACAATGAATGTGTCGTTGCCAGTGTGCTCTGTTGGCAAGTGTCTCAGCTAATTTTGTCGCCGATTGTCTTTTTCAGAAAACTTCCTTTATACCCTTTATACGGGCACCCATAGTCCAGTCTGTCCATCAATATGACCACATGAGTGAAAGACTTTTTACAGGTCTAAAAAATTGCGGATAGTTTATTATTCTCGTTTTCGAGCGTGAAAAATGCGTTGTCCTGTGCGAAGCGAAGATTGTGACGTAAGTGCAAAGGACCTGTTCTTTTTTGCCTTCTTTAATACGCTATTTGTCAGTAGCGTTAAAGTATGGATTTGTTAAAGGGATATGCCTCTAACTCCAATTCATCAGAAGAAGCCGATTTTGTTGGTCGAAGTGGTGTCGCAGATGAATGCGAAACAGACATGGTGGCTGTTACAGCCGGGGAACACATTTACTTTCCACGCTCAAATTGCTATGTCGTTGCAAAAAGACTTTCCACCTTGTCGCAGATGCTTTGCAGAGCTGGTTTTGGTGGGAAATGAATGTTTTTGGGAGTAAAGAAACAATATTTTCTCATTTACCACGAGTAACCACGAGTAACCACGAGTAAATTATAAAAAGATAATGTAATTATTCTACTTGTTAATTATGGTTACTCGTGGTTACTCGTGGCCACTCCTCCGCGGAGTTCCTAAAATCAGAGTACAGCACTGTTTGCTGCTCTTTTTTTGTCCCAGGAGTTATAAACTGTCTTTGCTATTTATATTTCGCTCTTTTTCATGGGTCATATCCCTTGTAACAAGTTGAAATGGAATTATGTATGGTGAATTTCAAAAGGGACTGCTAAACGTCACGCAATGTTCCGAAAGTATCACTTTATTTCAAGGTATGTCAAATCCAAAACACTGCACAAATCGTCTTGAAATTGTCATTATTTAGTACGATGTCCTTCCTCTCAATAATAAGCGTTTGTGGCGTGAACTTAACTTCGCTGCGCGTTCGACATCCACATTTTGGCCGTTGTAAATGACGTTCTCGGTAGTGATTACTTGCGTTAAAATTTCTCTTTTTTTAGAATGCGGTACATCGAAGCCCGTGAGATATCACTTCCCCTGACAATATCATTCACTTTCCGCCATTCGCAAATAGATGGCAAGCGTATACATGCCCTTATGGCAAGCGTATACATGCCCTGATCTCGTTAGAAATGTTCTGTGTGAAAACCATGTTCGACACTGAAATGTCTGCAATCATACCAGTGACTGCTACATCACCGTAATAAAGAAAAAGGTGATTTAATATATGTTCTGATTCCTATATGACATGACAACGCATAAACGCTATTGAAATGTGTATATTTCATATATTAATGCAAAAAAACGCTTATCAGAAGTCGTCATTACACTTCATACAAAGTTTTTTCATACAGACAATCGGCGTCAAAATTGTTGAGACACTCTTAATCCTTTAGAGGCGATTTCAAGCTCGGCGGCGCAAATGGACCCCTCCCCCGCACCCCCGGGACAATGTTGTGTTTTTCTGTTTTCTACGAGCCTTGTCGACAGCGGTACAACATTGATTAGGGTGGGGGAGGGAGGGGTATCCCGGAAACGTACTTTCTGGACAAGTTTTCTTTGCAAACAATGAATGTGTCGTTGCCAGTGTGCTCTGTTGGCAAGTGTCTCAACTAATTTTGTCGCCGATTGTCTTTTTCAGAAAACTTCCTTTATACCCTTTATACGGGCACCTATAGTCCAGTCTGTCCATCAATATGACCACATGAGTGAAAGACTTTTTACAGGTCTAAAAAATTGCGGATAGTTTATTATTCTCGTTTTCGAGCGTGAAAAATGCGTTGTCCTGTGCGAAGCGAAGATTGTGACGTAAGTGCAAAGGACCTGTTCTTTTTTGCCTTCTTTAATACGCTATTTGTCAGTAGCGTTAAAGTATGGATTTGTTAAAGAGTTATGCCTCTAACTCCAATTCATCAGAAGAAGCCGATTTTGTTGGTCGAAGTGGTGTCGCAGATGAATGCGAAACAGACATGGTGGCTGTTACAGCCGGGGAACACATTTACTTTCCACGCTCAAATTGCTATGTCGTTGCAAAAAGACTTTCCACCTTGTCGCAGATGCTTTGCAGAGCTGGTTTTGGTGGGAAATGAATGTTTTTGGGAGTAAAGAAACAATATTTTCTCATTTACCACGAGTAACCACGAGTAACCACGAGTAACCACAAGATTATTATAAAAAGATAATGTAATTATTCTACTTGTTAATTATGGTTACTCGTGGTTACTCGTGGCCACTCCTCCGCGGAGTTCCTAAAATCAGAGTACAGCACTGTTTGCTGCTCTTTTTTGTCCCAGGAGTTATAAACTGTCTTTGCTATTTATATTTCGCTCTTTTTCATGGGTCATATCCCTTGTAACAAGTTGAAATGGAATTATGTATGGTGAATTTCAAAAGGGACTGCTAAACGTCACGCAATGTTCCGAAAGTATCACTTTATTTCAAGGTATGTCAAATCCAAAACACTGCACAAATCGTCTTGAAATTGTCATTATTTAGTACGATGTCCTTCCTCTCAATAATAAGCGTTTGTGGCGTGAACTTAACTTCGCTGCGCGTTCGACATCCACATTTTGGCCGTTGTAAATGACGTTCTCGGTAGTGATTACTTGCGTTAAAATTTCTCTTTTTTTAGAATGCGGTTCATCGAAGCCCGTGAGATATCACTTCCCCTGACAATATCATTCACTTTCCGCCCTTCGCAAATAGATGGCAAGCGTATACATGCCCTTATGGCAAGCGTATACATGCCCTGATCTCGTTAGAAATGTTCTGTGTGAAAACCATGTTCGACACTGAAATGTCTGCAATCATACCAGTGACTGCTACATCACCGTAATAAAGAAAAAGGTGATTTAATATATGTTCTGATTCCTATATGACATGACAACGCATAAACGCTATTGAAATGTGTATATTTCATATATTAATGCAAAAAAACGCTTATCAGAAGTCGTCATTACACTTCATACAAAGTTTTTTCATACAGACAATCGGCGTCAAAATTGTTGAGACACTCTTAATCCTTTAGAGTCGATTTCAAGCTCGGCGGCGCAAATGGACCCCTCCCCCGCACCCCCGGGACAATGTTGTGTTTTTCTGTTTTCTACGAGCCTTGTCGACAGCGGTACAACATTGATTAGGGTGGGGGAGGGAGGGGTATCCCGGAAACGTACTTTCTGGACAAGTTTTCTTTGCAAACAATGAATGTGTCGTTGCCAGTGTGCTCTGTTGGCAAGTGTCTCAACTAATTTTGTCGCCGATTGTCTTTTTCAGAAAACTTCCTTTATACCCTTTATACGGGCACCTATAGTCCAGTCTGTCCATCAATATGACCACATGAGTGAAAGACTTTTTACAGGTCTAAAAAATTGCGGATAGTTTATTATTCTCGTTTTCGAGCGTGAAAAATGCGTTGTCCTGTGCGAAGCGAAGATTGTGACGTAAGTGCAAAGGACCTGTTCTTTTTTGCCTTCTTTAATACGCTATTTGTCAGTAGCGTTAAAGTATGGATTTGTTAAAGAGTTATGCCTCTAACTCCAATTCATCAGAAGAAGCCGATTTTGTTGGTCGAAGTGGTGTCGCAGATGAATGCGAAACAGACATGGTGGCTGTTACAGCCGGGGAACACATTTACTTTCCACGCTCAAATTGCTATGTCGTTGCAAAAAGACTTTCCACCTTGTCGCAGATGCTTTGCAGAGCTGGTTTTGGTGGGAAATGAATGTTTTTGGGAGTAAAGAAACAATATTTTCTCATTTACCACGAGTAACCACGAGTAACCACGAGTAACCACAAGATTATTATAAAAAGATAATGTAATTATTCTACTTGTTAATTATGGTTACTCGTGGTTACTCGTGGCCACTCCTCCGCGGAGTTCCTAAAATCAGAGTACAGCACTGTTTGCTGCTCTTTTTTTGTCCCAGGAGTTATAAACTGTCTTTGCTATTTATATTTCGCTCTTTTTCATGGGTCATATCCCTTGTAACAAGTTGAAATGGAATTATGTATGGTGAATTTCAAAAGGGACTGCTAAACGTCACGCAATGTTCCGAAAGTATCACTTTATTTCAAGGTATGTCAAATCCAAAACACTGCACAAATCGTCTTGAAATTGTCATTATTTAGTACGATGTCCTTCCTCTCAATAATAAGCGTTTGTGGCGTGAACTTAACTTCGCTGCGCGTTCGACATCCACATTTTGGCCGTTGTAAATGACGTTCTCGGTAGTGATTACTTGCGTTAAAATTTCTCTTTTTTTAGAATGCGGTTCATCGAAGCCCGTGAGATATCACTTCCCCTGACAATATCATTCACTTTCCGCCCTTCGCAAATAGATGGCAAGCGTATACATGCCCTTATGGCAAGCGTATACATGCCCTGATCTCGTTAGAAATGTTCTGTGTGAAAACCATGTTCGACACTGAAATGTCTGCAATCATACCAGTGACTGCTACATCACCGTAATAAAGAAAAAGGTGATTTAATATATGTTCTGATTCCTATATGACATGACAACGCATAAACGCTATTGAAATGTGTATATTTCATATATTAATGCAAAAAAACGCTTATCAGAAGTCGTCATTACACTTCATACAAAGTTTTTTCATACAGACAATCGGCGTCAAAATTGTTGAGACACTCTTAATCCTTTAGAGTCGATTTCAAGCTCGGCGGCGCAAATGGACCCCTCCCCCGCACCCCCGGGACAATGTTGTGTTTTTCTGTTTTCTACGAGCCTTGTCGACAGCGGTACAACATTGATTAGGGTGGGGGAGGGAGGGGTATCCCGGAAACGTACTTTCTGGACAAGTTTTCTTTGCAAACAATGAATGTGTCGTTGCCAGTGTGCTCTGTTGGCAAGTGTCTCAACTAATTTTGTCGCCGATTGTCTTTTTCAGAAAACTTCCTTTATACCCTTTATACGGGCACCTATAGTCCAGTCTGTCCATCAATATGACCACATGAGTGAAAGACTTTTTACAGGTCTAAAAAATTGCGGATAGTTTATTATTCTCGTTTTCGAGCGTGAAAAATGCGTTGTCCTGTGCGAAGCGAAGATTGTGACGTAAGTGCAAAGGACCTGTTCTTTTTTGCCTTCTTTAATACGCTATTTGTCAGTAGCGTTAAAGTATGGATTTGTTAAAGAGTTATGCCTCTAACTCCAATTCATCAGAAGAAGCCGATTTTGTTGGTCGAAGTGGTGTCGCAGATGAATGCGAAACAGACATGGTGGCTGTTACAGCCGGGGAACACATTTACTTTCCACGCTCAAATTGCTATGTCGTTGCAAAAAGACTTTCCACCTTGTCGCAGATGCTTTGCAGAGCTGGTTTTGGTGGGAAATGAATGTTTTTGGGAGTAAAGAAACAATATTTTCTCATTTACCACGAGTAACCACGAGTAACCACGAGTAACCACAAGATTATTATAAAAAGATAATGTAATTATTCTACTTGTTAATTATGGTTACTCGTGGTTACTCGTGGCCACTCCTCCGCGGAGTTCCTAAAATCAGAGTACAGCACTGTTTGCTGCTCTTTTTTTGTCCCAGGAGTTATAAACTGTCTTTGCTATTTATATTTCGCTCTTTTTCATGGGTCATATCCCTTGTAACAAGTTGAAATGGAATTATGTATGGTGAATTTCAAAAGGGACTGCTAAACGTCACGCAATGTTCCGAAAGTATCACTTTATTTCAAGGTATGTCAAATCCAAAACACTGCACAAATCGTCTTGAAATTGTCATTATTTAGTACGATGTCCTTCCTCTCAATAATAAGCGTTTGTGGCGTGAACTTAACTTCGCTGCGCGTTCGACATCCACATTTTGGCCGTTGTAAATGACGTTCTCGGTAGTGATTACTTGCGTTAAAATTTCTCTTTTTTTAGAATGCGGTTCATCGAAGCCCGTGAGATATCACTTCCCCTGACAATATCATTCACTTTCCGCCCTTCGCAAATAGATGGCAAGCGTATACATGCCCTTATGGCAAGCGTATACATGCCCTGATCTCGTTAGAAATGTTCTGTATGAAAACCATGTTCGACACTGAAATGTCTGCAATCATACCAGTGACTGCTACATCACCGTAATAAAGAAAAAGGTGATTTAATATATGTTCTGATTCCTATATGACATGACAACGCATAAACGCTATTGAAATGTGTATATTTCATATATTAATGCAAAAAAACGCTTATCAGAAGTCGTCATTACACTTCATACAAAGTTTTTTCATACAGACAATCGGCGTCAAAATTGTTGAGACACTCTTAATCCTTTAGAGTCGATTTCAAGCTCGGCGGCGCAAATGGACCCCTCCCCCGCACCCCCGGGACAATGTTGTGTTTTTCTGTTTTCTACGAGCCTTGTCGACAGCGGTACAACATTGATTAGGGTGGGGGAGGGAGGGGTATCCCGGAAACGTACTTTCTGGACAAGTTTTCTTTGCAAACAATGAATGTGTCGTTGCCAGTGTGCTCTGTTGGCAAGTGTCTCAACTAATTTTGTCGCCGATTGTCTTTTTCAGAAAACTTCCTTTATACCCTTTATACGGGCACCTATAGTCCAGTCTGTCCATCAATATGACCACATGAGTGAAAGACTTTTTACAGGTCTAAAAAATTGCGGATAGTTTATTATTCTCGTTTTCGAGCGTGAAAAATGCGTTGTCCTGTGCGAAGCGAAGATTGTGACGTAAGTGCAAAGGACCTGTTCTTTTTTGCCTTCTTTAATACGCTATTTGTCAGTAGCGTTAAAGTATGGATTTGTTAAAGAGTTATGCCTCTAACTCCAATTCATCAGAAGAAGCCGATTTTGTTGGTCGAAGTGGTGTCGCAGATGAATGCGAAACAGACATGGTGGCTGTTACAGCCGGGGAACACATTTACTTTCCACGCTCAAATTGCTATGTCGTTGCAAAAAGACTTTCCACCTTGTCGCAGATGCTTTGCAGAGCTGGTTTTGGTGGGAAATGAATGTTTTTGGGAGTAAAGAAACAATATTTTCTCATTTACCACGAGTAACCACGAGTAACCACGAGTAACCACAAGATTATTATAAAAAGATAATGTAATTATTCTACTTGTTAATTATGGTTACTCGTGGTTACTCGTGGCCACTCCTCCGCGGAGTTCCTAAAATCAGAGTACAGCACTGTTTGCTGCTCTTTTTTGTCCCAGGAGTTATAAACTGTCTTTGCTATTTATATTTCGCTCTTTTTCATGGGTCATATCCCTTGTAACAAGTTGAAATGGAATTATGTATGGTGAATTTCAAAAGGGACTGCTAAACGTCACGCAATGTTCCGAAAGTATCACTTTATTTCAAGGTATGTCAAATCCAAAACACTGCACAAATCGTCTTGAAATTGTCATTATTTAGTACGATGTCCTTCCTCTCAATAATAAGCGTTTGTGGCGTGAACTTAACTTCGCTGCGCGTTCGACATCCACATTTTGGCCGTTGTAAATGACGTTCTCGGTAGTGATTACTTGCGTTAAAATTTCTTTTTTTTTTAGAATGCGGTTCATCGAAGCCCGTGAGATATCACTTCCCCTGACAATATCATTCACTTTCCGCCCTTCGCAAATAGATGGCAAGCGTATACATGCCCTTATGGCAAGCGTATACATGCCCTGATCTCGTTAGAAATGTTCTGTATGAAAACCATGTTCGACACTGAAATGTCTGCAATCATACCAGTGACTGCTACATCACCGTAATAAAGAAAAAGGTGATTTAATATATGTTCTGATTCCTATATGACATGACAACGCATAAACGCTATTGAAATGTGTATATTTCATATATTAATGCAAAAAAACGCTTATCAGAAGTCGTCATTACACTTCATACAAAGTTTTTTCATACAGACAATCGGCGTCAAAATTGTTGAGACACTCTTAATCCTTTAGAGTCGATTTCAAGCTCGGCGGCGCAAATGGACCCCTCCCCCGCACCCCCGGGACAATGTTGTGTTTTTCTGTTTTCTACGAGCCTTGTCGACAGCGGTACAACATTGATTAGGGTGGGGGAGGGAGGGGTATCCCGGAAACGTACTTTCTGGACAAGTTTTCTTTGCAAACAATGAATGTGTCGTTGCCAGTGTGCTCTGTTGGCAAGTGTCTCAACTAATTTTGTCGCCGATTGTCTTTTTCAGAAAACTTCCTTTATACCCTTTATACGGGCACCTATAGTCCAGTCTGTCCATCAATATGACCACATGAGTGAAAGACTTTTTACAGGTCTAAAAAATTGCGGATAGTTTATTATTCTCGTTTTCGAGCGTGAAAAATGCGTTGTCCTGTGCGAAGCGAAGATTGTGACGTAAGTGCAAAGGACCTGTTCTTTTTTGCCTTCTTTAATACGCTATTTGTCAGTAGCGTTAAAGTATGGATTTGTTAAAGAGTTATGCCTCTAACTCCAATTCATCAGAAGAAGCCGATTTTGTTGGTCGAAGTGGTGTCGCAGATGAATGCGAAACAGACATGGTGGCTGTTTACAGCCGGGGAACACATTTACTTTCCACGCTCAAATTGCTATGTCGTTGCAAAAAGACTTTCCACCTTGTCGCAGATGCTTTGCAGAGCTGGTTTTGGTGGGAAATGAATGTTTTTGGGAGTAAAGAAACAATATTTTCTCATTTACCACGAGTAACCACGAGTAACCACGAGTAACCACAAGATTATTATAAAAAGATAATGTAATTATTCTACTTGTTAATTATGGTTACTCGTGGTTACTCGTGGCCACTCCTCCGCGGAGTTCCTAAAATCAGAGTACAGCACTGTTTGCTGCTCTTTTTTTGTCCCAGGAGTTATAAACTGTCTTTGCTATTTATATTTCGCTCTTTTTCATGGGTCATATCCCTTGTAACAAGTTGAAATGGAATTATGTATGGTGAATTTCAAAAGGGATGCTAAACGTCACGCAATGTTCCGAAAGTATCACTTTATTTCAAGGTATGTCAAATCCAAAACACTGCACAAATCGTCTTGAAATTGTCATTATTTAGTACGATGTCCTTCCTCTCAATAATAAGCGTTTGTGGCGTGAACTTAACTTCGCTGCGCGTTCGACATCCACATTTTGGCCGTTGTAAATGACGTTCTCGGTAGTGATTACTTGCGTTAAAATTTCTCTTTTTTTAGAATGCGGTTCATCGAAGCCCGTGAGATATCACTTCCCCTGACAATATCATTCACTTTCCGCCCTTCGCAAATAGATGGCAAGCGTATACATGCCCTTATGGCAAGCGTATACATGCCCTGATCTCGTTAGAAATGTTCTGTGTGAAAACCATGTTCGACACTGAAATGTCTGCAATCATACCAGTGACTGCTACATCACCGTAATAAAGAAAAAGGTGATTTAATATATGTTCTGATTCCTATATGACATGACAACGCATAAACGCTATTGAAATGTGTATATTTCATATATTAATGCAAAAAAACGCTTATCAGAAGTCGTCATTACACTTCATACAAAGTTTTTTCATACAGACAATCGGCGTCAAAATTGTTGAGACACTCTTAATCCTTTAGAGTCGATTTCAAGCTCGGCGGCGCAAATGGACCCCTCCCCCGCACCCCCGGGACAATGTTGTGTTTTTCTGTTTTCTACGAGCCTTGTCGACAGCGGTACAACATTGATTAGGGTGGGGGAGGGAGGGGTATCCCGGAAACGTACTTTCTGGACAAGTTTTCTTTGCAAACAATGAATGTGTCGTTGCCAGTGTGCTCTGTTGGCAAGTGTCTCAACTAATTTTGTCGCCGATTGTCTTTTTCAGAAAACTTCCTTTATACCCTTTATACGGGCACCTATAGTCCAGTCTGTCCATCAATATGACCACATGAGTGAAAGACTTTTTACAGGTCTAAAAAATTGCGGATAGTTTATTATTCTCGTTTTCGAGCGTGAAAAATGCGTTGTCCTGTGCGAAGCGAAGATTGTGACGTAAGTGCAAAGGACCTGTTCTTTTTTGCCTTCTTTAATACGCTATTTGTCAGTAGCGTTAAAGTATGGATTTGTTAAAGAGTTATGCCTCTAACTCCAATTCATCAGAAGAAGCCGATTTTGTTGGTCGAAGTGGTGTCGCAGATGAATGCGAAACAGACATGGTGGCTGTTACAGCCGGGGAACACATTTACTTTCCACGCTCAAATTGCTATGTCGTTGCAAAAAGACTTTCCACCTTGTCGCAGATGCTTTGCAGAGCTGGTTTTGGTGGGAAATGAATGTTTTTGGGAGTAAAGAAACAATATTTTCTCATTTACCACGAGTAACCACGAGTAACCACGAGTAACCACAAGATTATTATAAAAAGATAATGTAATTATTCTACTTGTTAATTATGGTTACTCGTGGTTACTCGTGGCCACTCCTCCGCGGAGTTCCTAAAATCAGAGTACAGCACTGTTTGCTGCTCTTTTTCTGTCCCAGGAGTTATAAACTGTCTTTGCTATTTATATTTCGCTCTTTTTCATGGGTCATATCCCTTGTAACAAGTTGAAATGGAATTATGTATGGTGAATTTCAAAAGGGACTGCTAAACGTCACGCAATGTTCCGAAAGTATCACTTTATTTCAAGGTATGTCAAATCCAAAACACTGCACAATCGTCTTGAAATTGTCATTATTTAGTACGATGTCCTTCCTCTCAATAATAAGCGTTTGTGGCGTGAACTTAACTTCGCTGCGCGTTCGACATCCACATTTTGGCCGTTGTAAATGACGTTCTCGGTAGTGATTACTTGCGTTAAAATTTCTCTTTTTTAGAATGCGGTTCATCGAAGCCCGTGAGATATCACTTCCCCTGACAATATCATTCACTTTCCGCCCTTCGCAAATAGATGGCAAGCGTATACATGCCCTTATGGCAAGCGTATACATGCCCTGATCTCGTTAGAAATGTTCTGTGTGAAAACCATGTTCGACACTGAAATGTCTGCAATCATACCAGTGACTGCTACATCACCGTAATAAAGAAAAAGGTGATTTAATATATGTTCTGATTCCTATATGACATGACAACGCATAAACGCTATTGAAATGTGTATATTTCATATATTAATGCAAAAAAACGCTTATCAGAAGTCGTCATTACACTTCATACAAAGTTTTTTCATACAGACAATCGGCGTCAAAATTGTTGAGACACTCTTATCCTTTAGAGTCGATTTCAAGCTCGGCGGCGCAAATGGACCCCTCCCCCGCACCCCCGGGACAATGTTGTGTTTTTCTGTTTTCTACGAGCCTTGTCGACAGCGGTACAACATTGATTAGGGTGGGGGAGGGAGGGGTATCCCGGAAACGTACTTTCTGGACAAGTTTTCTTTGCAAACAATGAATGTGTCGTTGCCAGTGTGCTCTGTTGGCAAGTGTCTCAACTAATTTTGTCGCCGATTGTCTTTTTCAGAAAACTTCCTTTATACCCTTTATACGGGCACCTATAGTCCAGTCTGTCCATCAATATGACCACATGAGTGAAAGACTTTTTACAGGTCTAAAAAATTGCGGATAGTTTATTATTCTCGTTTTCGAGCGTGAAAAATGCGTTGTCCTGTGCGAAGCGAAGATTGTGACGTAAGTGCAATGGACCTGTTCTTTTTTGCCTTCTTTAATACGCTATTTGTCAGTAGCGTTAAAGTATGGATTTGTTAAAGGGATATGCCTCTAACTCCAATTCATCAGAAGAAGCCGATTTTGTTGGTCGAAGTGGTGTCGCAGATGAATGCGAAACAGACATGGTGGCTGTTACAGCCGGGGAACACATTTACTTTCCACGCTCAAATTGCTATGTCGTTGCAAAAAGACTTTCCACCTTGTCGCAGATGCTTTGCAGAGCTGGTTTTGGTGGGAAATGAATGTTTTTGGGAGTAAAGAAACCATGTTTTCTCATTTACCACGAGTAACCACGAGTAACCACGAGTAACCACAAGATTATTATAAAAAGATAATGTAATTATTCTACTTGTTAATTATGGTTACTCGTGGTTACTCGTGGCCACTCCTCCGCGGAGTTCCTAAAATCAGAGTACAGCACTGTTTGCTGCTCTTTTTTGTCCCAGGAGTTATAAACTGTCTTTGCTATTTATATTTCGCTCTTTTTCATGGGTCATATCCCTTGTAACAAGTTGAAATGGAATTATGTATGGTGAATTTCAAAAGGGAATGCTAAACGTCACGCAATGTTCCGAAAGTATCACTTTATTTCAAGGTATGTCAAATCCAAAACACTGCACAAATCGTCTTGAAATTGTCATTATTTAGTACGATGTCCTTCCTCTCAATAATAAGCGTTTTGTGGCGTGAACTTAACTTCGCTGCGCGTTCGACATCCACATTTTGGCCGTTGTAAATGACGTTCTCGGTAGTGA
Source organism: Montipora foliosa (assembly GCF_036669935.1). Lineage (NCBI taxonomy): Eukaryota > Metazoa > Cnidaria > Anthozoa > Scleractinia > Acroporidae > Montipora > Montipora foliosa. Next base: position 49,755,358 of record NC_090879.1, read on the forward strand.
TTACTTGCGTTAAAATTTCTCTTATTTTTAGAAGCGGTTACATCGAAGCCCGTGAGATATCACTTCCCCTGACAATATCATTCACTTTCCGCCCTTCGCAAATAGATGGCAAGCGTATACATGCCCTTATGGCAAGCGTATACATGCCCTGATCTCGTTAGAAATGTTCTGTGTGAAAACCATGTTCGACACTGAAATGTCTGCAATCATACCAGTGACTGCTACATCACCGTAATAAAGAAAAAGGTGATTTAATATATGTTCTGATTCCTATATGACATGACAACGCATAAACGCTATTGAAATGTGTATATTTCATATATTAATGCAAAAAAAAAACGCTTATCAGAAGTCGTCATTACACTTCATACAAAGTTTTTTCATACAGACAATCGGCGTCAAAATTGTTGAGACACTCTTATCCTTTAGAGTCGATTTCAAGCTCGGCGGCGCAAATGGACCCCTCCCCCGCACCCCCGGGACAATGTTGTGTTTTTCTGTTTTCTACGAGCCTTGTCGACAGCGGTACAACATTGATTAGGGTGGGGGAGGGAGGGGTATCCCGGAAACGTACTTTCTGGACAAGTTTTCTTTGCAAACAATGAATGTGTCGTTGCCAGTGTGCTCTGTTGGCAAGTGTCTCAACTAATTTTGTCGCCGATTGTCTTTTTCAGAAAACTTCCTTTATACCCTTTATACGGGCACCTATAGTCCAGTCTGTCCATCAATATGACCACATGAGTGAAAGACTTTTTACAGGTCTAAAAAATTGCGGATAGTTTATTATTCTCGTTTTCGAGCGTGAAAAATGCGTTGTCCTGTGCGAAGCGAAGATTGTGACGTAAGTGCAATGGACCTGTTCTTTTTTGCCTTCTTTAATACGCTATTTGTCAGTAGCGTTAAAGTATGGATTTGTTAAAGGGTTATGCCTCTAACTCCAATTCATCAGAAGAAGCCGATTTTGTTGGTCGAAGTGGTGTCGCAGATGAATGCGAAACAGACATGGTGGCTGTTACAGCCGGGGAACACATTTACTTTCCACGCTCAAATTGCTATGTCGTTGCAAAAAGACTTTCCACCTTGTCGCAGATGCTTTGCAGAGCTGGTTTTGGTGGGAAATGAATGTTTTTGGGAGTAAAGAAACAATGTTTTCTCATTTACCACGAGTAACCACGAGTAACCACGAGTAACCACAAGATTATTATAAAAAGATAATGTAATTATTCTACTTGTTAATTATGGTTACTCGTGGTTACTCGTGGCCACTCCTCCGCGGAGTTCCTAAAATCAGAGTACAGCACTGTTTGCTGCTCTTTTTTGTCCCAGGAGTTATAAACTGTCTTTGCTATTTATATTTCGCTCTTTTTCATGGGTCATATCCCTTGTAACAAGTTGAAATGGAATTATGTATGGTGAATTTCAAAAGGGAATGCTAAACGTCACGCAATGTTCCGAAAGTATCACTTTATTTCAAGGTATGTCAAATCCAAAACACTGCACAAATCGTCTTGAAATTGTCATTATTTAGTACGATGTCCTTCCTCTCATAATAAGCGTTTGTGGCGTGAACTTAACTTCGCTGCGCGTTCGACATCCACATTTTGGCCGTTGTAAATGACGTTCTCGGTAGTGATTACTTGCGTTAAAAGAATGCGGTACATCGAAGCCCGTGAGATATCACTTCCCCTGACAATATCATTCACTTTCCGCCCTTCGCAAATAGATGGCAAGCGTATACATGCCCTTATGGCAAGCGTATACATGCCCTGATCTCGTTAGAAATGTTCTGTGTGAAAACCATGTTCGACACTGAAATGTCTGCAATCATACCAGTGACTGCTACATCACCGTAATAAAGAAAAAGGTGATTTAATATATGTTCTGATTCCTATATGACATGACAACGCATAAACGCTATTGAAATGTGTATATTTCATATATTAATGCAAAAAAACGCTTATCAGAAGTCGTCATTACACTTCATACAAAGTTTTTTCATACAGACAATCGGCGTCAAAATTGTTGAGACACTCTTATCCTTTAGAGTCGATTTCAAGCTCGGCGGCGCAAATGGACCCCTCCCCCGCACCCCCGGGACAATGTTGTGTTTTTCTGTTTTCTACGAGCCTTGTCGACAGCGGTACAACATTGATTAGGGTGGGGGAGGGAGGGGTATCCCGGAAACGTACTTTCTGGACAAGTTTTCTTTGCAAACAATGAATGTGTCGTTGCCAGTGTGCTCTGTTGGCAAGTGTCTCAACTAATTTTGTCGCCGATTGTCTTTTTCAGAAAACTTCCTTTATACCCTTTATACGGGCACCTATAGTCCAGTCTGTCCATCAATATGACCACATGAGTGAAAGACTTTTTACAGGTCTAAAAAATTGCGGATAGTTTATTATTCTCGTTTTCGAGCGTGAAAAATGCGTTGTCCTGTGCGAAGCGAAGATTGTGACGTAAGTGCAATGGACCTGTTCTTTTTTGCCTTCTTTAATACGCTATTTGTCAGTAGCGTTTAAAGTATGGATTTGTTAAAGGGATATGCCTCTAACTCCAATTCATCAGAAGAAGCCGATTTTGTTGGTCGAAGTGGTGTCGCAGATGAATGCGAAACAGACATGGTGGCTGTTACAGCCGGGGAACACATTTACTTTCCACGCTCAAATTGCTATGTCGTTGCAAAAAAGACTTTCCACCTTGTCGCAGATGCTTTGCAGAGCTGGTTTTGGTGGGAAATGAATGTTTTTGGGAGTAAAGAAACAATGTTTTCTCATTTACCACGAGTAACCACGAGTAACCACGAGTAACCACAAGATTATTATAAAAAGATAATGTAATTATTCTACTTGTTAATTATGGTTACTCGTGGTTACTCGTGGCCACTCCTCCGCGGAGTTCCTAAAATCAGAGTACAGCACTGTTTGCTGCTCTTTTTTGTCCCAGGAGTTATAAACTGTCTTTGCTATTTATATTTCGCTCTTTTTCATGGGTCATATCCCTTGTAACAAGTTGAAATGGAATTATGTATGGTGAATTTCAAAAGGGAATGCTAAACGTCACGCAATGTTCCGAAAGTATCACTTTATTTCAAGGTATGTCAAATCCAAAACACTGCACAAATCGTCTTGAAATTGTCATTATTTAGTACGATGTCCTTCCTCTCAATAATAAGCGTTTGTGGCGTGAACTTAACTTCGCTGCGCGTTCGACATCCACATTTTGGCCGTTGTAAATGACGTTCTCGGTAGTGATTACTTGCGTTAAAATCGAAGCCCGTGAGATATCACTTCCCCTGACAATATCATTCACTTTCCGCCCTTCGCAAATAGATGGCAAGCGTATACATGCCCTTATGGCAAGCGTATACATGCCCTGATCTCGTTAGAAATGTTCTGTGTGAAAACCATGTTCGACACTGAAATGTCTGCAATCATACCAGTGACTGCTACATCACCGTAATAAAGAAAAAGGTGATTTAATATATGTTCTGATTCCTATATGACATGACAACGCATAAACGCTATTGAAATGTGTATATTTCATATATTAATGCAAAAAAACGCTTATCAGAAGTCGTCATTACACTTCATACAAAGTTTTTTCATACAGACAATCGGCGTCAAAATTGTTGAGACACTCTTATCCTTTAGAGTCGATTTCAAGCTCGGCGGCGCAAATGGACCCCTCCCCCGCACCCCCGGGACAATGTTGTGTTTTTCTGTTTTCTACGAGCCTTGTCGACAGCGGTACAACATTGATTAGGGTGGGGGAGGGAGGGGTATCCCGGAAACGTACTTTCTGGACAAGTTTTCTTTGCAAACAATGAATGTGTCGTTGCCAGTGTGCTCTGTTGGCAAGTGTCTCAACTAATTTTGTCGCCGATTGTCTTTTTCAGAAAACTTCCTTTATACCCTTTATACGGGCACCTATAGTCCAGTCTGTCCATCAATATGACCACATGAGTGAAAGACTTTTTACAGGTCTAAAAAATTGCGGATAGTTTATTATTCTCGTTTTCGAGCGTGAAAAATGCGTTGTCCTGTGCGAAGCGAAGATTGTGACGTAAGTGCAATGGACCTGTTCTTTTTTGCCTTCTTTAATACGCTATTTGTCAGTAGCGTTAAAGTATGGATTTGTTAAAGGGATATGCCTCTAACTCCAATTCATCAGAAGAAGCCGATTTTGTTGGTCGAAGTGGTGTCGCAGATGAATGCGAAACAGACATGGTGGCTGTTACAGCCGGGGAACACATTTACTTTCCACGCTCAAATTGCTATGTCGTTGCAAAAAGACTTTCCACCTTGTCGCAGATGCTTTGCAGAGCTGGTTTTGGTGGGAAATGAATGTTTTTGGGAGTAAAGAAACAATGTTTTCTCATTTACCACGAGTAACCACGAGTAACCACGAGTAACCACAAGATTATTATAAAAAGATAATGTAATTATTCTACTTGTTAATTATGGTTACTCGTGGTTACTCGTGGCCACTCCTCCGCGGAGTTCCTAAAATCAGAGTACAGCACTGTTTGCTGCTCTTTTTTGTCCCAGGAGTTATAAACTGTCTTGCTATTTATATTTCGCTCTTTTTCATGGGTCATATCCCTTGTAACAAGTTGAAATGGAATTATGTATGGTGAATTTCAAAAGGGACTGCTAAACGTCACGCAATGTTCCGAAAGTATCACTTTATTTCAAGGTATGTCAAATCCAAAACACTGCACAAATCGTCTTGAAATTGTCATTATTTAGTACGATGTCCTTCCTCTCAATAATAGCGTTTGTGGCGTGAACTTAACTTCGCTGCGCGTTCGACATCCACATTTTGGCCGTTGTAAATGACGTTCTCGGTAGTGATTACTTGCGTTAAACATCGAAGCCCGTGAGATATCACTTCCCCTGACAATATCATTCACTTTCCGCCCTTCGCAAATAGATGGCAAGCGTATACATGCCCTTATGGCAAGCGTATACATGCCCTGATCTCGTTAGAAATGTTCTGTGTGAAAACCATGTTCGACACTGAAATGTCTGCAATCATACCAGTGACTGCTACATCACCGTAATAAAGAAAAAGGTGATTTAATATATGTTCTGATTCCTATATGACATGACAACGCATAAACGCTATTGAAATGTGTATATTTCATATTTAAAGGCAAAAAAACGCTTATCAGAAGTCGTCATTACACTTCATACAAAGTTTTTTCATACAGACAATCGGCGTCAAAATTGTTGAGACACTCTTATCCTTTAGAGTCGATTTCAAGCTCGGCGGCGCAAATGGACCCCTCCCCCGCACCCCCGGGACAATGTTGTGTTTTTCTGTTTTCTACGAGCCTTGTCGACAGCGGTACAACATTGATTAGGGTGGGGGAGGGAGGGGTATCCCGGAAACGTACTTTCTGGACAAGTTTTCTTTGCAAACAATGAATGTGTCGTTGCCAGTGTGCTCTGTTGGCAAGTGTCTCAACTAATTTTGTCGCCGATTGTCTTTTTCAGAAAACTTCCTTTATACCCTTTATACGGGCACCTATAGTCCAGTCTGTCCATCAATATGACCACATGAGTGAAAGACTTTTTACAGGTCTAAAAAATTGCGGATAGTTTATTATTCTCGTTTTCGAGCGTGAAAAATGCGTTGTCCTGTGCGAAGCGAAGATTGTGACGTAAGTGCAATGGACCTGTTCTTTTTTGCCTTCTTTAATACGCTATTTGTCAGTAGCGTTAAAGTATGGATTTGTTAAAGGGATATGCCTCTAACTCCAATTCATCAGAAGAAGCCGATTTTGTTGGTCGAAGTGGTGTCGCAGATGAATGCGAAACAGACATGGTGGCTGTTACAGCCGGGGAACACATTTACTTTCCACGCTCAAATTGCTATGTCGTTGCAAAAAGACTTTCCACCTTGTCGCAGATGCTTTGCAGAGCTGGTTTTGGTGGGAAATGAATGTTTTTGGGAGTAAAGAAACAATGTTTTCTCATTTACCACGAGTAACCACGAGTAACCACGAGTAACCACAAGATTATTATAAAAAGATAATGTAATTATTCTACTTGTTAATTATGGTTACTCGTGGTTACTCGTGGCCACTCCTCCGCGGAGTTCCTAAAATCAGAGTACAGCACTGTTTGCTGCTCTTTTTTGTCCCAGGAGTTATAAACTGTCTTTGCTATTTATATTTCGCTCTTTTTCATGGGTCATATCCCTTGTAACAAGTTGAAATGGAATTATGTATGGTGAATTTCAAAAGGGAATGCTAAACGTCACGCAATGTTCCGAAAGTATCACTTTATTTCAAGGTATGTCAAATCCAAAACACTGCACAAATCGTCTTGAAATTGTCATTATTTAGTACGATGTCCTTCCTCTCAATAATAAGCGTTTGTGGCGTGAACTTAACTTCGCTGCGCGTTCGACATCCACATTTTGGCCGTTGTAAATGACGTTCTCGGTAGTGATTACTTGCGTTAAAAATCGAAGCCCGTGAGATATCACTTCCCCTGACAATATCATTCACTTTCCGCCCTTCGCAAATAGATGGCAAGCGTATACATGCCCTTATGGCAAGCGTATACATGCCCTGATCTCGTTAGAAATGTTCTGTGTGAAAACCATGTTCGACACTGAAATGTCTGCAATCATACCAGTGACTGCTACATCACCGTAATAAAGAAAAAGGTGATTTAATATATGTTCTGATTCCTATATGACATGACAACGCATAAACGCTATTGAAATGTGTATATTTCATATATTAATGCAAAAAAACGCTTATCAGAAGTCGTCATTACACTTCATACAAAGTTTTTTCATACAGACAATCGGCGTCAAAATTGTTGAGACACTCTTATCCTTTAGAGTCGATTTCAAGCTCGGCGGCGCAAATGGACCCCTCCCCCGCACCCCCGGGACAAAGTTGTTGTTTTATGTTTTCTACGAGCCTTGTCGACAGCGGTACAACATTGATTAGGGTGGGGGAGGGAGGGGTATCCCGGAAACGTACTTTCTGGACAAGTTTTCTTTGCAAACAATGAATGTGTCGTTGCCAGTGTGCTCTGTTGGCAAGTGTCTCAACTAATTTTGTCGCCGATTGTCTTTTTCAGAAAACTTCCTTTATACCCTTTATACGGGCACCTATAGTCCAGTCTGTCCATCAATATGACCACATGAGTGAAAGACTTTTTACAGGTCTAAAAAATTGCGGATAGTTTATTATTCTCGTTTTCGAGCGTGAAAAATGCGTTGTCCTGTGCGAAGCGAAGATTGTGACGTAAGTGCAAAGGACCTGTTCTTTTTTGCCTTCTTTAATACGCTATTTGTCAGTAGCGTTAAAGTATGGATTTGTTAAAGGGATATGCCTCTAACTCCAATTCATCAGAAGAAGCCGATTTTGTTGGTCGAAGTGGTGTCGCAGATGAATGCGAAACAGACATGGTGGCTGTTACAGCCGGGGAACACATTTACTTCCACGCTCAAATTGCTATGTCGTTGCAAAAAGACTTTCCACCTTGTCGCAGATGCTTTGCAGAGCTGGTTTTGGTGGGAAATGAATGTTTTTGGGAGTAAAGAAACAATGTTTTCTCATTTACCACGAGTAACCACGAGTAACCACGAGTAACCACAAGATTATTATAAAAAGATAATGTAATTATTCTACTTGTTAATTATGGTTACTCGTGGTTACTCGTGGCCACTCCTCCGCGGAGTTCCTAAAATCAGAGTACAGCACTGTTTGCTGCTCTTTTTTGTCCCAGGAGTTATAAACTGTCTTTGCTATTTATATTTCGCTCTTTTTCATGGGTCATATCCCTTGTAACAAGTTGAAATGGAATTATGTATGGTGAATTTCAAAAGGGAATGCTAAACGTCACGCAATGTTCCGAAAGTATCACTTTATTTCAAGGTATGTCAAATCCAAAACACTGCACAAATCGTCTTGAAATTGTCATTATTTAGTACGATGTCCTTCCTCTCAATAATAAGCGTTTGTGGCGTGAACTTAACTTCGCTGCGCGTTCGACATCCACATTTTGGCCGTTGTAAATGACGTTCTCGGTAGTGATTACTTGCGTTAAAATCGAAGCCCGTGAGATATCACTTCCCCTGACAATATCATTCACTTTCCGCCCTTCGCAAATAGATGGCAAGCGTATACATGCCCTTATGGCAAGCGTATACATGCCCTGATCTCGTTAGAAATGTTCTGTGTGAAAACCATGTTCGACACTGAAATGTCTGCAATCATACCAGTGACTGCTACATCACCGTAATAAAGAAAAAGGTGATTTAATATATGTTCTGATTCCTATATGACATGACAACGCATAAACGCTATTGAAATGTGTATATTTCATATATTAATGCAAAAAAACGCTTATCAGAAGTCGTCATTACACTTCATACAAAGTTTTTTCATACAGACAATCGGCGTCAAAATTGTTGAGACACTCTTATCCTTTAGAGTCGATTTCAAGCTCGGCGGCGCAAATGGACCCCTCCCCCGCACCCCCGGGACAATGTTGTGTTTTTCTGTTTTCTACGAGCCTTGTCGACAGCGGTACAACATTGATTAGGGTGGGGGAGGGAGGGGTATCCCGGAAACGTACTTTCTGGACAAGTTTTCTTTGCAAACAATGAATGTGTCGTTGCCAGTGTGCTCTGTTGGCAAGTGTCTCAACTAATTTTGTCGCCGATTGTCTTTTTCAGAAAACTTCCTTTATACCCTTTATACGGGCACCTATAGTCCAGTCTGTCCATCAATATGACCACATGAGTGAAAGACTTTTTACAGGTCTAAAAAATTGCGGATAGTTTATTATTCTCGTTTTCGAGCGTGAAAAATGCGTTGTCCTGTGCGAAGCGAAGATTGTGACGTAAGTGCAATGGACCTGTTCTTTTTTGCCTTCTTTAATACGCTATTTGTCAGTAGCGTTAAAGTATGGATTTGTTAAAGGGATATGCCTCTAACTCCAATTCATCAGAAGAAGCCGATTTTGTTGGTCGAAGTGGTGTCGCAGATGAATGCGAAACAGACATGGTGGCTGTTACAGCCGGGGAACACATTTACTTTCCACGCTCAAATTGCTATGTCGTTGCAAAAAGACTTTCCACCTTGTCGCAGATGCTTTGCAGAGCTGGTTTTGGTGGGAAATGAATGTTTTTGGGAGTAAAGAAACAATGTTTTCTCATTTACCACGAGTAACCACGAGTAACCACGAGAAACCACAAGATTATTATAAAAAGATAATGTAATTATTCTACTTGTTAATTATGGTTACTCGTGGTTACTCGTGGCCACTCCTCCGCGGAGTTCCTAAAATCAGAGTACAGCACTGTTTGCTGCTCTTTTTTGTCCCAGGAGTTATAAACTGTCTTTGCTATTTATATTTCGCTCTTTTTCATGGGTCATATCCCTTGTAACAAGTTGAAATGGAATTATGTATGGTGAATTTCAAAAGGGAATGCTAAACGTCACGCAATGTTCCGAAAGTATCACTTTATTTCAAGGTATGTCAAATCCAAAACACTGCACAAATCGTCTTGAAATTGTCATTATTTAGTACGATGTCCTTCCTCTCAATAATAAGCGTTTGTGGCGTGAACTTAACTTCGCTGCGCGTTCGACATCCACATTTTGGCCGTTGTAAATGACGTTCTCGGTAGTGATTACTTGCGTTAAAATATCGAAGCCCGTGAGATATCACTTCCCCTGACAATATCATTCACTTTCCGCCCTTCGCAAATAGATGGCAAGCGTATACATGCCCTTATGGCAAGCGTATACATGCCCTGATCTCGTTAGAAATGTTCTGTGTGAAAACCATGTTCGACACTGAAATGTCTGCAATCATACCAGTGACTGCTACATCACCGTAATAAAGAAAAAGGTGATTTAATATATGTTCTGATTCCTATATGACATGACAACGCATAAACGCTATTGAAATGTGTATATTTCATATATTAATGCAAAAAAACGCTTATCAGAAGTCGTCATTACACTTCATACAAAGTTTTTTCATACAGACAATCGGCGTCAAAATTGTTGAGACACTCTTATCCTTTAGAGTCGATTTCAAGCTCGGCGGCGCAAATGGACCCCTCCCCCGCACCCCCGGGACAATGTTGTGTTTTTCTGTTTTCTACGAGCCTTGTCGACAGCGGTACAACATTGATTAGGGTGGGGGAGGGAGGGGTATCCCGGAAACGTACTTTCTGGACAAGTTTTCTTTGCAAACAATGAATGTGTCGTTGCCAGTGTGCTCTGTTGGCAAGTGTCTCAACTAATTTTGTCGCCGATTGTCTTTTTCAGAAAACTTCCTTTATACCCTTTATACGGGCACCTATAGTCCAGTCTGTCCATCAATATGACCACATGAGTGAAAGACTTTTTACAGGTCTAAAAAATTGCGGATAGTTTATTATTCTCGTTTTCGAGCGTGAAAAATGCGTTGTCCTGTGCGAAGCGAAGATTGTGACGTAAGTGCAATGGACCTGTTCTTTTTTGCCTTCTTTAATACGCTATTTGTCAGTAGCGTTAAAGTTATGGATTTGTTAAAGGGATATGCCTCTAACTCCAATTCATCAGAAGAAGCCGATTTTGTTGGTCGAAGTGGTGTCGCAGATGAATGCGAAACAGACATGGTGGCTGTTACAGCCGGGGAACACATTTACTTTCCACGCTCAAATTGCTATGTCGTTGCAAAAAGACTTTCCACCTTGTCGCAGATGCTTTGCAGAGCTGGTTTTGGTGGGAAATGAATGTTTTTGGGAGTAAAGAAACAATGTTTTCTCATTTACCACGAGTAACCACGAGTAACCACGAGTAACCACAAGATTATTATAAAAAGATAATGTAATTATTCTACTTGTTAATTATGGTTACTCGTGGTTACTCGTGGCCACTCCTCCGCGGAGTTCCTAAAATCAGAGTACAGCACTGTTTGCTGCTCTTTTTTGTCCCAGGAGTTATAAACTGTCTTTGCTATTTATATTTCGCTCTTTTTCATGGGTCATATCCCTTGTAACAAGTTGAAATGGAATTATGTATGGTGAATTTCAAAAGGGAATGCTAAACGTCACGCAATGTTCCGAAAGTATCACTTTATTTCAAGGTATGTCAAATCCAAAACACTGCACAAATCGTCTTGAAATTGTCATTATTTAGTACGATGTCCTTCCTCTCAATAATAAGCGTTTGTGGCGTGAACTTAACTTCGCTGCGCGTTCGACATCCACATTTTGGCCGTTGTAAATGACGTTCTCGGTAGTGATTACTTGCGTTAAACATCGAAGCCCGTGAGATATCACTTCCCCTGACAATATCATTCACTTTCCGCCCTTCGCAAATAGATGGCAAGCGTATACATGCCCTTATGGCAAGCGTATACATGCCCTGATCTCGTTAGAAATGTTCTGTGTGAAAACCATGTTCGACACTGAAATGTCTGCAATCATACCAGTGACTGCTACATCACCGTAATAAAGAAAAAGGTGATTTAATATATGTTCTGATTCCTATATGACATGACAACGCATAAACGCTATTGAAATGTGTATATTTCATATATTAATGCAAAAAAACGCTTATCAGAAGTCGTCATTACACTTCATACAAAGTTTTTTCATACAGACAATCGGCGTCAAAATTGTTGAGACACTCTTATCCTTTAGAGTCGATTTCAAGCTCGGCGGCGCAAATGGACCCCTCCCCCGCACCCCCGGGACAATGTTGTGTTTTTCTGTTTTCTACGAGCCTTGTCGACAGCGGTACAACATTGATTAGGGTGGGGGAGGGAGGGGTATCCCGGAAACGTACTTTCTGGACAAGTTTTCTTTGCAAACAATGAATGTGTCGTTGCCAGTGTGCTCTGTTGGCAAGTGTCTCAACTAATTTTGTCGCCGATTGTCTTTTTCAGAAAACTTCCTTTATACCCTTTATACGGGCACCTATAGTCCAGTCTGTCCATCAATATGACCACATGAGTGAAAGACTTTTTACAGGTCTAAAAAATTGCGGATAGTTTATTATTCTCGTTTTCGAGCGTGAAAAATGCGTTGTCCTGTGCGAAGCGAAGATTGTGACGTAAGTGCAATGGACCTGTTCTTTTTTGCCTTCTTTAATACGCTATTTGTCAGTAGCGTTAAAGTATGGATTTGTTAAAGGGATATGCCTCTAACTCCAATTCATCAGAAGAAGCCGATTTTGTTGGTCGAAGTGGTGTCGCAGATGAATGCGAAACAGACATGGTGGCTGTTACAGCCGGGGAACACATTTACTTTCCACGCTCAAATTGCTATGTCGTTGCAAAAAGACTTTCCACCTTGTCGCAGATGCTTTGCAGAGCTGGTTTTGGTGGGAAATGAATGTTTTTGGGAGTAAAGAAACAATGTTTTCTCATTTACCACGAGTAACCACGAGTAACCACGAGTAACCACAAGATTATTATAAAAAGATAATGTATTTATTCTACTTGTTAATTATGGTTACTCGTGGTTACTCGTGGCCACTCCTCCGCGGAGTTCCTAAAATCAGAGTACAGCACTGTTTGCTGCTCTTTTTTGTCCCAGGAGTTATAAACTGTCTTTGCTTTTTATATTTCGCTCTTTTTTCATGGGTCATATCCCTTGTAACAAGTTGAAATGGAATTATGTATGGTGAATTTCAAAAGGGAATGCTAAACGTCACGCAATGTTCCGAAAGTATCACTTTATTTCAAGGTATGTCAAATCCAAAACACTGCACAAATCGTCTTGAAATTGTCATTATTTAGTACGATGTCCTTCCTCTCAATAATAAGCGTTTGTGGCGTGAACTTAACTTCGCTGCGCGTTCGACATCCACATTTTGGCCGTTGTAAATGACGTTCTCGGTAGTGATTACTTGCGTTAAAATCGAAGCCCGTGAGATATCACTTCCCCTGACAATATCATTCACTTTCCGCCCTTCGCAAATAGATGGCAAGCGTATACATGCCCTTATGGCAAGCGTATACATGCCCTGATCTCGTTAGAAATGTTCTGTGTGAAAACCATGTTCGACACTGAAATGTCTGCAATCATACCAGTGACTGCTACATCACCGTAATAAAGAAAAAGGTGATTTAATATATGTTCTGATTCCTATATGACATGACAACGCATAAACGCTATTGAAATGTGTATATTTCATATATTAATGCAAAAAAACGCTTATCAGAAGTCGTCATTACACTTCATACAAAGTTTTTTCATACAGACAATCGGCGTCAAAATTGTTGAGACACTCTTATCCTTTAGAGTCGATTTCAAGCTCGGCGGCGCAAATGGACCCCTCCCCCGCACCCCCGGGACAATGTTGTGTTTTTCTGTTTTCTACGAGCCTTGTCGACAGCGGTACAACATTGATTAGGGTGGGGGAGGGAGGGGTATCCCGGAAACGTACTTTCTGGACAAGTTTTCTTTGCAAACAATGAATGTGTCGTTGCCAGTGTGCTCTGTTGGCAAGTGTCTCAACTAATTTTGTCGCCGATTGTCTTTTTCAGAAAACTTCCTTTATACCCTTTATACGGGCACCTATAGTCCAGTCTGTCCATCAATATGACCACATGAGTGAAAGACTTTTTACAGGTCTAAAAAATTGCGGATAGTTTATTATTCTCGTTTTCGAGCGTGAAAAATGCGTTGTCCTGTGCGAAGCGAAGATTGTGACGTAAGTGCAATGGACCTGTTCTTTTTTGCCTTCTTTAATACGCTATTTGTCAGTAGCGTTAAAGTATGGATTTGTTAAAGGGATATGCCTCTAACTCCAATTCATCAGAAGAAGCCGATTTTGTTGGTCGAAGTGGTGTCGCAGATGAATGCGAAACAGACATGGTGGCTGTTACAGCCGGGGAACACATTTACTTTCCACGCTCAAATTGCTATGTCGTTGCAAAAAGACTTTCCACCTTGTCGCAGATGCTTTGCAGAGCTGGTTTTGGTGGGAAATGAATGTTTTTGGGAGTAAAGAAACAATATTTTCTCATTTACCACGAGTAACCACGAGTAACCACGAGTAACCACAAGATTATTATAAAAAGATAATGTAATTATTCTACTTGTTAATTATGGTTACTCGTGGTTACTCGTGGCCACTCCTCCGCGGAGTTCCTAAAATCAGAGTACAGCACTGTTTGCTGCTCTTTTTTGTCCCAGGAGTTATAAACTGTCTTTGCTATTTATATTTCGCTCTTTTTCATGGGTCATATCCCTTGTAACAAGTTGAAATGGAATTATGTTATGGTGAATTTCAAAAGGGAATGCTAAACGTCACGCAATGTTCCGAAAGTATCACTTTATTTCAAGGTATGTCAAATCCAAAACACTGCACAAATCGTCTTGAAATTGTCATTATTTAGTACGATGTCCTTCCTCTCAATAATAAGCGTTTGTGGCGTGAACTTAACTTCGCTGCGCGTTCGACATCCACATTTTGGCCGTTGTAAATGACGTTCTCGGTAGTGATTACTTGCGATAAAAATCGAAGCCCGTGAGATATCACTTCCCCTGACAATATCATTCACTTTCCGCCCTTCGCAAATAGATGGCAAGCGTATACATGCCCTTATGGCAAGCGTATACATGCCCTGATCTCGTTAGAAATGTTCTGTGTGAAAACCATGTTCGACACTGAAATGTCTGCAATCATACCAGTGACTGCTACATCACCGTAATAAAGAAAAAGGTGATTTAATATATGTTCTGATTCCTATATGACATGACAACGCATAAACGCTATTGAAATGTGTATATTTCATATATTAATGCAAAAAAACGCTTATCAGAAGTCGTCATTACACTTCATACAAAGTTTTTTCATACAGACAATCGGCGTCAAAATTGTTGAGACACTCTTATCCTTTAGAGTCGATTTCAAGCTCGGCGGCGCAAATGGACCCCTCCCCCGCACCCCCGGGACAATGTTGTGTTTTTCTGTTTTCTACGAGCCTTGTCGACAGCGGTACAACATTGATTAGGGTGGGGGAGGGAGGGGTATCCCGGAAACGTACTTTTCTGGACAAGTTTTCTTTGCAAACAATGAATGTGTCGTTGCCAGTGTGCTCTGTTGGCAAGTGTCTCAACTAATTTTGTCGCCGATTGTCTTTTTCAGAAAACT
The DNA here is from genome assembly GCF_036669935.1 of Montipora foliosa. Classification (NCBI taxonomy): domain Eukaryota; kingdom Metazoa; phylum Cnidaria; class Anthozoa; order Scleractinia; family Acroporidae; genus Montipora; species Montipora foliosa. The sequence continues at coordinate 49,770,494 of NC_090879.1, forward strand.
TCCTTTATACCCTTTATACGGGCACCTATAGTCCAGTCTGTCCATCAATATGACCACATGAGTGAAAGACTTTTTACAGGTCTAAAAAATTGCGGATAGTTTATTATTCTCGTTTTCGAGCGTGAAAAATGCGTTGTCCTGTGCGAAGCGAAGATTGTGACGTAAGTGCAATGGACCTGTTCTTTTTTGCCTTCTTTAATACGCTATTTGTCAGTAGCGTTAAAGTATGGATTTGTTAAAGGGATATGCCTCTAACTCCAATTCATCAGAAGAAGCCGATTTTGTTGGTCGAAGTGGTGTCGCAGATGAATGCGAAACAGACATGGTGGCTGTTACAGCCGGGGAACACATTTACTTTCCACGCTCAAATTGCTATGTCGTTGCAAAAAGACTTTCCACCTTGTCGCAGATGCTTTGCAGAGCTGGTTTTGGTGGGAAATGAATGTTTTTGGGAGTAAAGAAACAATGTTTTCTCATTTACCACGAGTAACCACGAGTAACCACGAGTAACCACAAGATTATTATAAAAAGATAATGTAATTATTCTACTTGTTAATTATGGTTACTCGTGGTTACTCGTGGCCACTCCTCCGCGGAGTTCCTAAAATCAGAGTACAGCACTGTTTGCTGCTCTTTTTTGTCCCAGGAGTTATAAACTGTCTTTGCTATTTATATTTCGCTCTTTTTCATGGGTCATATCCCTTGTAACAAGTTGAAATGGAATTATGTATGGTGAATTTCAAAAAGGGAATGCTAAACGTCACGCAATGTTCCGAAAGTATCACTTTATTTCAAGGTATGTCAAATCCAAAACACTGCACAAATCGTCTTGAAATTGTCATTATTTAGTACGATGTCCTTCCTCTCAATAATAAGCGTTTGTGGCGTGAACTTAACTTCGCTGCGCGTTCGACATCCACATTTTGGCCGTGTAAATGACGTTCTCGGTAGTGATTACTTGCGTTAAAAATCGAAGCCCGTGAGATATCACTTCCCCTGACAATATCATTCACTTTCCGCCCTTCGCAAATAGATGGCAAGCGTATACATGCCCTTATGGCAAGCGTATACATGCCCTGATCTCGTTAGAAATGTTCTGTGTGAAAACCATGTTCGACACTGAAATGTCTGCAATCATACCAGTGACTGCTACATCACCGTAATAAAGAAAAAGGTGATTTAATATATGTTCTGATTCCTATATGACATGACAACGCATAAACGCTATTGAAATGTGTATATTTCATATATTAATGCAAAAAAACGCTTATCAGAAGTCGTCATTACACTTCATACAAAGTTTTTTCATACAGACAATCGGCGTCAAAATTGTTGAGACACTCTTATCCTTTAGAGTCGATTTCAAGCTCGGCGGCGCAAATGGACCCCTCCCCCGCACCCCCGGGACAATGTTGTGTTTTTCTGTTTTCTACGAGCCTTGTCGACAGCGGTACAACATTTTTTAGGGTGGGGGAGGGAGGGGTATCCCGGAAACGTACTTTCTGGACAAGTTTTCTTTGCAAACAATGAATGTGTCGTTGCCAGTGTGCTCTGTTGGCAAGTGTCTCAACTAATTTTGTCGCCGATTGTCTTTTTCAGAAAACTTCCTTTATACCCTTTATACGGGCACCTATAGTCCAGTCTGTCCATCAATATGACCACATGAGTGAAAGACTTTTTACAGGTCTAAAAAATTGCGGATAGTTTATTATTCTCGTTTTCGAGCGTGAAAAATGCGTTGTCCTGTGCGAAGCGAAGATTGTGACGTAAGTGCAATGGACCTGTTCTTTTTTGCCTTCTTTAATACGCTATTTGTCAGTAGCGTTAAAGTATGGATTTGTTAAAGGGTTATGCCTCTAACTCCAATTCATCAGAAGAAGCCGATTTTGTTGGTCGAAGTGGTGTCGCAGATGAATGCGAAACAGACATGGTGGCTGTTACAGCCGGGGAACACATTTACTTTCCACGCTCAAATTGCTATGTCGTTGCAAAAAGACTTTCCACCTTGTCGCAGATGCTTTGCAGAGCTGGTTTTGGTGGGAAATGAATGTTTTTGGGAGTAAAGAAACAATGTTTTCTCATTTACCACGAGTAACCACGAGTAACCACGAGTAACCACAAGATTATTATAAAAAGATAATGTAATTATTCTACTTGTTAATTATGGTTACTCGTGGTTACTCGTGGCCACTCCTCCGCGGAGTTCCTAAAATCAGAGTACAGCACTGTTTGCTGCTCTTTTTTGTCCCAGGAGTTATAAACTGTCTTTGCTATTTATATTTCGCTCTTTTTCATGGGTCATATCCCTTGTAACAAGTTGAAATGGAATTATGTATGGTGAATTTCAAAAGGGAATGCTAAACGTCACGCAATGTTCCGAAAGTATCACTTTATTTCAAGGTATGTCAAATCCAAAACACTGCACAAATCGTCTTGAAATTGTCATTATTTAGTACGATGTCCTTCCTCTCAATAATAAGCGTTTGTGGCGTGAACTTAACTTCGCTGCGCGTTCGACATCCACATTTTGGCCGTTGTAAATGACGTTCTCGGTAGTGATTACTTGCGTTAAAATCGAAGCCCGTGAGATATCACTTCCCCTGACAATATCATTCACTTTCCGCCCTTCGCAAATAGATGGCAAGCGTATACATGCCCTTATGGCAAGCGTATACATGCCCTGATCTCGTTAGAAATGTTCTGTGTGAAAACCATGTTCGACACTGAAATGTCTGCAATCATACCAGTGACTGCTACATCACCGTAATAAAGAAAAGGTGATTTAATATATGTTCTGATTCCTATATGACATGACAACGCATAAACGCTATTGAAATGTGTATAGTTCAGATATTAATGCAAAAAAACGCTTATCGGAAGTCGTCATTACACTTCATACAAAGTTTTTCATACAGACAATCGGCGTCAAAATTGTTGAGACACTCTTATCCTTTAGAGTCGATTTCAAGCTCGGCGGCGCAAATGGACCCCTCCCCCGCACCCCCGGGACAATGTTGTGTTTTTCTGTTTTCTACGAGCCTTGTCGACAGCGGTACAACATTGATTAGGGTGGGGGAGGGAGGGGTATCCCGGAAACGTACTTTCTGGACAAGTTTTCTTTGCAAACAATGAATGTGTCGTTGCCAGTGTGCTCTGTTGGCAAGTGTCTCAACTAATTTTGTCGCCGATTGTCTTTTTCAGAAAACTTCCTTTCTACCCTTTATACGGGCACCTATAGTCCAGTCTGTCCATCAATATGACCACAGGAGTGAAAGACTTTTTACAGGTCTAAAAAAATTGCGGATAGTTTATTATTCTCGTTTTCGAGCGTGAAAAAATGCGTTGTCCTGTGCGAAGCGAAGATTGTGACGTAAGTGCAATGGACCTGTTCTTTTTTGCTTCTTTAATACGCTATTTGTCAGTAGCGTTAAAGTATGGATTTGTTAAAGGGATATGCCTCTAACTCCAATTCATCAGAAGAAGCCGATTTTGTTGGTCGAAGTGGTGTCGCAGATGAATGCGAAACAGACATGGTGGCTGTTACAGCCGGGGAACACATTTACTTTCCACGCTCAAATTGCTATGTCGTTGCAAAAAGACTTTCCACCTTGTCGCAGATGCTTTGCAGAGCTGGTTTTGGTGGGAAATGAATGTTTTTGGGAGTAAAGAAACAATGTTTTCTCATTTACCACGAGTAACCACGAGTAACCACGAGTAACCACAAGATTATTATAAAAAGATAATGTAATTATTCTACTTGTTAATTATGGTTACTCGTGGTTACTCGTGGCCACTCCTCCGCGGAGTTCCTAAAATCAGAGTACAGCACTGTTTGCTGCTCTTTTTTGTCCCAGGAGTTATAAACTGTCTTTGCTATTTATATTTCGCTCTTTTTCATGGGTCATATCCCTTGTAACAAGTTTGAAATGGAATTATGTATGGTGAATTTCAAAAGGGAATGCTAAACGTCACGCAATGTTCCGAAAGTATCACTTTATTTCAAGGTATGTCAAATCCAAAACACTGCACAAATCGTCTTGAAATTGTCATTATTTAGTACGATGTCCTTCCTCTCAATAATAAGCGTTTGTGGCGTGAACTTAACTTCGCTGCGCGTTCGACATCCACATTTTGGGCCGTTGTAAATGACGTTCTCGGTAGTGATTACTTGCGTTAAAATCATCGAAGCCCGTGAGATATCACTTCCCCTGACAATATCATTCACTTTCCGCCCTTCGCAAATAGATGGCAAGCGTATACATGCCCTTATGGCAAGCGTATACATGCCCTGATCTCGTTAGAAATGTTCTGTGTGAAAAACCATGTTCGACACTGAAATGTCTGCAATCATACCAGTGACTGCTACATCACCGTAATAAAGAAAAAGGTGATTTAATATATGTTCTGATTCCTATATGACATGACAACGCATAAACGCTATTGAAATGTGTATATTTCATATATTAATGCAAAAAAACGCTTATCAGAAGTCGTCATTACACTTCATACAAAGTTTTTTCATACAGACAATCGGCGTCAAAATTGTTGAGACACTCTTATCCTTTAGAGTCGATTTCAAGCTCGGCGGCGCAAATGGACCCCCCCCCGCACCCCCGGGACAATGTTGTGTTTTTCTGTTTTCTACGAGCCTTGTCGACAGCGGTACAACATTGATTAGGGTGGGGGAGGGAGGGGTATCCCGGAAACGTACTTTCTGGACAAGTTTTCTTTGCAAACAATGAATGTGTCGTTGCCAGTGTGCTCTGTTGGCAAGTGTCTCAACTAATTTTGTCGCCGATTGTCTTTTTCAGAAAACTTCCTTTATACCCTTTATACGGGCACCTATAGTCCGTCTGTCCATCAATATGACCACATGAGTGAAAGACTTTTTACAGGTCTAAAAATTGCGGATAGTTTATTATTCTCGTTTTCGAGCGTGAAAAATGCGTTGTCCTGTGCGAAGCGAAGATTGTGACGTAAGTGCAATGGACCTGTTCTTTTTTGCCTTCTTTAATACGCTATTTGTCAGTAGCGTTAAAGTATGGATTTGTTAAAGGGATATGCCTCTAACTCCAATTCATCAGAAGAAGCCGATTTTGTTGGTCGAAGTGGTGTCGCAGATGAATGCGAAACAGACATGGTGGCTGTTACCAGCCGGGGAACACATTTACTTTCCACGCTCAAATTGCTATGTCGTTGCAAAAAGACTTTCCACCTTGTCGCAGATGCTTTGCAGAGCTGGTTTTGGTGGGAAATGAATGTTTTTTGGGAGTAAAGAAAACAATGTTTTCTCATTTACCACGAGTAACCACGAGTAACCACGAGTAACCACAAGATTATTATAAAAAGATAATGTAATTATTCTACTTGTTAATTATGGTTACTCGTGGTTTACTCGTGGCCACTCCTCCGCGGAGTTCCTAAAATCAGAGTACAGCAACTGTTTGCTGCTCTTTTTTGTCCCAGGAGTTATAAACTGTCCTTTGCTATATATATTTGGCTCTTTTTCATGGGTCAGGTCCCTTGTAACAAGTTGAAATGGGATTATGACTGGCGAATTTCAAAAGGGCCTGCTAAACGTCACGCAATGTTCCGAAAGTATCACTTTATTTCAAGGTATGTCAAATCCAAAACACTGCACAAATCGTCTTGAAATTGTCCATTATTTAGTACGATGTCCTTCCTCTCAATAATAAGCGTTTGTGGCGTGAACTTAACTTCGCTGCGCGTTCGACATCCACATTTTGGCCGTTGTAAATGACGTTCTCGGTAGTGATTACTTGCGTTAAAATCGAAGCCCGTGAGATATCACTTCCCCTGACAATATCATTCACTTTCCGCCCTTCGCAAATAGATGGCAAGCGTATACATGCCCTTATGGCAAGCGTATACATGCCCTGATCTCGTTAGAAATGTTCTGTGTGAAAACCATGTTCGACACGGAAATGTCTGCAATCATACCAGTGACTGCTACATCACCGTAATAAAGAAAAAGGTGATTTAATATATGTTCTGATTCCTATATGACATGACAACGCATAAACGCTATTGAAATGTGTATATTTCATATATTAATGCAAAAAAACGCTTATCAGAAGTCGTCATTACACTTCATACAAAGTTTTTTCATACAGACAATCGGCGTCAAAATTGTTGAGACACTCTTATCCTTTAGAGTCGATTTCAAGCTCGGCGGCGCAAATGGACCCCTCCCCCGCACCCCCGGGACAATGTTGTGTTTTTCTGTTTTCTACGAGCCTTGTCGACAGCGGTACAACATTGATTAGGGTGGGGGAGGGAGGGGTATCCGGAAACGTACTTTCTGGACAAGTTTTCTTTGCAAACAATGAATGTGTCGGGCCAGTGTGCTCTGTTGGCAAGTGTCTCAACTAATTTTGTCGCCGATTGTCTTTTTCAGAAAAACTTCCTTTATACCCTTTATACGGGCACCTATAGTCCAGTCTGTCCATCAATATGACCACATGAGTGAAAGACTTTTTACAGGTCTAAAAAATTGCGGATAGTTTATTATTCTCGTTTTCGAGCGTGAAAAATGCGTTGTCCTGTGCGAAGCGAAGATTGTGACGTAAGTGCAATGGACCTGTTCTTTTTTGCCTTCTTTAATACGCTATTTGTCAGTAGCGTTTAAAGTATGGATTGTTAAAGGGATATGCCTCTAACTCCAATTCATCAGAAGAAGCCGATTTTGTTGGTCGAAGTGGTGTCGCAGATGAATGCGAAACAGACATGGTGGCTGTTACAGCGGGGAACACATTTACTTTCCACGCTCAAATTGCTATGTCGTTGCAAAAAGACTTTCCCCTTGTCGCAGATGCTTTGCAGAGCTGGTTTTGGTGGGAAATGAATGTTTTTGGGAGTAAAGAAACAATGTTTTCTCAATTACCACGAGTAACCACGAGTAACCACGAGTAACCACAAGATTATTATAAAAAGATAATGTAATTATTCTACTTGTTAATTATGGTTACTCGGGGTTACTCGTGGCCACTCCTCCGCGGAGTTCCTAAAATCAGAGTACAGCACTGTTTGCTGCTCTTTTTCTGTCCCAGGAGTTATAAACTGTCTTTGCTATTTATATTTCGCTCTTTTCATGGGTCATATCCCTTGTAACAAGTTTGAAATGGAATTATGTATGGTGAATTTCAAAAGGGACTGCTAAACGTCACGCAATGTTCCGAAAGTATCACTTTATTTCAAGGTATGTCAAATTCAAAACACTGCACAAATCGTCTTGAAATTGTCATATTTAGTACGATGTCCTTCCTCTCAATAATAAGCGTTTGTGGCGTGAACTTAACTTCGCTGCGCGTTCGACATCAAATTTTGGCCGTTGTAAATGACGTTGTCGGTAGTGATTACTTGCGTTAAAATTTCTCTTTTTTAGAATGCGGTACATCGAAAGCCCGTGAGATATCACTTCCCCTGACAATAATCATTCACTTTCCGCCCTTCGCAAATAGATGGCAAGCGTATACATGCCCTTATGGCAAGCGTATACATGCCGCTGATCTCGATTTACGAAATGTTCTGTGTGGGAAAACCATGTTCGACACTGAAATGTCTGCAATCCAGTACAGCACGTGGACTGCTACATCACCGTAAATAAAGAAACAAGGTGATTTAATATATCGTTCTGATTCCTATATGACATGACAAGCATAAACGCTATGAAATGGTATATTTCATATTAGATTTAATGCAAAACAAACGCTTATCAGAAGTCGTCATTACACTTCATTACAAAGTTTTTTCATACAGACAATCGGCGTCAAAATTGTTGTAGACACTCTTAATCCTTAGAGTCGATTTCAAGCTCGGACGGCGCAAATGGGGGGGACCCCCCCCCCCCTTTTCCCCCCCCCCCCGCACCACACGGGGACAATGTTGTGTTTTTCTGTTTTCTACGAGCCTTGTCGACTAGCCGGCTACAAACATTGATTAGGGTGGGGGAGGGAGGGGTATCCCGGAAACCGTACTTTCTGGACAAGTTTTCTTTGCAAACAATGAATGTGTCGTTGCCAGTGTGCTCTGTTGGCAAGTGTCTCAACTGAATTTTGTCAGCCGATTGTTCCTTTGTTTTTCAGAACAACTTCCTTTATACCTTTATACGGGCACCTATAGTCCAGTCTGTCCATCAATATGACCACCGCGTGAAAGAACTTTTTACAGGTCTAAAAAATTGCGGATAGTTTATATCTCGTTTTCGAGCGTAAAATAATGCGTTGTCCTGTGCGAAGCGAAAGATTGTGACGTAAGTGCAAATGACAATGTTCGTTTTGTTTCCTTCTTTAATACGCTATTTGTCAGTAGCGTTAAAGTATGGATTTGTTAAAGGGTTCTGCATCTAACTCCAATTCATCAGACGAAGCCGATTTTGTTGTTCGAAGTGGTGTCGACCGATGAATGCGAAACAGACCTGGTGGCTGTTTACAGCGAGGGAAACCACATTTACTTTCCACGCTCAAAAAAATTGCTTTTTATGTCGTTGCAACAAGACTTTCCACCTTGTCGCAGATGATTTGCAGAGCTGGTTTTGGTGTGTGGAAATGAATGTTTTTGGGAGTAACGAAAACAATATTTTCTCATTTACCACGAGTAACCCACGAGTAACCACGAGTAACCACAAGATTATTTATAAAAAGATAATGTAATTATTCTACTGTTAATTATGGTTACTCGTGGTTACTCGTGGCCACTCCTCCGCGAGTTCCTAAAATCAGAGTACAGCACTGTTTGCTGCTCTTTTTTTCT
>NC_090879.1:49779365-49784365 GCF_036669935.1 Montipora foliosa
TCTACCTCACAAAGAAGTTAAAAACAACAATTAAGAGAGTGTAGGAACTAAAGTTATTAACAACAAGAAAGTGAGAGAAAACAGAACGTTCTACAAACCTGAGCAAAAGATGGAGGGCTGGGTGTCAGGTTATCTGGCACATTGACTCCCTCTGTTTCTGCGATGGTGGCATAACCTTCATCTAATGCAGAAACATGAATGCACAGTTTGAACCACATGCCATGTCTGTCACAAGGATGTCTTACATCGGATTTACAAGACATTTTGTGGTGAAGTCATGCATAAGCTAGTCACATTTTCTACTTTCTAAAATACCATCATACACCTCGTCTACTCTCCAAATTTTGCATAATCATTGTTTTCGATTCTTCTTGAGACATGGACATGTCCTAAGAGAAATCAAAAGCGATGCCAATGCACTTTTTTTTTTGGGGGGGGGGGGGGGGAAGGGGGATAGAAGAGGTGCATTATGGGATTTGAGAAAGTAGAGAATCGGAAAACTGTAAGTAAAAATCGTAGTGCCTAAATCCACCCTCTATATAGGTAGTTACAAAAGAGAGTAACTTCATGGATTTTGGCACAACTACTACTTCCTATCTCAGGCAATAACAATTACAAGTATGTCGAGTAGAACCACGTTTTAAACCTTGATTAGCCATTGAAGCAGCAAACTGCATGAAAGGGCTTGGTGTAGAGTTGCTTGGTGGAGAGATGGCCAACGGTCCTGTTTGTGCTGGGAATTCAAAATCACTGGACAAGTCCAGATGCTCAGGAACCACACTTCTACCTAAGATGGGCAGAGAGATAAAATACTAGTCCAACTCTTTGCCTCCCAAGAATGACATTTGTAAATCTTACTTGCCATTTATGCGTCAATGGGGAGCCCCTTAGGGACAAAAGGGTTAATTAATCTGATTGGAACTAATTTTTGATACGTAACTGGTTCATGCAAATGGAAAGTAAGAGTGTTAACTCCGTAAGCTGAAGCTGAGCAAAGGGCCTTGCTACAGACTCCTAAAAATTTACCACAGTTTTTCGGTTATGAGGAGCAGCATTTTTCCCTCAAAGAAATTGCTTGTTGGCTCGAAATGCGATCTAAACTCAAACTGCGTCTTATAGCAGAGTATCTTCTTGCAACAAAACCTGTGCAGGGATGATTCTTCGATCCTTTGCCGCCTTTTGGTATGTTAAACTTATCACTGTAAATCCAAAATGGTGGTCTCAAGCCAATGTTCATAACAATGGCCTTCAATTCTTAGCATTGTACAACAAAAGCACCTGCAACAAAGTACTAATAACCGCAGGATTTAAAGGTTTTTCTCTTAATTCTAGTTGAATTTCCTTCTTCCACTTTTCTTGACTCACACCGCAATCTTCAGTTGAGACAGCATAACTAGCGATGAGTTAAACTGAATTCCTCTATTTGAGATGCATCTTATAACCGAGTATTTTGATGAGATTTTTCAGTTTCTGATTTCTAAATGCCATCAAGTTTGAAAGTTAAAGGTGCATCTTATAACCAAGTGTGCCTTGTACCCGAAAAACTACGGTGAAACACCTTAGGATAGGGTGGGCTGGATTGCCTGAGTCAAAGACTGCCTCCTCCCTCCCCAAATCAGTCACAAGGCCACCCTTAGATCGAGAGCGCACAAAACGTCCCGAGAGCCGTCTTTAAACGTTTGTTTAGGCCTAAGTTTAGCTTTTATGCATGTTTAGGATACTTTCTGTATTAACCTTAGGCCTAATTAGGCCTACACAAAAGTTTATTAAGACAGCTCCCGAGACGTTTTGTGTGCTCTCGTTTTGTGCGAGGCTTACACCACGTAGATTACCAGAAGAGAAAAACAGGTCATGAAGACTGAAAGAAAAAAAAAACAGGAGTTTAAGCCTGTTTAATGCACAGTCCCTGTACAAGGTCCTTTAATTGATAATTGACATTTTGGACTCTTCTAAATTGTTTTCTGAGAATATCTCAGAAAGAATGCAAAAAAATGCATTTCAGTAACTCAAAATGCAAGACATCATCCACTTGCTTAATGCATCTTGACATCTACAAACTTACTACTACGACCCCTGAAATTATAATCCCAAACTTACAGAAACCTCTACTTACAGGCAGATCTTGCAGGGATGTAAGAGAAGGCACTGCTGACACTGGAAAGACTTTTCTGCTCTCTTTTCCTTTCTATTCGCAACTTCTTCTGTCGTTGCTGTTTCCGGTGTTGTATCTCTCCTGAGCAGAAACAATCACTACACTGGTATTTGAGTTCATACAATAGAAACGGTCTCCTTTGAGATAAACATTTTAGGCTGAAGTTTCGTTCTAAGTTTATGCATGCACTAAAATTTGGGTACAGAAAAAAGGGAAAATAAAAAATATGTTGCAAAACAAACTTTTGACTATGCATCATGATGAAGCACACTAATAATCGAACATTTGTCTTACAATGTGGTAACTTTTGAAGTAATGTGTGACATTTAACCCTTTCATCCCTGAAAATGAGACTTTTTCACTCTGTTTAATGGCAAACGATTTTACTTGTCAATGGGGGCCACTTCAGGGATCAATGGGTTAAACATGTCTTCAGGAAAAGGGGATTATCAGTTACAATATTAAATAATAAATAAGTCCTCATTTTCTCCGGCTTAACACTGATTACTGGTAATAATAATAATAATAATAATAATAATAACAATAATAATAATAATAATATAATAATAATAATAGAATAATAGAATAATAAAACTTTATTTTCACACAATAATGTTTAAAGCTGAACAGCTTGTGGTGTTGTGCACAAACACAAACAACCAAATAAAATTAATACATACCAAATCATATTGGTATTTTAGGAGAGGGGAAAACCAGACTACCTAGAGTAAAACCTCTCAGAGCAGAGTACAGAGCCAACACAGACTCAACACACGACGCTAGATCTGGGAATCAAACCCAGGCCACATTGGTGGGAGGCGAGTCCTCACCACTGTACCATCCTAAACCCAACCCAGTAATCTACAGTGAGCACAGTGACCCTCAAATGAATGAAACAAAGCAACAGGAGTTGGCTATTTACAAGTGCAACCAAGGAGTTGAGCCCCCAGAACAATCAGAACAACACCAACTGGTGGTCAGAGCAGGACTTGAAACTGGGACCCCTCTGGATCTCTCAAGTCCAGCACCCTAACCACGCAGCTACACTGCCTCCTCAATTCACCTTTTAAGGAGAGGACTAGAAGTGTGCAGACAGAATGTTGCCTAACCCTAAACCCTAAATCACAAGGGGCCATATTATTCAACCAAGAAAAAAACCTGATTATTGAAATAGACTAGTTAACACAACATTACAGGGTACTTCTCCCTCTCTCTCTCTCTCTCTTTCTGGGGTGCCTTGTCTCATTCAACCATTGGCTGTTATGTCCTTCCATATCAGTCTTTGGTATCTTCTGTTGCGCTTATCATATCCAAGGGTTTCACAAGTAGCATTCCTGTCATTTCCTTGGTACATGTACATTGCATAAAGTAACCTATTGCAGTAATGTTGCTATTGCGGGTTGTTACTATTAATTTTTCTCTACACTCTCTGGTCATTGCATGACCAACAGATTTTAGTATAACCTTCCTGATCATTTACATGTTTCTGGTATTGTTTTACACTGCTTTTACCCGTCTTATTCTCATCTCGATTTCTCATCTAACATCTGATGTTACTCCCAAGTTACTGAAACACCCAAACCCGCTTTATTATTGTTCCTCTCAAAAGCTCAACATTACACTTGTGTATCTTCATAACAAAACTGCTTACCTTTAAAGAAATTGAGTGTCTCCTGTGATATAATAGGTGGCTTCATGTCAAGTTCACAAATAACAAACTCACATGTAAGTGGAAGATGACTCAGGTGTCGATAGCGTTTGCGAAGCTCCTGCGTAAAAAAAAAGACAGCTGTAAAATACCGATTGGACACAAAAGGAAAGTAGAACTTTTACTTGTCTCCCTAACAGAGAGACTCAATGGCAAGAATAAAAGACTTCTGTCAAAATCCACAAACTACAATGTACATGTACATCAATTCAAATCTCACATCACTTTGAGACAGGGCTTCCATCTCAAGAATCTGTGCAGTTATTGTGTCTGGACAGTACTCTAAACCTCCATACTCCTGAAAGAACAAAAACTATATTTCAATATTCCCTACCTTTCCCCTTGAAGGAAGAGTACTGGGTCTCGAAAGTCTCGATAACTTTTCAGACCCAGAAAGCCATTTACGAAACTACCATCCGCATGCTGCAATAAGATAGTCTTTTAACATGTTTTCAAGACTATAAAAGAAGCTAAATGATTGCGAAGTTTTTTGTCTTAAAACCTCTCCAATCTTAATATACAGAGGTAATGGTGACATCCGAAACAGGCCCGAAAAGTTTTGGGAGGTTCAACAAACAGGCTCCAAGTAGCATTTGCCCAAGTTTTAAACCACATCTACATGTACAAGTACAGCCACTCATATTTTCAAGCTTTTTATATTATAGTCCAAAGATCAGGGAAATATCTCACCTTTATCAAGCAGCGGGAATTAACTGAGCTCAAGAATATGTTCTGACCATCGTCAGCTGCAAGGAAAAATCATTACCCCTTAGTTGAAGTTGAGAGTGATTTCACTTTTTGGACACACTTTGTGCCCTGCATGTACGCACAGGACATGTATCTGGAAATGAAATAATTATTAATTTTTAAGTACTGATGTTCTTTATGCAACCATTTTGCTTTGGGTGTGGTTTTATGATTTTTTTATGGTTTAACCTTGGTTCAACAAGGTGCCAACAAGTGTTTTATCTCATGCACCTTCATGTAGTTTTACACAGTCTCTAATACTTGAACTTGCACATCTGCAGAGATGGGCTATATCCCTTTGCCAATTGGAATTACACTGTAGAATTATTATTATTATTAGTTCATACACTGTAATGTAGATGTTGTTGCATGACAGTTTATTTCTTACAGAAA
>NC_090879.1:49789365-49824365 GCF_036669935.1 Montipora foliosa
ATGAATGTCCGAATGTCACAGGGTTTTTTTTTCTGTCACACAACATGCAAGCGTGTCATGGTGTTGTGTCTGTTTAAATTAAACCATGCAGACAACAACCAGCACCCCAAATCTCTGACTAGTGGTAAGTTTTCCTGGCTTTCTTTCCCATAATTTCCACTGTTTACCAGGGGTCTTAGGTGTTGGGTCTTAAATTCCTTAAACCCTTTTATACAAATTATAAGCCTGGGAAAAAGCAATAAAAAAGCATTAACTCAACAACAATTATAATAATATCATTATTATTATTATTATTATTATTGATTTCATTGAAAACTGTTCTAATAATATGCTTTCGCAAAGCAAATACCTTACACATAAGGGGAATTTAGTAATTACGGGTAACATTTTAATGTTAAGTATAGTGCAGTAAAGTGGAACATTAATTTAACAAGCCTCTAAATAACAATGTCCAATGTATTAAGACGAGATTTTTTTGAACATCGAGCAATAAAGCGCGCCAGCGGCCAAAAATCCCATAAGAGCTTGCGCGCATCTTACTTTCAGATCAGCACTTGTACCGTCGGCCATATTGTGTCGCGGTGGAAGAGCACATAGAAGTTGTGTTGAGTGCAAGCGATTAGCCAACCATTTTACCCAGGTATTTCATTCAGTCACTTCGGAAAGATCTGTAAAGCTTTGAAAAACGTTTTGAAGCGGTGAATTTATCGTATTTAGTTTAACCTTCTTGCAAGGTTATAACCAGTACGCAAATTGTTCGAAAAGATCTTTCTGCCGTAAGATTTCGAGTTCTCCGACTCTGCTAATAAGAGATCCAGTCTAGAATTAGTGTGTCAAGACTTGCTTTTGGACTATCTTGAGATTGCAAACCCAGGATGAATTCTTATTACACTTCGATTAAAATAGTGTGAACAGTTCTTTTGTCATTGCCTTGTCTGTGACCGGTGATCTGATATTCGAGTTAGAGGTAGTCAAGTTGATGTGGAAGCAGCTTCTGTCACTTGCGTTACGGTTCAGTAAGGTTTCCTACAGATCGTTTTCGGACTGCTGTTGTCGTTACAGCTGGGTGTACTCTATCGCTAGACCTTGCAAAAGGTAATTTTGTCCTTTTTTTTTTTTTGAAAGGTATCGAGTATTCGTGGATAGGTTCCTTTAGAGTTCATTTTCAGCTTATCTCCCGCACACTTCTTCCGTAAAAGGTTCGTGAGACCCCCAGTGTTTAAGTGTTTCCTTTTCAGTTCCCCCTTTAAAATTACATGTTAAGATTGTGTTCAGCTTAGCTTCAATTGTCAACTTTCAATTTCGATTGTTGAGTTGAATTTATCATAAAATTTGCCACAAATGTTTCACTTTCCAATTCACTAGAGTTAAGTCTAGCTTATATCAAAGTTAAAAAAAAAAAGAGTTATTGAAGGTTTGATCTTTGTGAAGAATTGAAAAAAAAGAAAAAAAGAAAGGAACTAGTCCCAGCTGAGCCTCAGAGATTGTAAACAATGTCTTCATCAGTACTTACTTATTGTATATGTAAAAAACCTACAAGGAAGGAAGAATCTCGTCCCATAAATGATGTTAAAGGAAAAATGTCAAGCCTGTAGGAATACCACTATCCGCCTCTGATGTTCAGCGTCCAAATGCACAACTCCCCTGTACAAGCTAAAACATTTAAAGTCACTACCAAAGTCCACTTATGTCCAGGTTTGACCCTAATTAGATACATGCCCAATTTTGACATCCAACACAAAGTGTCCCTTTAAGTCTAAGCATTTGCTACCTATTTTCAACAATAAGGTAAGGGTAAAGGTCAGCATTATTTTTAGCTTTGGGTAAATGCAGCAGCTAATCTTCACTTAAAGAGTAGCATTTGGGGGACAATTTGTGACATAAATTGTCTGTATTCTGAGACACAAGTGATGTTGAAGTTGGCGAGAAGAGCAAGGGGACACTTTGTGACGCTTATTGAAATCGGCGTGCATCTAATTAGGGTCAAACCTGGACATATCTCCCAAAATCAGTAGATGATTTGTTCCCTGAAGCTAAGAAAACTTTTTTGGAAAAAAAGTTTGGCTGTGTGGCCCTCATAAGCAGTTTAAGGTGCTGTGGTGCATGTTATGTAAGGTTCCACAGGCTGTCACCCAGTGTAAACAAAAGTGTTCCACAGCCCCTGTCTGCAAACAATTCTATTCAAAATCAAGTTGGTTGTGCCCCAGTGTCATATGAACTGACGTCAAAGCGAACTCAGCGGAGGATTTGAAACAAACTTTAAAACTGCGCAAGGCAAAAAGTGGCTGAACTTAAAACAGAAGTTGAAAACATGGGTGCCTCAAATGAACAGATCTGCCAGGAAATTCTTGAAGGCCAATTTGATGGGGTAAACTTTCCCTTTTTTTAACTCACATGGTAAAATTCTACCATACATATTCTACCTTACTAGTTGGTTTTTCAGTTTATTTGGATTGGTAATGAAAAGATGAACACAATTCAAGGATCTCCCAAGCCCGTGAAACTGAAAACATGGCATACTGTCATGCTTGTATAACAGGGTAAACGTTACTACTGGTAACCCTACAAAATACAGTAAAGACCCACACATAAGAACTTAGAATTTTCGAGGTCAGGCTGAGCAGGTTCTAATATTTTAGGCTATTTTTTCATAATTCAGACTGATTACATGTAGTTTCTTAATAGGTTCTTATTTCTCAGAGGAACAACAATAAATTTCTATATTTTATTCATAAGATATGTAGAAAGTATTGCACTGAAGCTTTATGGAAAACATATTTCTAGAGAAAATCCAATAAAATGCCAATCAAAGAAAACGTATACACAATAGACCTAATCGGCTAACTCAATGTTGTACCCAATTCAAATCTCCCGAGATTAAGATTCTTTGTGTATTGTATTTGCATTATGTACCATTCATATTTAAATGATATGGAAATACCTGAAACAAAGCGTTTTATTCCCAAAGGGTTTGAATTGGGTACAACATTGAGTTAGCCGATTAGGTCTATAACAGGAGTTTTCTCGAGGCTGATTTTTTTGTAAAAGTACCTCTTTTTCTTTGCCAGGCTCTGCAGGTTCTTATATTTTTGGGTATTTTTAAAATGCCAAATTTCAGCCTGTCCTAGGTTCTTATATGTGAGTTTGTACTGTATGCATTATTCCCTAAAATAGAAAACTAATCCAGGCTATAAAGAGTACTCTTTTTGCGTTCTAATAATCAGATCAGAGTCAGTAATTATTACTGACTAATTCAACGTCAGGACATTTTTCCTTTACCTTTGATAATAAAAAAATAAGATCACAATATTTCTCACCTCTATCAGTACTTTGCACGCATACTGGCTTTAGCAATGTTTTGGAAACATGATTGTAAACATGCGAACCTCACTCTCTAGGAGGTGTTTCTTACTAGAAGTAAAAAGTAAAAGGAGCAAGCCATTGTCTTCACTTCTTTCAAATTCCATTCAGGAGAAAGTGAATGCAAATTCTAACATCATGGAGGGCTTAGCTCTCAGCTACTCCAGAGAGAGACCTGGAAGTCCCAAATGGGTTGAACTGTTGAACTGTGTGGAACAGCAATACACAAATAAGGAAATTAAGCAAATGTTCAGGTTTACTAACAGTCGAGGAGAAGAGGTATCATGCACAGACTACGAATTAACAAAAGCTAGACTTTATAGTAAGATGTATGGTCCAGGAGCAGCACTTCCGAAAATAAGACGCCAATATAGTCATAAACTTCCATCAGAAACCATTGCTTTTGTCTTAGAATTTATCCACCATCTAGACAGTGAAGAGTATTCATCTTATAAAAGTGGCCCCTGTGATGGAAAACAAAAATCATGGATAAGTGAATTATTAGGAGGAGGAAATCAACCTGTTTTGTGGTTCAATTAAGCAAAACAAGTCTGCCTTTTATGACAGATATACATTGTAAACAGGAATGTGAACAACTGGAGATTAGACCTATAAGCTTTAGTACAATTTTTAAGGGTTTGTCTGCGGAAAATTTCAAAATAATGGCAGAGAAGGCAAGACTCTAATATTTGCACAAAACTTGGCGCGGAGTATTTCATCGTGGTAGATAAGCTGCTAACTCGTTTAGGTGAAATGCTGAGGAGCCAATGTAAACCAGACATAACTCCAGGATTAATGAGCAAAGCAAAAACGTTAACAAATATTAATAATATATGACTGTTTCCGGTACAAGAAAATTCAGAACGAACATATTTTTGCTACAGTGGTACATCTTCCAACACCATCTAACAGGACATTTCAACAGCTTTGCTCTTTCCACAAGCCAGCAGTCTAACTTAAGTTTTTTGGCATCACCTTCACTTTTTTGAGCAATAAAAATTCTTGGAAATGATGTGAACTTTCCAAAAATAATGTACAAGGCAAAGAATGTTGGTGTCCAAATATGAAAAGTACAACCGTCAGGCTGAAGAACGCTCGCACGTTAAGGAAGCTCGAACGCAAGTGGTTTCGAATGTCAATTATGTAAACAAATTGAGGTGTTGTATTTTCAAACTAAAATTACGCAACTGGTTCAAAACAAAACCACATTTATTTAGGTAGCACTGAAAAGCTTGCACTTTAACGTTCTGTATTGTAGTGACATATGTCTGGTACACTATACAATCAACTTACAACAAAGCGGACAAACAGTGCTGCCATAAAGAATTCGTTAACCAATTATATCTGCCACAAAGGAATCGCGGATGATTGGAAAAGTTCATGATTTCAAAAGCATTTTACTATGCAAAGTGAAAGCACCAGAGGTGATGTTCAAAATAACAGTATGATCAGTAATCCAGTAATAACCAAATGGAAGCAGATCTTTTACTGAAAGGGCGATGTTTAAAGTTGAAAAATGCACTACCCTGCAAGTTTGAGGCGAGATCAGACAACCGGTTCAAATACATTTAAAGCAAATAATGCTCAAATCAAGTGTAGAACATCTAGAAATTTTCAATTAAGACGTGCAATCCTTGGTACAACAAGATTTTTGCAGCGTAGCCTGACAAGAACGAGGTAAGTAATATGGGTTTCGCACAACGGTGTATCTTATTTTCAATTCTTAAACGCATAAAAACTCAAGGATGTGTATTCCGTTTACGCTGAAACAACTAACAAAATTACGGTTTCAAAAGAACAGGTGAAGTCAAAACCTTCATTTTGAAATGTTGGCAGTTTCATAAAGTTCACAAATAATCTCGTTTGAGCTTTTTTTTCTCAAGGGAAAATCTCGCTCAATGAATTGGAGAACGCAAGTTGAGCTCGACCGGCTTAACGCTCAACCCTTACGCTAATTGTGCTTTAACACAGCCTTTCAAAGAGATTTCAGAGTTTTAAAGTATCAATTGTTATTGAAATAACTTAGGTTATAGAAGTAAAACAATTACATACCTTTAATGAATTGATTTGGCCAGATAGTATCGAAGGTATACCGTCTCAAACCGTCAGAATCAGCCATAACTTCTGTGACAAACGGCCGGCATTGTTCGCATCTCATGGCAAGTTTACTGAAGCAAATCTCCCATTTGCATCCTAGGGGTTTTTCTACCACAAAATGCTTCATATCCTTTCGACAAAGGTTAGAAATGAGCCAGGGAACAGGATTTTTTGTTAGTCGAAATGATTATTGCGGCCATCAAAATATTCCCTGGCGCGAAACTCACGTGTTTCCAACTAAAATTGACTGGCGGCAAAAGATTATTATGGTATTTTTGGCCGCGCAATGCTCGAAGTTAAAAAAAAACTCGTCTTAATTTCTTAATCCCTCTTAAAGTAACACCTGTGCAAAAGAAACCCAACATAACTAACCAAAATTGCCAGAGCCATTAAACTGAGGTTTCACTGAGATCACACAAGTCATTCCTAAGTTCATAACTACTACATCAACCAAACCATCACCTGTTTCAAAACGTCCTCCTGGGATGCCAGTAGAAGTTTAGCATAACATGTTTTCTCTTTATCTGAGCCATAAGAATGATTATTAAACAATGCTTAGTAAACTGGATCACATAACAAATAACAGGTTGAAACTTTAAGGTTAAAATGGTTTCAATATACCATTAATTCCAAATGGTTTGAATTCCCTGTCATTCCACTGAGCTTTTGGCATCACCAGTAGAGAGTTCTGAAACACAAATCAATGGCACTTATTCATTAATTTTCTCTTTTTGTGTGTGTAAAATTAATATTTTAATTGCATCTTAAAATGGAGGTTGGGTGCCAGTGGACAGAACACAAAGGCCTAATTATACAGTGAAGAGACTGGACACACTAGCAATCATTCCCACAGAAGCTCTAACCTGGGCACATACCTGACAAACTACTACCAATTGAAAGTAAATACAACAACCTTGATGAAAAGGGTCAGTTTTGAAGATTTCATAAGAACACAAAAATTATGATTTTTCACGTGAAAATGTACACCACCGATTTTGCGTTAAACAGCCAAAACCTGCTACAAAGAACCAGGCAAGTTGAAGCAGACAACAAAACCACAATAGTATTGACAATGAAGTGACCAGCTGGCATTAAGATGTAAAATAAAACTTAAAAAAAATGTGAATGTTTTGTTTAGAGTGAAAGTGCACTTACCATAATTTCCAGGCGATTACCCGCACGGTACATTACCCGCATCAGTCATTTTTTTGCAATAACAAGAAAAAAATTTCAACAGATTACCCGCACTAGCAGATAACCCAAACCCAAAAACAAAAGAAATTCGTGAACTCACAAAGTTATCTGCACGAGCAATAACTTTGAGCTTAAATAGCTTAACTTAAATAACTTTGAGACTCTAACAAATCGCTTGAAAGGGGAAAATACTCTCTACCTCAAGGCAGTACTTGCTAGGAATATTTTACTGATGCGCCGAATGTTCTAGTGTTTTAAAATTTTGTCAGTGAATGTTTGTTTACATACGTGCCGACAATCACCTCTTATACACGTCATATTAATTATGCGGCGGCAGCGGCGACATGAAATGAACATGTCGGCATCGATCAGTTTTTGTGTGAATTTTAAAGCCTGCTATTTCACATTTTTATTCTTTTGTTTTAAGTTTATTATTCCAGTTGGTGAATAATGTTTTTATTTTCAACTAAACAAAGAAAGAAGCTGTGAAATGCAAGGGTTTCAATAACTTCTGAAATAACCGTCCATGATAGCCCATTGAAGGCGGCAGTTTGACAAGTTTATGATAGCATTTTTAGTGAAAATCAAGGCAAACTAGCCGGCGGTGCGAGGCAAAGCAGTCGGCGGTATACCGCCGGTAACCGGCTTCTATTGAAACCCCTGGAAATGAGCAAAGTAAGAAAGTAAGATCACATCTGTGATAAACGATTTTGATTGCCAACGATATTTGTTGAATAGATATATTTTCAATTTGCATTGGTTCTCATCGAGAGCATGTAAGTCTATTATGCAATTAAAGGGAGATAAACAAGGCAATACAAAGTTTTTAGGAACAGTTTCATTAATGACTTTTATATTTTTTCCCCACTTACGGTTTTAAAACTATACAAGAAGATTTAAAAATTATCACATTACCGGCACCTTCCTATAACCCAACAACTGTTTGCGGAAATATTAACACATTACCCGCGGGTAATCGCCCGGAAATTACGGTAGCTATCAAGCTACGGTGTAGTTTACAGGCACCCCACGTTTTAATAATCTGAAAGAAACAATTCAAACTTAACAGAAACATGATTAAGAAGCCTAACTGGCCGGAGGCAACCAGTTCATTGTTCGTGAATGCGGGACAACCCGAAACAAATCCAAACCAGCGATTAGAACACGATTTGAACCCAGGGGAACAGCATGCAAACCCAACGCTCAAACCACTGGACAACACAGCCTCCTAGATGTTCCCAACACAGAGCAATGATAACGGCAAGGTGGAAAACTACTGGATTTGCAAGCACAGGAAAAGTCAAAACAAATGAAGGATTACAACTACACAATGCCAGCTTGGGCTAGAAGAGACACAAGATTTGGACGTAAATGATGTACCCGCCAAACTTGGAAAATCATCTCATTTAATGACATGAAGAACACTTTGTATATTAAAAGGCAGATGTGGTTTTTTTAAAAACTAAATTTTGTTTGCTTGACCTTTATTTCATGTACCTTAGCTCTTTTCATCAGCCTCATAGTGATGGTGTCTCCGACTGAAAACGGGTGTGACTCCAGGGCAACCACACTATTATAAAAAACAGACAAGTAAAAAATCTCATGAGCAATTACATGTAGATGGTTATCACACTGAGTAAAGTACTCATGCTCTTTAGGGTTGCTCACATTAAACAAGCAAAAACCATTTGCACATACCTTTTTAAATCCTTTTTGTGGACAGCTTCATAACAAATGGGGCACTTGTGCCACGATTTGTCAGTCTAATGAGACAAAAATGGACCCTTGCATAAGAAAGTGGACCAGTGAGACCATCAATATAGAGACAAAGCACACATCAGATTAAATCGGAAACCCTTGGGGAGTCAAACTTACCAAACTTAGATAATGAAGAATACAAGACCAGCAGTAGATGTGACCACACCGTGTAATCTTGGCTTTACACATAGAATTAAAAAACATAATAATAATTATTATTGTACTGCTCATGTTGATAGTTCTAAATCTTAATCTTAGACTTGACAAAAATATTTTAAACAGTCTTGACTTAGAAGACACTTTACAATGAACCTATAATATTTATTGATACTATTGTAATAAAGAACCATGCAGGTGTACCTGCCACAGATGGGTACAAACAGATTGGACATGATGGTACTTCATGGCTGAAGATACGCTAAAACAGTAAAATAAAATTTCATGAAAATATTAGCAAATGAAAGAGAGTGCAGCACCTAAAAACATCATCATTGGCCATTTCCACATTGACATTACTCTTTGTTTCGACAGAAATAAATGGGTGAATTTTCTGTGATGGATTAATAACAACTATTCACTGAAGTGAAGGTGGCTAGTGGTGGATATTAACTGAGCCATGAAGCAGCTTGGTAAATAATCACCACTAGCTACTGGCACTGAGGTACTAAAACAGCAGCACAGAGATGTATCCAGGTTTTCATATTTAGGGGTCCCTCTGGACCCCTGCTTGAAATATTTGGGGGTCCATTGCAAAATTTGGAGGTCCAGCTAATTAATATTCAAGAACATATAATTGCCTCTAAATTGCTGCTACAGTACCCTATCAGATATCTAAATTGCACAAAAATGAAGTCTTATCCTTCCCCTCCAATATGAACTTAAAATTAAACAATCAATTTCTTTGAAACTGCTATGCACATTGATTCATTGATTAAAATTGAGATTATGGGCTGTCAAAGCGCCACGGCTCACATCCAAAGGAATCCGAAGAATCCGTTCACTGTACATGTAGGAACTTTTCGCTCCAGTTGACAAAATTATTATCTAGATCTCCACAGCCAAAACAAAACACAATACCACAACATATATAAATATACATGTACAGGTATGTGTATGTTACGTATAGTGTGGCAATGGTTACAGTACCTCATGACCACACAGGACATTTTTTTCGATTATGAAACCAGTTGTTACCATACTTTTACTCGTAGCTTGATGTATTGTAAACCTGTGTTGTTAATTGGCTTTAAATGGAATTTGAACCGTAAAACATCTCTTTATGGAATTAATTAACCTTGATGGCCTGTTAAGGAATTAGTGATAACATGCCTGGAAAGCATTGCAGTTCCTAGCTCAAACACTCACCACTTGCTCAATTGAATCCCACTCCACAAGTACATCAGGATCCATAGCATGAACTGCATAATCACCAGAGTCACGAACTACAAACTGAAAGCTGACGAGATACAGAAACGAAACTGTCAGTACCCTTTGGTGTTACATTAGTCCTTGTCTAGTACACTGCATGTGCACAGTTACCTAACTGAAGCAAATCATGCATCAAGGACCTAGAAGCAACTCCCCCATTTATAATGGACTTTAATTAATTAACCCTTTAACCCCTAAACTGGCCATACATGTGCTTTTCTTCTCTGTCTAACGCCAGACGATTTTACTCATCAATGAGGAACCTCCAGGAGTCAATGGGTTAACAGACTATTTGACTGATCAGGGCTCGAAATTAAAAAAATTCCAAGTCGCCTTTTGGCAACTATCAAAGAAAAAATGGTCGCCAAATGCAAAAATACAGTCGCCAGTTAGTACAAGAACAGAAACTCAGATTACAGCCTCATTTCATTAGTATTGTTGAACGGCTTCTGGTAGATTGTGGCTGCAGTTGTGGAACAGACCGAAATACTCAATCTTGAATGACTTAAAACATGAAAACAAGAAAGAAAAAAACACCACCTGAACACTTCTGCATGACAAACAAAGTAATAAGAACAGTTGAGGGTTACTTTGGCCAGGAACGACTATATCTGTCACATCGCACGCGAGAAATCGTACGATGCGAAGGCATAAAAAAATCAATCAAATATGGCGGATAGCCATTTAGTACCAGCAAATTACGAATTTAATCGCTCAGTGTATCCTTCTCTTGTGATAAAATAATTCATGCCTTCCAGTGTAGACTTGTCTCACTTGATCGAGCACATGGCGAAACAAAGCAAGTGCTTTGAAAGCCATTTCCTTGCAACCGAACCTGCGACAGAACGACAGTCCGACAGAACGCTTATAAATTCAGCAGCCTTTCAACAAAATGTTGCACCCGCGATCACCATGCAAAAGCCGCTGTAATGTCCTCACAGAAGTCGCGATTCAAGTTTTTTAAAAAGAGGTAAACAGACTTAATTTGCATTTCCTTTCGCAGAAAAGCAGAAACGAGACTAAGGAAATTGTTTCTCACCTTAAGTGTTTTATTTATCAAAGGAACATAGTCGCCAAAGTGGCGAATACACTCGAATTTTTCGTCGCCAAGTTAAAAGTCTTAGTCGTATTGGCGACCGTATCGGTCGCAATTTCGAGCCCTGCTGATTTGGAGTATAAAGTTTGCCCTTTTAACACCGCAAAGCCATTGCCAAGACCCTTTTTTATACTATCCATCCTGCTTTCAAATATTCCACAGAATCATTTATTAAGGCAAAAGTACATCAAATGTACCTCACTAAGGAAGCCAGCCAGTGGTTTGGAACAGTCTACTTTTACTCCTCTAAATGTTTGTGGTTTAGTTGACTTTGCGAGGCTCTTTACCCCTTCCACCACTGAATAGGCCATTTCCGAGTTGCTGTTTGCCTCTGGTTAAAAAAGAGTCTTGGTGCTAAACCAGTCAAATGATAATGATTTGCATGAAAATACACCACTCGATCATTTCCACTTGAGTGGTTGTGCACCACAATCGCTTTGAAACCGAAGCAAACGGCAACTCGGAAATGGGCTATTGACCCCCATTGACAAGTAAAATCTAGAAGTGTCACTCTTATGAGAGAAAGGGTTGTGCGTGGTGATGAGGTGCACAGTGACCATGTACACTATAGGGGAATAAAATAAATTTACGCCCATGTAAGGCCGATGGTAATATTTGCTGAAATCAAAGAATTAATGTCAAAGACTATGTAAACAGTGCTAGAAGTTTAAAACAAGCTTTTTTTATTCCAAATAATGAAATAATAAATTCGAAACTTAGTGAAAATGTAGATGTAACATGTAACAGAAGCACTGCAAAACATAGTTCGAACACTTGTTAGCAAAGATCTATCTAAGCCCTCAAAACAAATCCGAGGTGCTTATTTAAAGAATATCTGACGGCAAATCTCGACCAAGTGTCCGTTTGTAAGAGTAAGTTGCAAGCAGTGGACAGCTTCTTTTTGTCAAAGGCTGTGGATGTAACACTGGCAGCCATATTGGCTGGACTGTAGAAGAAAATCATATTTGGGTCAGTTCTGGGGCTGCCTAGAAGAAACAAAACAGAAAAGCTTAATGGGCATATACTCACTGCAAACCACAAGGTAAGTTTCACAAAAATCAAGCTTGTCAACTCCCTAAGCAAAAACGCTAAAGAAAACGGAAAAGATATGTCACCCAGTAGATTGGGAACAAATTAATTTCATAGGTACTTACCAGTAAAAGGTTATACAACAGCATTGATCTGTCATTTTTCAGATGGACAGTTGCTCATCTTTCCTCAGTACAAGTTTCAGCTTCCAAGAACAAAACAGACACGATGAATTGCATTCTGAGCAATTCAGAAAGAAAATGCTTCCATCTTGTGGTTGTTAGGATGTTTCAGAGGGTCACTTCTGAAGAAGGGAGCACGCAGAACTAGAACCTCCAAATGCCATTAAAAAGTCGCCTAGAAACGTGCTTCCTCTGCTTGGTAACCTCTCCAATAAAGGGGGTTCCTTTTCACAATAAATCTCAGGGGGAGAAAATAATGCAAAATTTTCAGCCCATTATTCAGGACATATTTAGGGTTTTTATGAACTGCAAGTGTAAGATGAAAGAAAAAAGAAACTGCAAAAATTAAGAAAAATGAGAGGAAAAGTCACGCCCACCTGCTTGCAGGGCATCATGGGTAATAGAAAAATTTCTTTTTCGAGACCATATGTACTGGGAATTTTTCAAAATTGTCTTAATATACTGTACCTTTGATAGTATATATAAACTAAAAGAAACAAATTATATCAGTTTTTAGCAAAATTGTCATTTTAGCCCCATGTTACACAAAAGTACTCAGTGACTGTGCACCTAAATTTGGTGAAGTTTATTAGGGGCTAAAACCACTAGGCCATGCCACCTCTACTGCCAGCAATGTACCCATGCCACGCCAATGGCACTTGTTATTTTAAAAAAGCCTATTAGAATAACACACCTTGGCAGAGACAAAGAATGACTTACTTGGCTTGAATGAACTGTTCTTTATTAAATGGAGTGTATTTTTTACTGCCACTTCTGGAGTGATAAACTACTGGCCTCTCCCTCGGGGCATACTTGAAATTCAACAGGTGGTTCAATGAAGTGCCATACTTTTTAGACCCGGCACGGGGACCAATCACTGGATTGTCCTGACCTGCTGCCACTTTAGTACCCTAAGGATAATATTATGCAAAAGTAAATTACAAGTAACCATTACTCGGCTATTTGTTACTGTGTGCAAATAGAAGGTGGGTGTCTGAAGTACCTAAAGAAAACTGACCCATGGCTGGCAAATCCACGTGACTATGAGCTCCCATTCCAAGAACCAGTCAAAGTGACTGTATGAATGGAAGGAAACAAAATGAGAAAGGGAAAAAACTCAAAACAACTGCGCAAACTAAAATTACACCGTCAGAACACACAGAACTCAAGATCCTAGATGCGACAGACAATCTTTAACAAGACCGTACAGTTCTTATCTTTTGACTTCTGACCCGAAAATTCACCAAGCCGTCAGATGTCAAATTAGCTTAGTTGTCACATTAATAAAGCACGATAAAGGGAAATAAACACCTTTTTAGAATCCAAATTCCTGTTAAAAGGACCTCTGGGTGGTGGTCTTCGATCAGGAACTGTTCCTGATCTTTGTGGCTGACTGTACCGGCCATCCTTCCTGTCAGAAGGGTCTCTTTGTTGTCTGTAATGTTCCTGACCAGGATATCTTCCAAAATTATTATTACGTCCAGTTCTATTTCTTCCTTTCCACTGCCCTTTACTTTTTGGTGCTATAACAATGAAGAGAAGTGATGACAAACAAAACTCAAAAAAGGCAGTGTGCCATTGTGTCAAAGCACAATTGTCTTTTGATATGTAGAATCTCTCAAGTTCTAAGAAGTCTACTGCATTTGTATGATTTCAATAGACACTTAAAGAACAGGAAAACCAACATGTTTGCGCCAAAATATATAACCATGTTGTGATTATTTCAACTAGTTTATGGTGTACACCAACTGGTCAGGAGAACTATCCTACCTTGTTGTTAACTGTCCTGAAGTAAAGAAAGAAAATTACCCAACTTGTACTAAATTAAACGCTTCAATTTTCTCATTTTCTGTTTTCCATGGGGTTTTTTAGCAAATATACTAAAATGATGGGAGCATAACCAGTATGATATCATTCTTACCAAACGTTTAATTTTTGTTTGGGTTTTCTATCTGATCTTCCTGTTGCCTTAATCCTCTAAAAAGCTGCATATTTTTGTCCTCGCTGGAGAAAGCTTTCCTACCATTCATTAAGGTAATTCCTTAGTATTGCATTGCGCATCCCTACTGCGCACGATTTTCGCGTCATTAGCACGCCCACATGAGCACGTGCGCATACAAAACGTAAGAGATTTCGCTCAAATTAAACCCGATAGTGAAATAAATGCACCTTTTCTCTAAAACGAGCACGGTGACCCCCGATTTTTTTTCCAGGTATTTGCTAAGAACAGTCTAATAAAGAACATATTTGGAGAAGAAAAAAAGTTTGATAGTAGAACATGAAAATTTTTGGAAAACAGTTCCGTACTGGGTGTATTTTAACCAAGGCGAGGGCTTCAAGCTAACCACGAAATTGTCCCAAAAAGTGCACTATTCCCACAACCAGGGAATCAAAGACGGTGTAAATGAAGCAATATTGCTTATGTAAATAAAAGAAGCTTTATTTTCAAAATAAAATTTTGTGTCTTTGACGTAACCAAGACTTAATTCTGTATGAAGGTGATTCGAATTTTTAACGCGAAAACAATAAAAATACCCCATTTTAAGAGCCTGCTGACGCGTAAACAAGCACGGTGACCCCATTTTTTTATTGCATTTTTTTAATGTTCATATCATGAATGTTAATTATGCCAAGTTTCCAAAAAAGTTTGATAGTAGAACAATTTCAAGGGAATTACCTTAAGCTGAGTTGTTCAAAACAAGGTTTACATACAGTCAAAATGGAAAATACCACGACAACCCCTTGGTTTTAACTCATGCAACACAAATTTGAATAACCTGAACTTGACTCATTAATCAAATTAAAGGAAAAGGAACAGTAGAAATAGTTCGTTTCGATTGTCTTTTCTTCATTAAGTTAATTGAGGTGTACTTGTAAAGGCCCCTCTGCAGTGGTGTCCTTATGCCACCCAATCTGATTAAGATTCTTCATAATGTGATACAGACAGGACTTTTTTCCTGAACTGTCAACTTCACTCTTATACAAAAACACAAAACTTGTTTAGTGGTACAAAAATGTACAAAACTTGCCAAGCTTACCCGGTTCTCGCCCATTCACCGCAGAGGGAACAACAGTTGCTTTTCCCTCCATATTCTCGAGTCCAGACTCGGTCATCCACCGCCCAAATTTCTGTTCTGTGAAGTTTTAAGTTGAAGACTAAGGCAGGAGAAACGCTCACTCCAAGCGGAGAAAATACTTTTTCTACCAATTCTTGCATGAACATGGCGCAAACTAATCAGAAAGCCATACTGAAACCAACGAGACAGGTCTGCGCTTTTTGTCGTAAAGTTCAAGTTGTTGAGTAGTTTTGAAGTGAAGATGAACAAAAAGATAACAAGGGAACGTATGCTCCCTTGCACTATTGCAGTCGTGTCCCTGGTAGGGACTTTGAAGTCGAAAATTCACTGGCGAAAGGAACACCTCTCAGATGCCGTGCTTAGCGCTCAGCATCAAAATGCAAAATGGCGAATGCTACGTGTTTTGATCACGTGATATAGCGCAATAGACTGGAGAGATTCGTTCCATTCCTCCTCTCCGGACTGACAAAAAAATATGGCGGAAACAATTGGTGGAAACTAAGTTACACAGAATTTCCTTAGAAACGGGACATTATTCTCGATTTTTACGCCATTAAAAACCATGTGGCCTTGGACACGTCACTAAAGATCTGAGTCTTGTTTGAGCTTTAACTCTAGGAAGGCTGACGTCTGAAAGTTGATCCCATCGAACAGGCCTGCACACAGAGTACAAGAAATTTGGAATTATGTGTTACTTGTAAAAAGTATATTAATCCAAAATGCAGTTGGTTGACCAAAAACCTGGCATTCGAATTTTAAACTATATTCAAGGGGATGTTGTGTGCCATCCTTTAGTTTTGTTGGCGGGAACAATCACGGATCAAGGCTCCAATACAACTGGCCAGGAGACATCACTGCAGACATCTGACAATTCTGTGTCAGGAAGGCCTTACCAGGTACAAGTTTTGGAAGCAACGTCAACCAGAGAATGTTCAGTTTACTCTAATCCAAAGGAGTCAACTTTGCTTGTGAGATGCAAAGATCATGAAATGAGTTGGCCAGTTGTAGAAGGAGGATTTAAGGTAGTGGTCCCTTTGGCGATTGGAGAAAATTTAATATCATTAAACTTGAAAGAGACAGATTCAGAGAATATCAGTTTTTTGGAACTTAAATTAACATACACACCACTGTCACTATCAAGGTAAGTTTAAACTTTTCCTGGTTCAAAATATTGGGTGAGTTTAAAATAATTAATACTTTCTATTGTCACATGGAATTAAGGTTCTGTTCAAGATAATTATTACATGTACATTTTATTATTCAACACAATGTGTCCAAATATGGTCATAGGGCGCTCAATATTCGTTGTGCATACTCAACAGATATCCTGCGATATACATAATTTTGTGTTTTGCTGCTTTTTTTTTCCAATAAACGTAGAAAATTGTGCTTTGTCATCAATGTGCTGAATAATAAAACAATTATCCTGCTCAATGTTGTGAAATATCGCCTGATTTTAGCCCACTTGGCCTACGGCCTCATCGGATAAGTATCAGGCGATATTTCACACAATTTCGCAGGATAATTGTTACATAGTGAAACATTTGAGATACATGAGCTAATTAAGTGTTTTTTTCATTTTTGGAAACAGACTTGTCCGTGTGGTTTATGTGAAGTGTGCAGATAGTGATGGGTCATTTGATGCTCCTGTCAGTGCCCCATGTGATTTAGATTCTGCCGCCAAAAGGCTCTCATTTAATGCTCGGCTTCTTCAGACTTTCACAGCTGAAAGTTTGTTTCAACATGGCCTTGGGCGCAAAACATTTCGCCTTGAGGAAGATGAATCAGGTTTCCCGAAAGTCCATATATTCACAAGCAAATTAACCTCTTCTGAAGCTCTGAATATGAGTGGCAATCAGCTGTATGATACATTTAGCAAAGGTAAATAGGAATGAGGTATAAAAGATGTGAGTATGGAATGAAAGTGTAATAATTTTAGTCACTGAAGAGTACTGGGATAATGGGATTGGTGGATTGTCTTGTTAGCATTAAATGAATTAAATTTATGTATTTGAAGTGCAAGTTTTGAGGAAAAATGCCTGAAAAATTCAGTCATTTTTTGGTCATCTGGTCTATCAGCATCAAGCGAGATCTTCCAGAAACGGGTGATTCAAGCCCTAGAAGGACTGGAAGGAATACTTAATATCACTGACGACATCCTCATAATATTATATGGAGTTGGAGATACCGAAGATGAAGCTCGTCGTGACCACGATCGTAAATTAGAGGCATTATTAATCAGATGCAGAGAGAGTAGAATTGCCCTCAACAAGAACAAATTGAAACTGCGGATTACTGAAGTACCATTTATGGGTCACCTCTTTACCAAACAAGGCCTCAAGATAGACCCTGACAAAGCTAAAGCCGTCTTCGAGATGCCCCGACCCGAAGACATTAAAGGCGTGCAGAGGCTTAACGGATTTGTCAATTAGGTCTAGATAGCAGCAACAATATAGATAGTCGTATAAACATAACAACTTTCTTTAATTTTCCAGACATGTTTCGACGGTACATCCGTCATCTTCAGTGTTACATATTTTGAAATCGCCGTTGAATTTAAAGCGCGCGCGATCTTACAAACTTCGTTACATTGCGTTGTCAATATTGCATATTAAATCAAAACAGAACAAAACAAAAATTTAAATGAGTGACGCTTAGTTCCTTACAGGGAGAGAGTCAGGTTAATGTGTTTCTCCTGCTGGTTGAGATCGGGCTTCTCCCATTTTATATACATGGATTCCTTAAGCTTCACTTGGTACTTAGTGGCTGCAGAGTCCAGGATCTCGAAGCAATCCTGTGTGCAGGATGCCTTACAAGACTCTGAACTCTGCAGATGTTTAAAAACGTTCGAAGATCTGTCTGAAAGTAAGTGCTCGCGCACTCGTGTGGAGAAGTGTCGGCTGGTTTCACCAACATAACAAGCATTACAACTTGCACACGAAAATTTATAGACCACACGCGTGCGAAGCCCTACAGGGACAGCATCTTTCACATTAAAAAGACTCCTGACTTTGAAAGTAGTGAAGACTAACCTTATATCAATAGGTTTACATAACCGATTAGCAAGTTTGCGTATACACCTCTGTGCCGTGACTGAGAAGTGCCCAACGTAAGGGATTTTAAAGAAAAACTTAGGTGTTTCCTGGGGCTCGATTCCTGAATGAGACTGTGTTTTCCCTCCCTTGACTGCTGTCTGAATATATTTAGAAATATATTTGTTGATAAGGTTTTCAGGGAAGAGATTCCTCCGCAGAATGACAGACAATTTTTGAAGATCAGTATGGAACCCCATCCAAGTGTTGTTTATCTTAAAAGTTCTATCAATCAAGGTTTTGATTAACCCCAGTTTGTAGGTAAAGGGGCAAAAACTCAGATAACTGGTGAGCAAACCTGTGAAAGTTTTTTTCCGGTAAACGGTGGTTACACTTTGGTGCGGGTCAGTGTTATTGATTAGAACATCTAGGAAAGGTAGAACATGGTCAGCCTCCCGTTCCATTGTAAAGCGTATATTGGGGTGTTGATTGTTGATGTAATTGAAGAAAAGGGTTGCATCCCGTTCAGAGCGGAAAAGGCAAAATGTATCATCTACGTAGCGACGATAGAATAAGACCTCTGAATCCCCGTATTGATCCAACCATATATTCTCATGGTGACCCATAAAGAGATTGGCTAGAACAGGGGCAAGGGGGGACCCCATGGCTACACCATCCACCTGGTCATAGAAGTTACCCTTGAACAGGAAGTGAGTTTCCTTGGTAGCAAACTCAAACAACCTTTTAAGATGTTGTTTACTAAGTTTCAAACCTGGGTTACCCTCAGTTATATACTTGACGGCAAGGTTAATACAATCATCTAGAGGGATGTTGGTGAAGAGGCTTTCAACATCGAAGGACACCATGAACATCCCATGCAAAGACAGCTCATTGATTTCCTTCACAAAAGTGAAGGAATCTGAAGCAATGAATGTGGATGGAATATGAGGTTGGAGTAGATTACTTAAGTATTTGGCCAAGCTGTAGTTGTAGGTGCCTATGGAGGAAACTATGGGCCGAAATGGTGGGGTGGAATTTGGCGCTCGTGGTTTGTGCATCTTAGGGAGACCATAGATCCTAGCAGGCTGGGATCCACTTGGATAAATGGCCTCATAAACTTCAGGATCAAAGTGACCTTTTTTCCTAAGTTCTCTAAGATAGCGCTGGAGTTTCCCTTCCCGGGTAAGGGTAGGGTCGGATGTAAGGACCCTGAATTTAGTAGTGTCGTTAATGATTTTAAATAAACCCTTGTCATATTCTTGTCTATCTAAAATTACTACCCCATTACCCTTATCTGGCCGCAATATTACAATGTTCTTGTTCTTTCTTAGTTCTTTCAGAATCCTGTGCTTTTTCAAATCCGAGGCCGTGGGTCGATATGATGACACGTACGTGTGAGCCAAATGTGACAGTTCGGTAGCCAGTTTACCCGTGTCCTTGCTCTCCTTGAGATTCTTTAACATCCTCTGACTAATCAATTCAAAGCATGCGAAGATGTCCGTTTTGTTGATCGAAGGTGGGCATATCGAGTGGGTAAGTCCATATTTTAGAACATTCAACTGATCAGTGTTGAGAGAAACCGATGAAAGATTGGTGACAACTTCGTCTGACTTGAAAGGAAGGACCGAGTTTTTCGTGAGGTTTTTAAGTTTCTTTTCGTGGGTTTTGATGAACACAGGATTCTGAAAGAACTAAGAAAGAACAAGAACATTGTAATATTGCGGCCAGATAAGGGTAATGGGGTAGTAATTTTAGATAGACAAGAATATGACAAGGGTT
Organism: Montipora foliosa; assembly: GCF_036669935.1. Lineage (NCBI taxonomy): Eukaryota > Metazoa > Cnidaria > Anthozoa > Scleractinia > Acroporidae > Montipora > Montipora foliosa. The sequence continues at coordinate 49,809,398 of NC_090879.1, forward strand.
TATTTAAAATCATTAACGACACTACTAAATTCAGGGTCCTTACATCCGACCCTACCCTTACCCGGGAAGGGAAACTCCAGCGCTATCTTAGAGAACTTAGGAAAAAAGGTCACTTTGATCCTGAAGTTTATGAGGCCATTTATCCAAGTGGATCCCAGCCTGCTAGGATCTATGGTCTCCCTAAGATGCACAAACCACGAGCGCCAAATTCCACCCCACCATTTCGGCCCATAGTTTCCTCCATAGGCACCTACAACTACAGCTTGGCCAAATACTTAAGTAATCTACTCCAACCTCATATTCCATCCACATTCATTGCTTCAGATTCCTTCACTTTTGTGAAGGAAATCAATGAGCTGTCTTTGCATGGGATGTTCATGGTGTCCTTCGATGTTGAAAGCCTCTTCACCAACATCCCTCTAGATGATTGTATTAACCTTGCCGTCAAGTATATAACTGAGGGTAACCCAGGTTTGAAACTTAGTAAACAACATCTTAAAAGGTTGTTTGAGTTTGCTACCAAGGAAACTCACTTCCTGTTCAAGGGTAACTTCTATGACCAGGTGGATGGTGTAGCCATGGGGTCCCCCCTTGCCCCTGTTCTAGCCAATCTCTTTATGGGTCACCATGAGAATATATGGTTGGATCAATACGGGGATTCAGAGGTCTTATTCTATCGTCGCTACGTAGATGATACATTTTGCCTTTTCCGCTCTGAACGGGATGCAACCCTTTTCTTCAATTACATCAACAATCAACACCCCAATATACGCTTTACAATGGAACGGGAGGCTGACCATGTTCTACCTTTCCTAGATGTTCTAATCAATAACACTGACCCGCACCAAAGTGTAACCACCGTTTACCGGAAAAAAACTTTCACAGGTTTGCTCACCAGTTATCTGAGTTTTTGCCCCTTTACCTACAAACTGGGGTTAATCAAAACCTTGATTGATAGAACTTTTAAGATAAACAACACTTGGATGGGGTTCCATACTGATCTTCAAAAATTGTCTGTCATTCTGCGGAGGAATCTCTTCCCTGAAAACCTTATCAACAAATATATTTCTAAATATATTCAGACAGCAGTCAAGGGAGGGAAAACACAGTCTCATTCAGGAATCGAGCCCCAGGAAACACCTAAGTTTTTCTTTAAAATCCCTTACGTTGGGCACTTCTCAGTCACGGCACAGAGGTGTATACGCAAACTTGCTAATCGGTTATGTAAACCTATTGATATAAGGTTAGTCTTCACTACTTTCAAAGTCAGGAGTCTTTTTAATGTGAAAGATGCTGTCCCTGTAGGGCTTCGCACGCGTGTGGTCTATAAATTTTCGTGTGCAAGTTGTAATGCTTGTTATGTTGGTGAAACCAGCCGACACTTCTCCACACGAGTGCGCGAGCACTTACTTTCAGACAGATCTTCGAACGTTTTTAAACATCTGCAGAGTTCAGAGTCTTGTAAGGCATCCTGCACACAGGATTGCTTCGAGATCCTGGACTCTGCAGCCACTAAGTACCAAGTGAAGCTTAAGGAATCCATGTATATAAAATGGGAGAAGCCCGATCTCAACCAGCAGGTGAAACACATTAACCTGACTCTCTCCCTGTAAGGAACTAAGCGTCACTCATTTAAATTTTTGTTTTGTTCTGTTTTGATTTAATACGCAATATTGACAATGCAATGTAACGAAGTTTGTAAGATCGCGCGCGCTTTAAATTCAACGGCGATTTCAAAATATGTAACACTGAAGATGACGGATGTACCGTCGAAACATGTCTGGAAAATTAAAGAAAGTTGTTATGTTTATACGACTATTTGTCAATTACTTGTCAAAGTTCCTACCTCGCCTAGCAGACCACATGGAGCCTATACGCCGCCTCACACGACAAGACAGAGAGTTTAACTGAACGGAAGACCAAGAGAACGCGTTTAGAGAAGTGAACACCCCAGTACTTATCTATTACGACCCAAAGGCCGAGCTGGAAAGCCAGTGTGATGCCAGTAAGAAAGGCCTAGGAGCTGCCCTCCTGCAAAGAGGCAAACCGATCGCGTACACAAGCAGAGCGCTCACTGAGACCAAGCAACGATACGCACAGATTGAGAAAGAAATGCTTGCGATTTTATTCTCACGTGAGAAATTTAACCAGTACACCTACGGACGCCATGTAAAAATCCAAAGCGACCACAAGCCGCTGGACTCCATCCTAAAGAAGTCTCTCGCGTGCGCGCCAAAACGCCTTCAAAGTATGATGATGAGACTTCAGAAATGTGATTACGAGGTACAGTATGAGCGTGGCACGAACCTCTACCTGGCTGATACACTATCCAGAGCATACCTGCCGACAACCTTACATCCGACTGGAGCTGAATTTGAGAACATGAACGCCGCCACATTCCTCCCTGTGTCCACATCTAGACTCCGAGAAATACAGCAGGCAACTGAGGATGACGAAATCCTGCAAGCCCTGAAAGCCATCTTCTTGCGTAGTTGGCCAGACAATCGCAGTCAACTACCAGAACAGACCACCCCCTACTTTAGCATGAGGGATGAATTGTCAGTACATGACGGTGTGATATTCCACGGGCAACGAATCGTAATTCCTGTCAGCCTACGAAAAGACATGGAACAAAAGCTGCATGCCTCACACCTTGGCACAGAAAGCTGTTTACAAAGAGCGCGGGAAACCATATTCTGGCCGAACATGAACGCCGAATGATCGCAACCTATGACACCTGTCGCAAGTATGAGACCAGCCACCAGAAAGAATCTCTGATACCACACGAGATACCCAGTCGACCCTGGGAGCAAGTAGCAGTAGACCTCTTTGAACTCAACAAGAAAGAGTACATGATCACACTAGATTATTACAGCAATTTCTGGGAGATTGACGGCCTCACAAGTATCACCTCATCAGCTGTAGTTTTGAAGCAGAAGAACCATTTTGCTCGCTATGGTTGCCCTGATCGTTTGATCAGCGACAATGGTCCTCAATTCGTATCATCAGAGTTTCGTAAATTCGCAAACGATTGGGACTTTGAACACAGAACAAGCTCTCCTGGGAACAGCAAAGCCAACGGTAAAGTGGAATCAGCTGTGAAAACAGCAAAGAACCTGGTACGCAAAGCCTTGAGTGCCAGAACAGATCCATACATCGCAATTCTCGATTACCGCAATACTCCCACACAAGGAATGGAATCAAGTCCTGCTCAATGCCTAATGAATAGGAGAACAAGAACACTCCTTCCCACAACAAAGGCTCTCCTCCAACCCAGAGCCCCACAGAGTGAGCGAGATGTCCAACAACTGAATAGGCGACAATTTCAACAGTCTAAATACTACAACCAGCATGCTCGTGACCTACCCACGCTCAAGGAAGGTGATGTCGTACGTATGAAGCAATTCCATCTGGGAAGTAAAGAGCGGAAAAAGGCACGATAACATCGAAACTTGACGAAAGATCCTATGATATTATGGTGGAAAGACCCGATGGAGACACCTATTCTAGAAGAAATCGTTACCACCTTAGGCAAACCAAGAAGAACTCTGAGCCCTAGGAAGCCTCAGATACAACACCTTATAGAAGTCCTGAGGATCAGCCAACACCAGCTGGGCCGACCCAACCGTCCTCTCCTGCCAATGCTGAGAAAACCACAGCAGTCACACCTAAGGCAACAACTGCACCCAAGATAGCAGCCAGACCTCAGTGCATTAGACGACCCCCTCAGTATCTGAAAGATTACATACTGACTGATTAGACATGATTAAAGGACATGTCCTTCTTCAACATTATTTTTTATTATGATTTGTTTTTTTTTTAACTTGTGATTGATAAGACTTGGAGAACATTATAGTTTCTCATGATTAATATGATCAGAAAAAAGACAGGGTGCCAGATGATTTACAAATTATCGCTTTATGAAGAGACAATTTTCAAAACAGAAAGGATGTTACAATATGTCAATCAATTCCCATTAAGCTTATTATATGTATCAAGTTCCTTCATCAATAGTTATGATTTTGATTAAAAAGTGAATTAACTACAAAACTTAGGTATGTGTTGAGCCTGTGCTTATTGCAACAGTTTGATGACTCGAAAGCAAGATAATTAAGTGACAGATAAGGGTTAACCGCAGAGTAAATTTTATCCTGTGGCTATAGAGGGTGCTGATATGAAAATTGGTCTATTTGTTCATATGCTTTTGCAGTTCTCTGGCTAGAGTGGTTGGGTAGCTTGAAATGGTGGTTGACTGGTTTGAATGCACCCAATAATGTTGTCAATGAACCATTTTGTGTCCTCAGAACTAGAGTGCTCCAGTCTTTATGATCCCATGTGTAAGTTCTGGACCTTCATGTCTTGCACACATTATGATCCACCCCCTGTATCCCAGTTTGATGAAAAACTTATAACTAAGTATGTCAAAGCACACACCGCTCTTGGAGGAGGTTACTTTGCCCTGTTTGGAACTGGAGGACTCCATACATGGGCATCAAGCATTGATGAGTTAGTGGCGTGTTTTACTGACACCCGACATATTAACAAGCTGGAGCTCTTTGATGATAGTGGTGGGAGGTAAGTTAATCTTATTTTAATTTTTTTTTTTAATTTTTCTAGCCACAATGAGGAAGTCTAATAATAGATAATTGCTTAATTAATCCATTGACCCTTCAAATGCCGCAGGACACCCCCAGTTGTCAAGTAAAATCGTCTTGTGTTAGACAAAGGAGTGAAATGGGTTAAAAAAAACAAAAATCATTTGCAAGTACCATTAACACTATTAACTTACCATGCTGCATGGCAATTATGTAGGGTAGAATTATTTAAAGAAGTCTCAGACTGCAAGTGATTACCTTGGGTATATTGAGCTGACAGGCAAGATGTCTATACACTACATACAGTATCTCTCCATTTCAGGCATTGTCCACCATTGGACCCATTGTCTTCTGGGGGTTTCCCATTGACAAGTAAAATCGTTTGGCGTTAGACAGAGTAAATACTAATTACGGCCAGTTTAGAGATGAATGGGTTAAGGCGCCTTGTAGAAGTAAAGCCCGAGGAAGTAATGATCATGTGAAGTAAAGAATTTATGATTTATGAAGAAACGTTCTTAAGTGTGTAACATACTGAATTGTGTGTGGGACGTATCATCAATTTCTATCAAGTGGCTCATCAAGTATGCCTTCAAACATTCACTTATCCCCCTAAACCACGATACTGCAAAACTGTTATTTCATATCCATGTGGACTAAACTGTATAATATAACATTAACTGCAGGGTACTTGTATGTCACCCTAGTGACCCTGCCTTTTTTGGAAATTTAATGGTCCATTTTGTTCGTAAATCAAAAATCTTTCAGATGTGTTGCTAGTGGTTTTTTTTTTTTTTTTTTGTATGTTGCAGGGGGACTTACTGGGCAAACTATGCCACTGGCCTTGGTGCATCGATGCATGAATTGGGTCACTGCTTTGATTTAGCTCATACACCTAAAGGCATTATGAGTAGAGGATTCGATGACATGAATGCTGTGTGGACCTTGTGGAGGAAACCACCCTCTGTTCAGGATGATCTACTGTTATCTGGAAAAGCAGGTTACTTTGCCTGAGCACCCTACGTAATACAGACATTATTTGCAAAAAGTTGTCTCATTTTTAAATGGTGTCTTTTTGGTTGTGAGATAAAAGTTAGCTCTATTTATGATTTCATCACCTGATCTTCCCAGATTTTTGTATCTGTCCCAAAAAAGGTTCTTTAAAGGCTATGGGCAAAGTTCAAACAATTGTTGATTTGGTTATGTGACTTAAATTAGCTCAGTTTACAATTTGGTTACCTTATGTCTTCCACATTTTCATATCACCAGAAAAGTTTCTAATTATGCAATTATTGAAGTTCATGTGTCGAACGCATGCCACCCAAATTTTGAAGGTCTTGTATTCCCATCAGATAATCAAATTAACTGATTACAGGGTAAAGGATTAAGGCATGCAACAGAGAATGGAAAGACGTGATGATTAAAATTATTAATATGGCATGATATTCTTCAAAATGCACCATATTGCTAAAGTTTGATAACAATTAAATACAAATTATCTTTCACTTACAACTTTTATATTACCTTAACCCCCAGACTTTGGAATCACTGAAGAAACTTCGGATAAGGCCTTAACCGCATTCCAAGTGTCAACCACAGGCCACCCAAATGTTGGGGGTCTTGTACCTGCATCAGGAACAAGTCTGGACAGAAGTCCATGCAGCCTTGCCCCACCCAACAATTGGTCTCATGGGGCTCATTGGTACAGATCCTCTGCCGTTTTGCTTTCTTATCACAAGTATGTCACTGCATGTGTACCATAATGTCACCTTTACCATTATTTCTGGTTTGTCTTAATATAGACATTGACTAGTACCGGTACTCAGTCATCTGTTACACATATGTAGGGAGATACATACATACATACATACATACATACTTAATTGACCGCTCCCCATAGGGGCTTTTCAGGGCCAATGAAACACAACGAAACAACAGAACAGAACAACAACAACAATTGTTAAGAATCCCAACTGGCCGGAGGCAAACCAGTTGGCTATTTACAAGTGCAGCTGGGAAGTTGAACCAGGATCAAATTCAACGAGTGGTCAGAGCGGGTCTTGAACCCGGGATCTCCGAATCTCAAGGCAGGCGCTCTAACCACTGGGCCACACTGCCTCCTCCAGATATCTGTGAAACATTTTTATCGCATTTTTGAACCGGACACTGTAACAGTTACAGACATCAGAGACAATTGGGGTTGAGTCAGTGTTTGACTATTCATTAATTCTTTGGTTCGGTGAACTCTCTCTTTCAAACTTACTGTTCTAGAGGCTCCTAATAAGTGGAAAGACTACTTGTAATTATTTTGATCTACGACCATGCAAGGAATAGGTATAGATTTAATATCAGGTTGATGCCTTGGACTGCTTTGCATTGTGATACATGTAGTTTTTGAACATACCTATGCAAAATTATTTGTGATGTCAACCCAGTATTAAACCCATTCCTCTTCATGGCTCAGTCATGGATCAAACTTTGACCACTTTTCTCGTCTTTCAAAGGGAATTTAAAAGGTTCTAAAAACAATGCAATGTATGTAAGACGATTTCAGAGAATGATGTGGAAAAGCATGATTGTTGTTGGGAGAGGCCCTTTAAAGTGCCCCTGTGACCAAAAAATCAATTCTTATTTTTCTTTGGACTTCAAAACTGTATGTTAACTAAACACTAAGCGACCAAAGTTTTGGGCCTTGATTTTAAAAAGACACCAGTTTATTTTAACTGGAATTTTCCTATTTAATGGTCTGCTATTACTAACTTTAAGATTTTGAGAGAGCTGAATCAAGGAGAAAATGACGTCAAAGGCTCACTAGTTTAAGAATGCAATGGGTGTGTACGCCACAGAATTAATATGCAGCATGAAAGTTTTGGGCTTTGAGACTATTAAACTCGCATTTTGCATATAATAACCTGCATTCAGATGCTGAAACTTTAAGCTTGTGAGCCTTTGACGTTGCTTAAATCCCTGGATCCAACCCTCTGGGGTCCAATCGGTCAGTCAGGGAGTAATGGTGGACCGTGAAATCCAAAACGTACCCTCAAAGTATTAAAACGGCCTTTGCTCAAATTTTGCTAGTCAGGTGTTAAGCAAACACACTTTCAAAATCTGAAGAAAAAAAGGGAAGTGATTTTTTTTATCACAGGGACACTTTAAGAGATTCTCAGCATTCCAACCCCAACTCTTCTATCCCCACCAGGAAGATTACAAATTAGTATTATTTTAGACTCTGGGAAATCCTTGAAATATTTACATTTTGAAATTTTCCCTAAATGAACAATTTTATTTAAATTTTATTTACTTCCTTTGAATTTTTTCTATAGTTTGGGCAGCTGGTTTTTTTTGCTGGGTTTGAAAGGAGCCCTTTACAACACTATGATAACTTTGTTATGTAATTACCAGGTGGTTCTCAAATTCTGAAGATGGCAGTTCCTTAACCAAGCCCATGGTCCACTGGTGCCACAGAGTCTGTGGTCCTGTGGGAAACTGTGGTGACAGTTGTCAAAAGGACCAGTACCCATTTAACAGTGTTAAGTGGCTGAGATCACAGGGGGCATCTCTGGGAGGCTTTGTTATTCACACCAGTGAATATGTTAACTGTTTGCAGATCATAGGAAATACAGAGGATCTTAACTCAGGTAAAATTGTTAACTAATGAATGCATGTTTTGCTTGGACGGAAACATACTTGTTCTTTGTTGTGGTGTTAGTGAGGATTTTGTGGTTCTTTTAATGGTGGGACAGTTTTTGACTGCTTAACCTATTGACACCTCGACCGTCCAAGGACACCTCCAGTTGACGAGTAAAATTGTCTGGCATTAGACAGAGTAAAATCTGTCAAGTCTCACTCCCAGGGGTCAATGGGTTAACATGTGTTTTTTATAGTTTCATTCCGCTCGATAAGGTTAATACCACTTCACTTATTGTACAATAATAACTATTATGGTTTACGGTCACCTCGCCACCAAGAAGACTCGCCACCAGTAAACTCGCCACCACCAAATCGCCACCAGTAGACTCACCACCAGTGGTGGATTTGATACGAACTTGCTGCTCAAGTTTATTTGTGGATGCATAATAAAGTCAAACATACAAACCCAACTCTCTGTCAGTTACTATAATGACCAGTAAGTCACCCGAAGCTTGTGAAGAAGCCGTCCAACGTTACGTCGCTAGGCAGATCGAAGAACTTGAGGAAGCTGACAGGCAAAACACCTCCAAACGGAAAATCATCGGAGAAATTCAGGGCAAGACACCTTCCAATCCAGTTGCCAAAGTGAAAGCACCTGACGGGAATGTCATCAAATCGAACAGGGAACATATGGATGAGTGGATAAAGTACTTTGCTACCCTCCTCAATGCACCACCTGTCTCCTCCACCAGAGACATCTCTGCAGCCAACTACGATCTACCAATCGAGACCGATGACTACTCGCGAGGAAGTCGTCCGTGCTATTCAAAGTCTCAACAACAAGTCTTCCTATGTCCTAGCGGATCCGCTAGCTGATTTGGACTCCTCGGTACAATCCTCTAGGGGATTTAGTCCCCCTTCGCGGATTTGGGCCCCCATTACAGCGTATTTAACTGTTTATCGAAATCGAGACAAAGTTAGATTTTGGATTGGGGAAACTGGCCGATACCATAACGCACAAATCTTGAGAAAAAGACTTTACTTTACTGTATGAAAGTCGACAGCTTTCCTCTACATGAAAATCCGCAGGGGCAGATCTAGGGGACGGTGCAGGGGGTGCGTATGTTTGCAAGGTTTTATATTGTGCAATGAGAAGGAAATGGAATAATCAAAAACTTCCGTGACGCAAAGTTGTCCAGAAGGAACGTATCCTTTGACATTCCAACAGTCGATGCAAATACTCCCTGTCATTGTAACACTTCCCTAATTGCATCTCAGTTTTACTGTATTTTCTGCAAAAACATAATTGCTTGCTTCCCTACTCTTTACTACTTAGGGAAATGCCAGGAAGTCATGTCTGAGCCTCATGGCACGGATGGTGTTGGAAGGCGTTGTACCTTCATCATCAATTCTCCTGATGAATACATCACAGCTGTTGACGTGAGAGCAGGAGGCTGGATTGACGCAATCAGGCTACATACCAACCAAAAATCCAGTGTGTGGATGGGAGGCACCGGTGGGGATGAATACCATCTCAGGGCTCCCCCTGGAAAGACAATTTTGGGCATTATGGGAACAAGTGGGACGTTCGTTGGCTCATTGGGTCTTATCCTCAGCAGGTATAGCTTCAATTTTGTTTAGTTTTTCTTTTATCAATTGGATAGTTTTGAATTGATCAGGGAAAGTGACATTTGAGCTTTAAGGAAAAAAATGCCTTTTTCAGTATAATCTAGAATTTCTTCCCAAGTTATTTCAGGGAAAGTAGACCAAAATAACAAAACCCTAATACCCAGTGGGGGGAACTTTGCATATGAAGGGGTGGGGATGCTCGTCAGAAATTTGAATTTGGAAAGCTTAAATAATTTTGTGACTACTAAAAGTTATAAATGTATAGAGTGGGTTTAGATGGTCTCTGCAGTTACCATAATTATGCTAAGGCGGGAAATTTTTGACTCAATATGGTCGAACCTCTCGTAAGCGACCACCAAGGCTTGACATTTTGGGTGGTCCCTTACGGGAGGTTCGACTGTATACATTTTTATATTTCTTCCCATGCAACCCTAAGCGAGATCTTCACGGCTTCATATCATGGCGTTTTGCCCAGAACGCCCTAAGTCAGACCACAGTGTCTAGAATTTACACCCCTGAGCGAGACGACGAGCATCCCCGGCCCTATATACGATTCCGCCTTCCCCCCCCCCCCCCCCCCTTCCTTCCTTCCTTCTTCCCTGGGCCCCAATGCCATTCCTAGCAGGGCAATTGTCGCCTGAACTTAATTTAATAGACTGGTTCCCTAGAGGGTCCTCTAGCTCAGTGACCGAGTATCCGAACTAGTAATCGGTAGGTCGTAGGTCCGACTCCGGCATAGTTCGGCAATCGTCGTGTCTTCTTGGAAAAGTACATCTCTTCAAACTCTGGAAGTGACTTTCAGCATTCACTCAGAAATGAAACCCCAAATCCTGTTACGTTTTGTAGTGATTCAAGCGAGGCGACGACTGATAAAGCAGATAATGAAGATCACCTATTAGTCCAGGCCGCCCACGGAATAAGACTCATTGAACTCTGGGACAAGACGCACAGTGAAGTTTGCCAACACTGGGAATTTCTACAGTCCAACCCACCAACCACATTCATGCTCTCCAGGACAGAAGTGAAGGAAAAAGCTTCAACTGTGTTAGTTGAGGATGACAAGGGAAACTTATTCCGTGCAGGGTTCGCGTATGATTACAGTGAAGTCATTTGCTAGTTTCGACAGCACAAGAAGTAAACCGTTACGTGAAGATCATCACACTGAATGTCCAGAATGATGCTAAACAGTAGCGGTGATGACTATGTTGAACGAGTCTTTGTTAAATGTGGAAATTGTTTAAACGGGCCGTAATATCAAAATTATCGCACTGTCTTTACGTGGGCCTCCTGGTTTTGTTTTGGTTTTTTTTTGTTTTTTTTTTTTTTTGTTTTTTTGACGACTTGCCGTATGAAGAAACAAAAGAAACAAAAGTACTTTTAAAATGACCCTAAGTTCAGATATTTATGTTTGCTGAGATCACTCTATTCACCCAATGCAAACATATTCTGTCGTTTTCTTTTCGAAATTCCACTTTTAGTGCGCCGTAAACATTTAACCAAAACCAGAAGTCGATTGTCTGGAGCTTTGTGAAGAAGCATAGGGCAATTCCTGAGATGACGTCACAAACTTCTTTGCACATTGCAATAGGCCATTTTCGAAATATCAATTTTCAGCTTGATAGTGAGGCAGGGAGGACAAAAAACAATAGAACCAAGTTGTAATGAATGTGAAAGATATTAGCATATCATCCACTTTCCTTTGTCTTTGTCCTCTAAATCTCTCTTTCAAGCTGAATTTTAATATATCGAAAGTGGCCTATTTTGCACCTTGTGAAGTAATCTCGGGGATAGACCCAGGCCTCTTACCAGCTCGGCCTTGGGACAAACGACCGTCAACACCGCAACTCATGCGACCAACTAGAAGCGACTGTTGCAAATTTTGAGGTTTGGGGCACTTAAATAAGCAAAACAATGACTATCACTGAGCGTTTTAAGTTTTTGTACATTTTCTTCTTCCTATTCTCTCTCCCAATCGCCGACGTATAATGACCTATAATCTTAACTTCGGCCAATTTCAGTTTGTGGGTAGTTAGGTTAGTGTGGAAAAGTTGAATAAACTGGTACAGTTTTTGTCTTTCATGCATTTCACAGTCATTCACCTCGAACGCATATAGTACGAACTCGCAATGGCCCAGCTCTCGGATGGCCTAATATAATAGCTCAGGCGGTAAAGCAGAGCAGAGCAGAGCAAACACCTGGTCATGGGTTTCAATACCTGGGTTTTTTTCTCAACCTAACACATATTTTGCCTTTGTCGTTGTTCTCTTGTTCTCCAGCTAAAAGCTCCCAAAGACCTTCAGTAATTAAAAGAGGTCAATAAGATTAATAATTCTGCATGGTCGACACGTACAATCGTGGACAAAATTCGACCTTGGGAATGCCACATTTTGGACTCGAGAGAAGGTGCCCCCTCCCTCACCCACTACAATGTCGAAAGTCTGAACAGAGCTACGGGTGCTTGGTAACAAAACCATGGGTCAAGTGAGGGGAGGAGCTAGGCACGTACAGTTTTAAATCTCGCGCGACTGTTTGCTTCGCCATGATTGTAGCATCCGCAAACCAGACCCACTCATTTTACCATACATTTGCGCAAGATGGATTGCAAGGCAATTCGCAGTCTATGTGTTGATGCTGGTTTGTTCTGTCAAACATCCAATTTCCGACAGCTTCAGCCACAGTAAACCCATTTACAAAGATCCCAGTCCATGTGTCGTCGTACAAACTTTGCGAGTGTTCTAAACATGAGCTGACGAACAGTCCTGAACTCGCTGACTGCATGACCGGACGCAAAGCATAAAGGCTAACGTTTCTGAATTGCATAATTGCAGCTATTTCGTCGCGGGTGCATTCGGGAGGCCGGCAATAAATACCGTGGATATGTTTATAGTTCCAGTTCCTCTCAGGGCTGCGTTTGTTCGGAGCATGTGTAATCGCATCCTTTGTTGACCTCCGAAACAAACTCCGTTCCGTCGTAAAATTGTCGCTGTATTCCGGAACTTGACAGTTTATTCCTCGTATGTGAATTAGTTGCCATTCATCGTATGCCGATTGTAACACAAAGAGAGGTGTGCTGACGAATCGGAATGCGTGTTGCGGGAACAAACATTTCCAGCCAAGCGATCTACGGAATCCGCGAGCACAGTCTTCATCCACACCGCCAAGGGAATTATGCACGTCAAACATCTTCCTAAAATGCCTGTTTATAATGTCATCGCCACTTAAGGAAGCCACATCTAGGAAATATCCCGAGTCGACTAATGCACGAACGTTTATCGATTTTGGAATTCGACTTCGGATAAAGTCGGCGTTCATCATCACACCCAAACTCCCAGCCGAGGTTCCACTGAGAAGCAAGTGGTTCGCCTTGCGAAATTCGCTCTGTATTAGTTGGTCTATGATGACTTCAAGGATTTTTCTCCCGCGCATGTAAATGAAGTGTCCGTTCACACTGACAGGGTCAGTTCTGTAACCAGTGAATGAAGCTCCATCGCAGTAACATAATAACACTAAGTTCCAATCGTAGAAATCCGGATTGACTTTGTCGTTTGCCGATAGAATCCCTTGCAAGCTCGGAGGGTGGGGTGGGAAGAAGTTACTGGATCCTAATCTCGTTTTGCTGCGTTGAAAGCAAGATTCTTCATCAAAACACCAAGCTCCTCCAAAGAAATGAATAATCCAGTTGTTACTCCCCCTGCCATGGCCTTCTCTGAAGTAGTATCCAGGGGGGGAACCATCCAAACACACCGCGCCTTGTTTAACAGCGAAAGGCAACATCACCAATTCGACATTTTTCGCGTACGACCGTCTCGCGGCGGCGAGTTTTTCATTGTTTTGACTTCGGTCGGAATTGGGAATGTAAATGTTGACAAATGCAGTGTTTCTTAATAAAAACGAAATGATAACAACGGTAACCAGACAACTGATGCTACTTGAAATCAGGATGGTCTTGAAATGATTGCCCTGGCTTCTTTCTCGTTTGGGTTCGTAGTTTTCCGTTCGAATGGCGGACATGACCGATGACAATACGGTAAGTACTTCAGTATCTTATTCTCTTCCTTTCGCTCATGAAATCCACCGGTCGATGGTTTTGCCGAGCATTTTGTTGGCAACAGGTAGTGACAAACAAGCAATGTCCATATTGTGGCCTTTCATGAGATTAATCAAGCCACTTTACATAAATTGTTGGTTTCTTCATTCTGTTCGTTTGATAGCATTCTCGCAATAAGCCCCTTATGATTTTTACTGCACAGGAGACTTTTCTTTGTGGCTTTTAGACTCTTTCAATTAACAGAACAACAGGTGGTACGGGTACCGTTCGCTCAGACTCTTGAGTCTTTCTGTTGTCGACCTCAGTATATGTTTGCATCCTCGTACATCCACGGCCATTACTCTAAACCACACTCCAGTATAAGTTTAAAAACCCAGGTTAAGTTAAGTATATGGCTTCCGCAATTGCCATTAGATTGGCTTAGATTCTTCTAACAATTGCACAAATTCATCGCTTCTCAGTTGGCACAAATAGAATTGTGGTCCGAGGAAGAACTGACAACTATAGTTGGTCTAGAACCATATATCTCTTTCCGGCTCGGCATAAAAAGGTCAGAGTGCCGATCATTTTGCTGGAATTTAACTATGCATATAACGCCTTACTATTTAGACTCAAGAAGAGCTATGTCTATGAAAGGTTGCATCTCCAGAGGAGGAAAGAAGGAAGTACTTACTACTACAAATCAATCCAACTTGAGGCAGGTCAAGTCAAATGTTAGTTTTTGACGTTAGCGAGAACCGGATTACCCAAAGGAAAATCTCTCGAGGGAAAGTTGAGAGCCAACAATTTCAACCCACTCAAACAAGAAGCTCCCCTGATTCTACACCAATAACTTTGGGAGAAAGGTTTCGAATCATGCTCCAGAGTACCTTTTGGAACGAACTGAAAAACTGACAAATTTCATCATTCCATATTCGAGCAGTTTTATTATACATAACTTACTACGCCACAGCTACATCAATTGACCCATATAGTTAGAAAATAGGAAAAGGAAAATAACAATATGTAAAAAAAAAATTGTACAAAACGGATAGGGTGATAAAGTACGTGGCCGCAGGACTCAGAAACA
>NC_090879.1:49831865-49861865 GCF_036669935.1 Montipora foliosa
AGATAAATATATTGAAACATTGACCGCATAATTTGCCTATAGATCATATTCACAATTATAAAGGGCTACACACCGCTCTAAAGCGCTATACTGGACTACACAAGACTACGTATAGAAAATCGTATCAAAGCGAGTGCATTCAAAACAGCACGAGCAAGTTCATATCCCTGTGTTTCCACAGCAACTTCCGCATTACACTCTATAACCTATTTATGCATCCGTCAATGACAAAATCAGAAACGCAATATTCCGTTGAGTATACAACAAAGGACTTAGAGTGAGTTTGAATCGAGTGTCGTAAAACGAAAACCAAAATAATTACTTTGGCCAATCAAAAAGAACGAAGACAATCCGGTAAACCAATCGTAGCCGACACAAAGCGCGGGAAATTGTGCATGCGCGAGCCACGATTGGTTTTGGTTTCACTTCTGATTGGTTGAAAAAGTGGCGCGAGAACTTTAAACCAATCACAAAGTAAAGTAATGCAAAAACCAAAGTAATTCACTAATTACTTTCGACACTCAATTGAAAACCGCTCTACCAATAAATGCTCTCTTATTAGGGTCTCGCAAGCGACATTCTGATATGACTGCGAGAACGAGTTTTGAGCAGGAGTTTCCAATTTTAAACTTGTCTCGTCCGAAGGAATCGAACTCTTTGTACCAAGCTTACCAGGGTATAAAAGGCTGTTATATTATCAAGAACCGGCTACCAAGTCACTGTCTAAAACTTGAGAAGTTACCATCTTTCAAAATATCATGCTACCATCTCACTAGTATCATCATAAATAGGGGGGGGGGGGGGGGGGGGGAAAAAGACGGAAATGAACTCCGAATCACAGCAAATAGTAAAGACCTTAGAAAAACTGTCGTAAACACTAAAACCCCAGTATAGCTCAACACGATCCATTGGTAGTCTTGTCGCAGCTTACTATCACCAAAATTCCGTCAAGGCTAATTGAGCGGTGATAGTGCCTACGGGATAATAAATATAGGTCAGGACACAGCCACTACAACAGCTCCCGTGATTGGTTAAGAAAACAGTAGGGACAAAAAAATGTACAACGGAAACAGCGGAGCCTAATCTCAAACACAAAAATTTGTTTGAAGCTTGTGAAGATGGCTAAAAAACAACAACAAACCTGGTGCTGTATAAGGTTTTCACAAGGAAACAACTCCTCGCAAAATTCACACGGCAAAAATGTCACATCAGCTGTGGAAAGAGGAATGGTATACGAAACAGTAAACAAAACGGATCAAATACTTAACCGGTAGCCGTCTTCCCATCACGCATTAGCGACTTTTAATACTACGACGTCGACACGATGTTCATCATATTTTTCTTTACCCTTGGATTTTTTAAAGCAGCTTGGTGTAGCTAATATCTCCGCGCATTTACCCTTCCAACCATGATTTACCACAGAGGAATAACCACAACACTGGAAACTCCATGCCCTACTCTTTGCGAATAGTGTGTAGGTCCTTTTTATGTCCCACAGGGTTATGAAGATTGAAGGGTTGTGAGACAGGACCTACAGTTCATCGTTCTTATCTTAGAAGACTAGAGAATCTAACCATTTGCAGATGTCATTACAAAGGCGGCCCTTTCTCGTCAGTTATTTAAAGACTCTCGCAGTGTTGGACCGGCCGGAGTTCTGATCCCGCGACCTCCCCTGCACAGTAGTACGATGCTCAACTAACTAAGCCAGCGGGTCGGTTGAAAGACTTGTCTGGACACTACCACATTTATGTTGTTAGAGCGACTTTCAATCGCATGTCGTAAAACCAAAACCAAAGTAATTACCTTGGCCAATCAAAAAGGACGGAGACAATCCGGTAAACCAATCAAAACTTGAAGTAATTACACGTAGCCGACACAAAGCGCGGGAAAATGTGAACGTGCGAGTCACGATTGGTTTTGGTTTCACTTCTGATTGGCTGAAAAAGTGGCGCGAGCACTTTGAACCAATCACTGAGTGAAGTAATCATAAACCAAAGCAATTAGTTAATTACTTTCGACAGTCAATTGAAAACCGCTCTGACACATCGTTTCACTCTTAGAGACGATTATGAGAGACTGGCATGCAAATTTTAACTTCCGGTTTCCGTCATGGCTCAAAAACGTCGCGTATTTAAGCTCCCTATTACGGAGATTCTTCGTTGAGGTGGTCGACGTAGATCTCACGGACTCCAATGAAACAAAGAGGACTTTGTATTCTTGTTTACATCAGAACCTTAAAACGCTGGGAGTCACGTGACTAACCTTTGCCGAAATATGCGAGGTCGCAGATTTTTTAGGGGCAAAAGATAGCATACTTGCCTCAACATTTTAGGGCCTTAAATTAATCTGATCTCGCGGATAAGATTCCTGCTAAACTATAAAATATAGGGGTCCGTTTCCTCCCAGACTTGAAAAAGTGGCTCGGGGGCTTGACAGTCAAGCAGAAAGAGTGTATGTTACTTGAGAGCAGCGATCATCGTTGTAAAGCAGCAAATAAAGTAGTTGACGAGCCGACCGAGCCGTCGAGCCCCGTTCTTTTATTTTCTCTTCATTCCAACTAGCAAGTACCCTACGTTGCAGACGTTTCCCTGATTTCCCTTGAGAAGGAAAGCTCTGCACGGATCTCCTCGACATTCTGTCACGCACGCACGTCGTGACGTCAATGCAACGTCACTTCCACTCTTTCCCTACTGGGAAAGCATTAAAATTCAAACTGGTTATAGCGGGGTTTAAACCAGTCAAGATTTTATGATTCGTTCAAAGTTCTGGACGACATCACTTATACTAGGTTAGTTTGTGCCAAGGCAGTTGATTTCTTTAAGTCTTCACTAAACAACTACCATCCGTTTTTCTTTTTTTCAAAATACTCCCTTGAATTCAGAGGAAGATCAAATGAACTTTGGCAGGAAGAACCACCCATCATATCATTTTTGCGAGTCTTAAGTATCAGCCATCTCCCGCCGCATCCTCAGTGCAGTAACATTCTTAAAGAAACAAACTACATTCTTTCGGGGTGTCTCCAATGATTTAGACATCTTCTTGCTTATTTTCCAGAGTGAGATCGTAAAGTATTAAACACTGCTATATCCCTAGGATATACGTGTGTTCTCATTTCCCCCCCCCCCTCCCCCCAATATTCTCAACCCTGATTTAATAGGCCCAAAAAAGACCTATGTATTCTAGAACAAGCTGACTATAGACATAAAAGTGGGGTTTGATGAATTTAAGTCCTGGATTGCACCTAATTAAAAGCACATACGATTTTGACATCTAACACGAAGTGTCCCTTCAAGTCTAAGAAATTGCTACCTAGTTTCAACAACAAGGTAAAGATAAAGGTTAGCGTTATTTTTAGCTTTGGGTAAATGCAGCAGTTAATCTTTACTTAAAGGGCAGCATTTGGGAGACAATTTGTGACGTTTTTTGTCTGTATTCCGCGACATGAGTGATGTTGAAGTTAAGGAGTTGTGGGACACTTCGTGATGCTTAATAATCGGCATGAATCCAATTAGGATCAATCCTGGACATATTTCGTTTGACGGTAAACTGACCTGCGCCTCTTCTATCCTCATCAAAGTCCACTTCAGTTTCATAATCATCAAATTCCCTTTGCTATTATGGAATACAGAGACCAAAATAATACCACATTTATAAAATTGGTTGGGATGTATGGCTCCTCTACCCCTATGGTTATTTCCTGGAAGCCTGTACTCTTTACAATTTTAAATTCTTTGAATCCTTTTTCCAATGTAAGGTATGCCATCAACAAATAGCAAAGGCAGTTAACAATTATTCTTATTTAACTGCCTTTACTACATGTTTATGGCAAATCATCCATAGCATTTGTTTGCAGCTGACACAATTATCAGACTGTACAATCTTGTTCCCAGGGTCTGTCTTTGCTGCCTCCTTTGTCATTGAGGAGATCAACGACAAAGAAGGCAGGGAAGAGATACCCTGAGAATGAGCTTGCAGACTGCCACTTTGCAAGATGATCTCGCCTCGCTTTGCATGTGGTCAAGGGAAAGGGAGCTCCATTTTCAACCTACTATCAAAAATGCCACAATCTACTTATTACAAGGAACAAAGATAGCCCTGGTCGTACTAACAGTCTCAATAGAATTGGTTGCTAGAAGGAATCATTTTTACAAAAGACATCAATGTCATAACCTCAGAATCTTTCAGTAGTTTAAACTAATACCCTAGGCTGATAAAGCAATGTTTTTCACAAGAGCCTTTGGCGGGAACTCAAGGAAAACCTTGATCCCATGAATGTGTAGCAAAGTGTAACAGACACATTGTGTTAGGGAACTAAGAGAGAATCACAATATTTTTTAATATATACAATATACAAGCATTGTATATAGTTATGGTCATTATAATGATTATTAACCACACATGCATTTGGTAAAATGCATGTTAATTGCACTAACTCAAACAACAAATTAGTCTACATAATTAAATAGAGTTTACTTAAACACTACCATGACTTCTAATAAAGAGAAAACTGCCAAGTCGTATCACTGGATGTTACCCCATAAGTTGTCCTTAATAAATGGATGGATGGATAGATGAATGCATGGAAAAACAGAGAGGTGGGTGGGTGAGTGGACCTTTTGGATGGTTAGCTGGGTGGGTGGCTGGATGAGTAACCCAGATGGGATAGGATGGGTTGGGTTGGATAGCTGATTGATTGATTGATTGATTGATTGATTGATTGACAAAATTTTGTTAAGCTAATATTATAACTGCTAACCCTGGAAATGTGCTTGTGGCTGTCAGCATAATGTCCAGTAGATGCAATGTCCGGTAATGAATCCATTGATTTAAGCTGGCAGCCACTCTAAATCAAAGGTAATCACTGAACGTTAATTTAGGCAAACAATATTATCCTTTTGTATTTTATTCTTTACAAATTAGTCTTCTTAGTATCCCTTTGTCAATACTCTCATTCATCATCCGAAGAGTTGAAAAGTAATTCATGTTCACAATTGACCCTGACAAAGATAAATCCTTACATTTTTGTAAACCTCACTTCAGAAATCATCAAAAATATCCTGATCCCCAAACACTAAGATATTACCAAATTACATGTACTATTGCAGTACTCATTCAATGATACTCACATGAGAATGATGACTTAAATCTAGTTTCTAGCCTCTCTCCGAAAAGTATCCTGTGACTCAATAGGCAATTTAAGCAAAGACAACAGCTACAGCAAGGACAAATTCTCACAAAGGAAGAATACATGTATGATTGGCATTTCTTTGCCATACTCCCATACTCCACAACACAACAACGAGAGATCACCAAATTTTAGGTTTTGACAACAATGTGAGCATAAGATAATGAACCATCCATTTTCTACTTTTAGTTACCCAGTTAACGGATAGTTTCCCCATATTTTACAAGGTGAACAAGACAGAATAATTGCAAAATACTTGCATTGGCACTAAGTTATATTTTGGAGTGACATTTTTGTTGACATTGCCATTGTTCTTGCTTAAACTCCCTAACAGGAGAGTATGGCAACAGTAAACAGATAGTCCAGCATGCACACTTTTGTTATATATACCTAGACAAAAATATTACATTAATCATTTAAAACAAGGCAGTTGCAATCATTGCTACGTCAAGACCCTTCTTTGGAAAACGTCAGCAATATTATTTTGTTGCAAGTTGTAATTAAACTAAATACCAAAAGAGGAGAAGAAACCTTGCATACCTGATGAAGTATAAGGGCATCCATTGGCAACAGACTCCCACAAAACTCACAAGGCAACTCTGTTGCATCTGCAATAAGAATTGGAAAATACTACAATCAGAGTAGAATGAAGTCATCATGATACAATGTAAGAGTCATTTTCTCCAAGATTCAAGATCATTATGTTATCTATTTCTACACGTACCATATGTTTTCATTGCATAGAAACACACAGAGGCCAATAATATTAAAACTGCAACTGTGGTTTAACAGATTAAACAATTGACCCTGAGACTTAATTAAGGAGGCTCGAAAGGGTTTTCAGCTGAGTGCGTGCATAAGCCACTCACGCAATTCGTTAAAGCTGCTGGCGTCAACTCATGAATCAAATGCCGGTCACCAAATAACCAAATACTGCTAATTTTTCCTGATTTGCCAACTTCACTCCTTTATCTCTCTGCTTCCGGACAGTGAATTTTTTCAGTTTTTGTATGTTAGCTTAGATTAAGAGACATAATTTCAAAAAAACTGATTTTTCTGAAAAACTGGCCTACAGATTTTGTTGAATTTTAAATATTTAAGAGACTATTATTTTCTAACATTTATCTGGTAACCCTGAATGGGAGGATTTCACCGTCCAGTTTCTTCAAAAAAGACAATATATGTTAATTTTAAGGCCTAAAGAAATGCCTAATGTTGTTGCCATGGTAACGTTATTTTGGAGGAAATATAATGCAAGAATTATACGATGGGTGCTTAACCCATTGACTCCCAGGGGTTCCCCATTGACAAGTAAAATCGTCTGGCGTTAGACAGAGTAAAATAATAAGTCTGGCTGGTTTAGGCGGTTGGGACGTCAAAGGGTTAATGGGAACATGTGAGTGAGTGATTAATATACTTTGGCCAAATTTCGTCGTGATATGATTAGCCTAACTGTATTTACGGATGTTGATTTGTTTGAAAAAAGGAGAAACTATTTCGAGCCTCCTTAACAGATCTTACTCTGTCTGACGCCAGATAATTTTACTGGTCAACTGGGGTGTCCTAGGGCGTTTGAGGTGTCAGTGAGTTAATAAAAAACGTCCAGAACTCAGAGTTCTTTGCTAGTTAAAACCTGCCTATATTAAATAAATATTGTTTTTCAGTTGAAGCTAGCAATGTAGCAGGATCATATTTACTTTTGCCAAATGAAACTTGTTTCATGGCCCAGCTAAAATAAAAGAGTTGAACCTCTTCACTAGTAATCAGGGGGTCATGGGTCAAATCCAGTTAACAGCTCTCAGTTTCATGCAAAGTATTACCAAAGCCATTAGTGATAAAAATACATTTTATCATATGGCCCGTATTGCCCGCGCAAATTGTAAAACTATTGGGAAAATGCCCATATGCATCAGCGCGAGCAGGGCCGGAAAAATGTCGTACGGCCCTACTAGGAACACATAATGCTAAGAGCGATGCAATTTTAGATGATTTCGTCACCTTTTAACATCCAAGTTATTTAAAGCCAGAAAAGTAAATGCAAACAACATCTTTTTGTTACCTGTTTTGTCTAAACTTCATATTATGAGTGCTCATGAATAGTGTAAAGAGCCCATATGATAAAATGCTTATTGACTGAGTTTAGGTCGGGCCGGACAGGAAACTATTTGCCTTCAGTCATGGAGCACGGACCTCGCTGCGCTCGGTCCGTACACCATGACCTCGGGCCAAATAATATCCCATCCAGCCCTCCCACTCAGTCAATAAGTACATAGCCTTTAACCCATTCACACCTCAAACGCCCTAGGATGCCCCCCATTGACGAGTAAAATCGTCCGGTGTTAGACAGAGCAAAAACAATCTATTGAGTCTCACTCTCAGGAGGTCAATGATTAACCCTCTCCCCCATAAAATGGCCACTTACAGATTTTACTCGCTCTAGAGCCAGACAATTTTACTTATCAATGGAGAACCTCTTGGGGTCACACAAATGATTAAGCATCTTCATCACTCAAATAATAAAATTTGGAAGAAAAAGTTGATGGCTCATGCACGGCAATAATAAAATTGGCACCCTCTCTCTTGCTTCTTCTACAAAGGGATGCATTTATTATTAAACAGAAAACATTGAGAAACAGACCACTTGATGGGTCATGATCAGTTGGCAGTAAAGAGGTCATCTTTGGAAAAGGTCCATTGATCATTCCAGATGGCATTCTATCCACACCGTTAGCACTGTCATACCCCTCAGCCTGGTAAGCAGCAGCAAGCATTTCATCATCATCAGTTTGCTGAATGAAATTCCTATCAAAATCTGAAAAATCATCGAATCCATTTTCATCAAAGTTGGGCTTTAGGGGCTTTGGTCTCATACCCCTAGCAACAACATCTCTGCCACTGAACGCAGGATCAGCGCCAAAGTAGCTTGTTCCACCAAACGGTGGTTCACCAAGCCCAGTGTTCAAAATCTGCTGAAACTCACGCATTCCTGGCATAAAAGGAAAAAACTTTGCAGCATCCAAAAAGCTCTCTGGAGACTCGCTTAACCCCATCGCGCCCAGCATACCACCAGGTGTGTCAGAGTACATGTAAGATTCATCTGGAGTTTGATTTGGTGTTTTCTTTCTTTCCACTTTGACAGGATGTTGACATCCAGTTTCTACATGCATTTCAAAGTCCTTCTTCTGGATAAATCTGTCACAAACATCACATTTTTCAGTCCTACTGCCACAGTAATCAACATGAGTGGTTAATTTGCAGAATGGAAGTTGAAGTTCACAGAACTGACAATCTACAAGGCGGTTTGGACAGGTGGTTTCCTATTTTTCAAGAGTAAAAATATGAAAACAGCTAGTTAGTCTATGCAATTTTTTTAAGGAGTGGATCCTGGCTGGAGTAGCCATATCCATCATTCTTTGACTATCACTTTTTCCCTACCAAAAGATATTTTATCAAGTTAAACAATGATGAGGTCTCCAGACACACCAAGTTTTGAGTAATATGTGACCATGTTGTGTTTTGTAATTGGAAAATTGACCTTGAACTTCTTCTTATGGTATTCTGGGGCAAAGATTAAGATACTTCTAGTAAGAGGCAATTAATAATTTATGTATCAATAATATTAATCTTCGCTTTACTAATAATACCATCATGAAAAGAGAAATTTCTTGCTTTTTTCCTGCTGTTTAGCATTTGCCATTTCACATGCATGTAAATGCAATGCTAAAATCTCCCTAACAACTAACGATATAACAAAAGATTCAAACTATCGACAAACAACTTAAGCTGATTGTTTTGCAGTCTTACTTTGTGTTCCTCAAGGTTCATTTTCTCTAAACGCTGACCACACTCACATTTCACCTGGAAAAACAACAAAATGAAACGTCACAAAGTCCTTTGCCTTGTTTAAATAAAATCATGTTGTGACCATTCATAGGAACCAAATCAATATTATTGTTTCAAAATTTACAGGAAGGGCTAAAAATTGGGGGAAAAGATTGATAGGTATTTTTGCAAGTTTAAAACAAAAAAAAATGATCACACATTTTCTGGCTCATCTACCGGTTAGTTTTTACCACCTTTCCACCAAGTACATACATGTAATTATATTAATTAAGACTGTCAGTGAGTAAATTTAGTTCTGATCATTAAAATAATTAATAATAAAATCTGCTTTGTACAAGTCCTCTCCAATTACAGTTGATTTAACCCATTGACTCCCAGGGGTTCCCCATTGACGAGTAAAATACTCTGGCGTTAGACAGAGTAAAATACTAAGTCTGGCCGGTTTCCGCCGGTTTGGACGTCAAAGAGTTAATTAATGGGGACATAGGTTTTTCAGTGAGTGATTAAGGATCCACAATAAACATAAAGGCTTAGCAATCAATTTGAATTTGATCAGTACTATAATTAATATCATTACAAACCCCTAACCAAGGAATGTCCAACCTTTGATTGGTACAGTAAGTACACTACACCTTTTTTTCAAATTTAAAAAGAAAAAAAATATTCACAGTATTTACCTATTTCCCCTAGCTTGACCTCCAAATCACTTTACGATTTACGTGCACATAACAACAAACCTCAGTATGGTATTCTTCAAAATGTTCCTCTTGCTGTGAGGTAGGCACAGGTTCACCACAAACCTTGCATAATGTCAGATTCCGTTGGCAATGAGTGACATGCATTACAAAGTTAGCAGCTGGAATGTCTCTCCGGCTATATATAGAAATTTTAATTACTACAAATTATCACAAAACTGCTAAGAGTGAATTTCAAGTTATTATCACAATATACTATTTAGTTAAACACTCCCCTACAACACAGTGCTTTCTTATGCTGTGTTTCTTAGTTTAGACTTAGTACTGAAAATAAGACTGATTTTTTTTCTCAACAAAGAGACAGTAAATCCAAACAATAGGTAGTCAAGGACGACATGTGGCTTCTTACTGTAAGGTAATGAAGAATGAAATTGGACATCATTCCTCTCATTGATTATTTTGAACAATAACATGTACATGTACAACCTCTCAGGATGACGAGATCAAGCATGATTGTTGATCAAAGCCTGACCTTGCGATTCTGAACACTATCCAAAGATTAGGACTATACCTACACTTGCCCTTACAAAGTGCCAACATTAGTGGCTTCTCTCAACACTGGATTCTTGCCATGATAACAAATTAAACATGTCAAAAACGAATGAGTGATGGGCATAGCTCAGTCGGTTACTACTGTACGTGGCCTTCTGAGCTGGAGGTTACCAGTTCGAACCTTGTCTCATTCGAGCGATGTCTGTTTTGAGTTTCCTCTGATTCACGTAACTATAGCTTTGAATACACATAAAATGGAACATTGACAGAGGAAGGGGAGAAAAAGGTGCACAACAAGGGCCACGGTTTATCAGTAACTCCAGCTCACTGCTATGTGTTACCCTTGTAAAATACTGTACTGTAAGGACCTCTAACCAAAACCTTTTACATCTAAGAGCGTCTCTTTTCTAAGTGAACGTGTTGGATCATCGCAGTTAATGAAGCAATGTAATACAAACTCGCAAGTGATCAACAAGCTCCCAGATGGTCATGTTTCGAGTCCTGTTCAACCCTGGACCTTTGTCACTTATGCCCAGAATATGCAAGTAATTGAAATCAGTGTGCATCTAAATATAGAGAGTTTTCATGTGACGACTCACGGCGGCCACATTTGTGTACCTAATCAATGGCATGGTGGCCATGTTGGTGTACCCAACTAATCCTCTGGGAATTGAGCTCTATTATCATGAATTTATGTTTTCTTTTGTTTTGTTGGAAAAACAAGATTACTGATCAAGTGACTGAAAACACTCTAAGCTTGCAGTTCTGGACATATGTGTTTTTTTTTTCAGAATTTGCCAGAGTAATTATGGAAAAACATATGTCTTAACATTCTTCACTGCTTAATTTGCTTCACTAAATGTGACTATTACTATGACTTTCATTTAGAATTACAATGTACTTAACCACAGTTCAAATATATGACATTTCATTTATTACATTGACACTGATGAAATACTAGGATTTTCCTTTTTCTAAAAAAATTATACCTTCACTGCATGCAGTGAAGATATACACCTTTTTCCAAAATGGCCTCCATTTTAGTATTCTTTTGTTTCCGTGTAAATTGGCCCTCATGGCCTCGCTTTCAAACATAAAATTCAAAAGAATATTTAACCTTGAACGACGCCATAAGGGCCAATTTGCATGGAAACAAAAGAATGTGCATTTCTTTTATCTTTCACACGTGAGGATATAGGTGTCGTCATGGTAACTAACACAATGCTCTCACTCACTTATGAGAGAGTCCATCAGCACTCGAAGATAAAATTCATATCCCCAAACGGCCATGTATTATTCTCTATATACCGGTACATCTACAGTACATTGTATTCTCTACAACAAAGCTATATCTACAACGTCAACTCCAACAAAAAACATGATTGGACAAGTTCATTATATTTCTTTACCCTTGGGTTTTTTAAAGCAACTTGGTGTAGCTAATATCTCTGCACATTTACCTTTCCAACCATGATACACAACAGAAGACAGACCACAACACTGGGAACTACATGCCCTACTCTTAGCGACAAGTGTGTGGGTTCTTTTACGTCCCACAGGATTATGAACATTGAAGGGTTATGAGACAAGGCCTATGGTTTATCGTCCTTATCCGAGAAGACTAGAGAGTCTAACCATTTGCAGATGTAATTACAAAGGTAGCACTTTCTCCTCAGTTATTTAAAGACCCTGAGTGTTGGTCTGGCTGGGTTGAACTCACGACCTCCTGCATGGCAGCCCGATGCTCAACCAACTGAGCCACCAGTGTGTGGTGATATGTTGATAAGAAAGTTACAATTAAGAATATCTAAAAATGTGTAACATTATAAATTTCCTTATATAAAGTGAATTTAATTGAAGAGGCTTCTATTAAGAACATAATGCTTAAAGCATTCAGTTTTAACTCTAGGAAACATGAAGTCACGCTTGCGCTCACGCTCATTGTGTCCCATCAAATCTAAGGGTTAAATACATATCTACAATATTTTTTATATCTCAAAACCAAGCACAAATCAGTGGGAAAAAGTCCAGGTCAAATTCAGCTAATCTGGATAATCTTGTTAATCAAAAATGTCATTTGCAAGCATTCTGGACTAGCCTCTCAATTTTTTTTTTTTTTTTTTTTTAATAGTGGTTTTTGACTGTTTAAGTTATCAGTATTTCCAGACAAAAGTGATTTTAAAGTTGAAGAGAAGGCTAAGACCTTATCAAAATCTTTGAAAATGTACTTGCAGAATGATAAATCCTGTTATCCACATGTGCACCAACTATCTATTCCTTGCGTTCAAAAGCCACTTTTGGATATTTTCGCAAAGAAGTTCCAAATTTACTTTAGGATTCGTAAATCTGATTCAGAGTTGATGTCATTTTTTAATATCCAGAACTCTCAGTTACTTAAATCTACACGTGGCACACCATTAAAAAGGAAGAAATATCCACCTTCCCCATACTGGGATTAATAATAATTTTTTTATCAACATAGTTTTAATACTGGAAGAAGAAAAGAAATATTAATTAAATAACTTTTGGCTGAGGTAGTTCAGACAAATTATTGGATTTACAAAGGCAGTAGCAATCTTGGAGTTCAAAGAAAATATTACAGTATTTTGCTTACAAATTTTTATTTATACAAAATAACTGGTACCAAAATCAAAACAATGGAAGCAAATCTTAAAACGAGCTGCTTGCATAAAACTGGCCAGCTGTACACGTTTGTTCAAACTACTGAATGGTGGGATCGATTAACATGTACAGTTTTTTTTTCATAATTTTTATAAATATGTAATAAGGCTACTTTGCATAGATGCATGTGGACAGAGAAAACAACTTTCAAGGCAAAAAATGAGATCATCGCGTTCCCAAATCTTTATAACTAAATAACAAAAAAACCGTTTTAAGGAAAACCGTATATATATATCTGTCTGTCCTACCGTACAGGCTTTCTGGATGTGCTCAAAAGCTCTAGATCTAACAAGTCCTTTCCCGGCAATCAAAATCATCACGCAAGCATTCTCACAAGTCAAACGGTATTAGTTAACTTGAAGACTTACCAGTTTGAACAATATTCCGTTTCGGCCTTTTCTTCTTCCATTTTAAGCGTAGTAGTTGGCGCAAAAACAGAAAGGATTCCCAGTTATTGTGAGGAGGAAAATGCCGTTAAAAACTATGAACAACTTCCTATGTCAGAGAGGTCCTATTTATACCACTCTTCGGGCCTTTCGCAGCGTTATCCAAGGTAAATTTTGGGAAATATTACACAAGAATCCCCCATGTTTTCATTTTCTGTCCAATTGAGGGCTATGAATAGCAATATTTCTCGGTGATTTCCCCTCCAACGACTTCTTCCGCCTGTATCCACAACAGATCAGACACATACTACTTTGTCATTCTACTTTCGATTTTGGGCTGCAGGTGATAACCGCTGAACAGAGTAACAAAAGGCGAATTGTTGAGTGCGGCGCGCAAAGGATCAACAAAACGGTCCGTACAATGCAGACTACAGACTGCAGATTGGGTTTAAAATGCAGACTGCAGACGGGCTGCAGACTAGGCTTAAAACGCAGACTGAGGCCTGGTATGCGTTCCACCTTAAAAATCTGTTCTGTTTTCTTTTCTTAGCTCGATATGTCGGACATTTTTTCCTTTCCTCCTATTTTCCAAAGCGGCCTGTCTGGTTTCAAACTTTTATTCATGCTTACTAAATAAGTTTTCCGAAATCGGTCCAACAGATGAGGACACACTGGCGCTCAACAGAAGGTTTTCAGTGAGGATATATACATTTTTGATTTACCAATATTTCGTCAGGCACGGCCTGTCTTCTTAAATAAATAAATAATATGTCTAATCAGGAGCCCATCTGGAGCCTACAACTCTACTGTGTTCTTGCAACGGCGTTTTCACAAGTAAGGTTATTTTTAGATTGAATTTCCCGCTAATTAGACTCCCACAGGAGCCCGATGACCAATTACAAGAAATTAAGCTGACGTCATAGGGTCACCGAACCGGAACTGCCTTTGTTTTTTCACCTAATTCGCGGGAAGGGCTAGTCTAAAAATAAACCTACTTGTGAAAACGCTGTTTCACAGACGCTGTATGGAAGTTGCACGCTCCAGATGGGCTCCTGGTCTAATTCATCCTCTAGCAGCAATAAACTAAATTACAGGATTTCGGTTCAGAAGATACATTAAATAATTAATACTATAATGAGATAATGAACGGAATTACAAGGCATTTATATTCAGTTCAAGAGCGAACTTATTCGTCACGAATTCGAGGATTTAAATGACGTCATCACCTTCTAAACTCAAAATAGCAAGGTGTTTTGATGTAACACACAGACCTGAGAATTGGAGACGTGATTTATGAATTTCAATTTGTCTCTTACAACAGTCCAACTTTTTTTCATTGAACGGTTTCGATTCTATTTTTTCGTTGCGTGACAGTGAAAACGGTCTGTAGCAGAAATCCCCGCCATGCCGAACAACGCGGAAAGGTTGGAAAACGTGCGAGCAAAAGCAATTGTATCATGTGACAATCGGCAATCGGCAATCGTCAGAAGGCTTTAATTCGAATTCCCTTTAAGGTGAATTATGAAGCATATCACCAAATGTTTATGCTTCAGATTAAAGAACAAATATAAATTCTTAATAGTAACGATAATTGTTTTAGAAGGCAATATACCTTAGTAGGAGGAAAACACGACACTCCTGAGTTTTACAGACATGCTTCGGCAGTTGCCTCTGCCATCTTCAGTGTGAAATGAACAATAAATTACAGTGAAATATAAATACTAAAGAAATTACAATAATAATAATGACAGTAATTAAGACTACGACATTATTATTATTATTGTAATTTCTCTAGTATTTATATTTCACTGTAATTTGGCGGATACGCAGTGGAAAACATGGATACCCGGATATGTGGATACGCGGACATCACACATGGGAACTGGATACCAACTTCGTGTAACATACTTCAAAATGCTCTGTCGTATGTTCCCGAGAAAAGCAAGCTACAAATATTATATTCTTCGTTCGGTCATTTTACAGTTCGATTAATTTTCATTTACTACACGAAATAGCCCTCGATTCCTGATTAAGCCTAAGCACTCGCTTCAGTGATTAGGCCTACGCACTCGCGTAGAATTTTAGCTTTCATTTTGCGGTTCGGTTAACTGCACTTTTCACGAGATCGTGTGAAGAAGAAAGCACTCGTTTACTGATTAAGCCTAAACGCTCGTTTCAGTGTTTAGGCCTAAGCACTCTCGTAGAATTTTCGCTTTCATTTTACGCTTCGGTTAACTACACTTTTTCACGAGATCGTGTGAAGAAGAAAGCACTCGTTTACTGATTAAGCCTAGTACACACTCGCTTCAGTGATTAGGCATAAGCACTCTCGCGAAATTTTGCGGTTCGGTTCTGTCAATATACTTAGAAGTTTACTTGGGGAGGGGTGGTATTTTCGACTGCGTATCCGCTTATCCGCTTATCCACTTCACAATATACCTAGAAGTTTACTTGGGGAGGGGTGGTATTTTCGACTGCGTATCCGCGTATCAACTTCACAATATACCTAGAAGTTTACTTGGGGAGAAGTGGTATTTTCGACTGCGTATCCGCGTATCCACTTCACAATATACTTAAAAGTTTACTTGGGTAGGGTGGTATTTTCGACTGCGTATCCGCGTATCCACTTCACAATATACTTAGAAGTTTACTTGGGTAGGGGTGGTATTTTCGACTGCGTATCCGCGTATCCGCGTATCCACTTCACAATATACCTAGAAGTTTACTTGGGGAGGAGTGGTATTTTCGGCTGCGTATCCGCGTATCCGCGTATCCACTTCACAATATACCTAGAAGTTTACTTGGAGAGGAGTGGTATTTTCGACTGCGTATCCGCGTATCTAGCCTCTACAGAGGTGCAGCTTCAAAATGGCAGGGTATTCTGCAGTTACTCCGGATCTACGAAAGTTCACCGCACAGTCACCTTGGACATTTCAGTTTGAAAGCAATTTTCCAGCGATGTATTAAACAACGGTGTGTCGGTGTGGTGCTTCTTAGGCAGCGTTTACACATCGACACGGTTTCATGACTTCGAAACCGCGTCAAAATCGATGCGGTTTGGAAGTGTTTACATGGCACCGTTTTCGCCAGAAAATCCAAGTTGTGATGGTATGTATAAGCGAGCGCTGCACTACGTGCTAAATTCACTATTTTGAATTGAACAATGCAAATTTCGCGGCAAAATAGTTTACACGACAGATGAAACCGCATCGTTTTGAAAAGGAAGTATACAAAACATGGACCCCAGGTCCATGGACCACCCCTCATCTTGCAAAGTTACAAGGAGAAAAATCTTTACACAAAAGAGGGAGGTGATCCCCTCACTTATCTGGACAATTTAAGTAATTGTCTCTTTATAGACACTTGAAAAAACTGCAGGTTGCTTCAACAGGATTCGATCCCATGACCTCTGCGATGCAGGCACAATGCTCTACCAACTGAGCTTTGAAGCCACTCAGTTTGTTGGGCTCATTTGTTCCGGTGAAGGACTTTCTGAATGAAATGAAGTTATATTTGAAAAGCAGGTTATAGATGAATCCCTTTGGAGCCACCAAATAGATGATATAAGTGTCTGTAAAACAGGCAATTGCTTAAATAAGGAGCCCATATGAGCGAACAACAGCCCTATACTACCGCTAATGAGACGCCTGCGGAGCCCGATCACCAATCACAAGAAACTAACTTGACGTCTAAAAATTGATCGTACATGGGCTCCTAGTCTTCAAAAATACCGTGGCTCAGTATGGAAATTGTTCACTCCTAGTCCGGCATGGACTTCTGCTTAAATTTTCCAGATAAGTGCCAGGATCACTTCTCTCTTTCGTCTAAAGATTTTTCTGCTTGTAAAACCTATTGAATTTACAACTGAATTGAAATGAGGGGTGGTCCACAAGGGTGGACCATGGACCGGGTCCACTGGGGTGGTCCATGGACCTTGGGTCCTTGTTTTGTATACGTCCTTTTGAAAATGCTCCACTTTTGGTAGGGGTTTCAAATCGACACGGTTTCGGAAACAGTCTCGATCGGTGTCGTGTAAACAGGAGGTGTAACCGCATTCGTGTAAACGCTGCCTTAAGACGTTTGAGCTTCAGTTTTTGTGTGAGAGGGATCGAATTTATCAGGAGCCCATTACATGAAGCCTCCATCTTTCATATTAACCCTCTGAATCAACCCTTTCCCGCATCTTTCTATTTTTAGAAGCACCTCGCAGGGAAAGGGGGGGGGGGGGGGGGGTTAGAGGGTGTTTTCCCAATAGCCAATCATAAGAGACCTATGGTCAGCCATTTATACGTCACATACGTGACGTATGTGAACCACCGTCACGTATGTTCTCAGTCACAGTCGTCACATACATCAAAATATAGTATAGTTCTAAAGCAGAAAGATACGGGAAAGGGTTATGTACAATACACATGGAAGTTCCGGGTAATCGGCTCCTGAAGTTATCGATTGTTCAACGAGAACGTTTTAGTTGACGTTGCCGTAATCTCTCAGTACTCGCGCTATTATGTCACGGTGCGTCACACGTCACATGTCGTGCATTCGAGCTTTGGATCAGCTCAGTTTTCGAAAAGTAAGAGGAAGCTTCTCACTTGAAGTCTGTTTTCTTACAAAGGGGTCGTAAAGCGAGTAATCTCCTCACGAAAAGGAAAATCCTTTGGCTTGATTAAGAGTAGCTAACGGACGAATTCATTTGGGAAACAATTCGTCATTTGGGAACATTGCGCAGGCTGCACTCACATTGTTTCAGTTTCGGGAAACGATTTTTCAGACACAAATCACTGTTGAGGGAGTGAAAGACTTAGTCCACAACCAACAAGTGTTGTTAGAAAACGATTGAAGATAAACAATCCCCAACAACGCACAGCTCTGAACGCAGCTACCCGTGACATGGTTTTGCATGTTCAGCATGATGTTGCTATAATTTATTCGAAAGTTAAATTTACTGACACTTTGAAAGAACTGAAACTGACAGTCTCAAAAATCATCCAGCAAAAATACTACGATGATAACTTGTGGCCTTTTTCCTCAATCCACAGTCGTGTTCAAGATTTGATCTCTCTAAGCAACCGTGACCTCCTCAGGACAGAATACTGTCGCGATCCTAATATGTTAATTTTTGGAATCCGTTTGCCAGTGTATGTAAATACTCTCAAAATTTCCGAATTCGAATTCAATTTTGCTTCTAGTAGAGTTTCCTACACTAATTTTTCACTCGATGTATTTATCATTAATAATTCAACGTTTTAGTTCCTTCATAAGGTCAGATTTTAAATATTCCTGTTTCTTACTATTCATTTGATTAGTCAACCCCATATCTGCAATTACATAATCCAGATCAAGCCGGATATCTCAATAAAGCATTGACATTTTGAAGCGCGCAACATTAATGGTTAATAATATTTATTAATTTATTCAAGACTATCAAACTTCAGCCCTTGCAGTACGTTACCTTTCCAAAAAACGGTGGCCATATTACTGTAAAAATTGACCTTGCGTTTCCTTTAGTTTCTCTTTCGACTCGGGCATACCGGGCACAACACCGTGTCCACCATGATCAAACCCTCTTCTCCTTAACTATATTTCCAATGACACCAAACTATGCAACGCCCTTTTCATATTCAGTACGTACTGATGTAGTAAATTGTTCTCTCCCCGCTTCAACATCAATTTGCCTTATGCTTAAGCTGCTCCGTTTGTGAACGGCCATTCCTCGACCTGGGCCCTCCACACGGAATTCTGCGTACAACCATATACTTAACAGCGGAGGCATCTGTAGCGTCAACTTTTCAGTACTTATTAAGCCTTCCTCAGATTAACTTTGTTGAATGTGCGACAAAAGAAAATATGTAAATTATTATAGAATTAACGGTTTTACACCGCTGTTTTAGTTCTGCTTATGCAGTCATGATTAAAGAGTATTTTCTCTTATCGTCGTGAATCCAGTATGAAACGCTTAACAGGAGTCTGACATACCAGAGTAATTCAGCTTTTTCAGAGGGAAATGTTTGATTAGTTTCCGTTATTGCAAATGGATTATTTTTACTTGAGTCCTGCTGTATTTTCGCTAGGTGGTGCAGGTCTCAACACCAAAAACTCTTTTTACAATTTGCAGTTAAAACAATAATCAGAAATATATTTCACTGCTATCAATTTTTATCGTTTAACATTTCATTTTAAGGAGTTCTGTCTCGTCCTAATCATGTAATTCTCATTGAAAATATTACTAATTACTGCTAAGATTTTCACTGTGATGTTATCGTAAACTCTTTGAGGGAGAAACGGATGAATTGTATTGCACTGTATTGTATTGTTTTGTAAATAAAGATTGGGAAAATAGAAGGAAATATCGGCATCTGAGGAAGTCATCCTTTGTGCGATTCAACCAATTCCTCCCTTTGTTAAATATCAGGCGCTGTTTCGACACTTTATAAGGTTCTTGCGTTCATAACTGTGAGGAACATAGCTTCACTTGATTTCATATCCGCAGTTCAATATATGATTAATTTCATGTATCATTTCGTCCACTGATTCATTCATCACGGGAACATTTGAACCCACAAATGACCATCTCCCAGCTTCAGTGGCTTCATAGGTCTGTTGGTTTAGCGCGGCACCGGCGTCACAAGGTCACGGGTTAAAACCCGTCGAAGTCCTGAATTTTTCCGGGCTTCTCTACGCAATTGCTTAAATTGCGTTCATAACTGCGAGGATCATAGCTTTATTTGATTTCTCTTAATTCACTATTCAGAGTGTAAAATGTACTCCACGTTGAATGTTGGTCAAGATTTTCGTCGGCGCCTTTGTGCTTGGAGTGTGAATATTCACAGTTAAATGAGCGAATTTTAAAATCTGAGAACTTCGTGCAAATGAAAACTGTGCGATAGTGACTTATCCATTGGATAAGGTGATCTGTCTTTTGAACAACCGAGGCCAGGAATACAGAACACATTCGCCGGCCTAATGAGAGATCGTTAATTGTTTAAACGTAGGAGTCATATCTTAAATAAGTGAAGTACGATCTTCCGGGTGATTGTCGTCTTTGGGTAACATTGACTGAAAACCTGACAACGTGATGTTATTGGTCGAGTATCAGTTAATTAAGCATTGATATCATTGGCTGTGAAAACTGTAAACAGTGATTGGCGAGTTTCAATCCGTTCTACTCTGTACATGTATCGTTGTGAAAATGGGTCTCTCAGTTGTCGTGGTCAATAAGTCGTTTGTCGGGTGGGGGAAGTTGTAGGAATTGGTTTGGTGGTCTCCCGGAGGGGGGTACTCCCTTATATGGGCTATATAGGTATGTACGGCGGCAAAGAGTATGGTTTTTTAGCCGTTTTGGTCTGAAATAGGGTATCAATTTTGACCACTTTGGTCTGAAATAGAATATGGTTTGTGCACTCTAGTCTTGAATTGGGTATGTTTTTTGGACGAAGCTACTTCTTCATTATTAGGCGATAAGACCATTATGCAACCTGCTTTCGGTGGAACTTTAAGCTCGAAACTTTGCACAGTTTTGAATCCTATTTAATAAAGCGTATAAATATTGCCTTTAAGATTGGTCTGACCTAGGGAACTGATTATAAGACAGGTCTGAAATGTGATATTGATTTAAGGGTCAGGTCTGAAATAGGGTATCAAATTTGTAATCAGGTCTGAAACAGGGTAGGGAAAATTACAGATTTTGGTCTGAAATAGGGTAAGGGTTTCAAGAGGCCTGCCGCACACCCCCACCCAATTTTTCTGGAAGTACCCCCCTTCCCCCTTCCCCCGGAGTGGTTTCTGTTCTAAGTTTAGTAAACCATCTTTCCAGTAGGATCCGTTAGCAGTAACAAGTACTGTATGTAACGCATTTAGCATAGTCCCAATCGATTCTGTGGTCCTTCTGTAAACGGTGTTCAGCAATGTTATACTGCTGATGTCACCATTTAATTCGCGTCGCTTCTTTGTGTCAAGTCAGACGTCTGTTTAAATTTCTGCCGATGTAGGTGGCCTGGCAGTCGCAGCATTTGATCTTGTAACATGGCGACGATGACGTAACGTGAAAATCACCTATTGCTGGTGGACGAGCAAAAGGGGCTAATGAGAGGGAAAGCACCAGATAACATCGACCTAAACCTGATGAGCCATATATGCCGCTCACAAAGTGGAACTTTTCAACATGGCGGCGATGACGTCACGTGAAAACCACCCACATGCTAATTCTTACGGCCTTTATAAAACATTGTGCGTACATCTATAGAAACTCTGTGCTAATTCAGCTCTACCTTAGCAATAAAACGGAACTGCATAGTAGAGTAGAACCCCGTCAATACGGACACCGAAGGGACCATGGATAGTCAGTTATTGGCGTTTGAACAGCAGAATTCAACTTTCGCTCTAATTTCCCTTCACAAAAGATAAAGCTCATTAATTAATAAAAGACAAAGTTGACGGAGAGTGTCCGTGTTAGCGGGGCTAACTTGCTATGAGAATTTAATAGTTGATGGGAAAGAAAAAAGTGTCCGTTGTCCGTATTACTTCTCGTCTCCTTCCTTTAGATATGCTCTAGTTTAAATCCGTGGCTGTGATGATGCGCGACGTATCAAACAACTTGACACCAAATGATATTTGACCTATTTACCCATCAAGCTGCATGATATTCATCCTCACGGGACGAGATCATCGCTAAGACGAGATTATTTTCTAAACGTTCGAGGATGGATACCGAAAAAAAAATCTTTTTCGAGAATTGGCGTTAAAATAAACTTCAAAAATAATGTTCATGACATTCTCTTCCAGAGACTATTAAAATGCGATGACTATATTGATGTTTCGAAAATATTGGTAAATTTTGACTCCTCAGTTTAGTTAACCATGTAGTTACTCAATTATTTATTCAAACGAAGATA
The DNA here is from genome assembly GCF_036669935.1 of Montipora foliosa. Taxonomy (NCBI): domain Eukaryota; kingdom Metazoa; phylum Cnidaria; class Anthozoa; order Scleractinia; family Acroporidae; genus Montipora; species Montipora foliosa. Next base: position 49,854,100 of record NC_090879.1, read on the forward strand.
TGTTATACTGTGCAAGTGTTAAGCTGTTCTCCACTGCACTTATAGGCCATTTTACAGTTTTTTGCTCAGCGACCTAGCCTATGAATGGCTGCGAGGCTGCCGGTGACCTTGCATTGATACAGCCCCCACTGCTTTTATCATGTAAATTGTGTTGTTGTAATTCTAATTAGTCCGTATTAACATTACAAAAGCACGGAGGTTTGTATCAAAACAGGGTCACCGGCAGCCTCGCCTCCATTCTTAGGCCAGGTAACTTAGCTACAACTGTAAAATGGTCTATTTTAGCAATAGAGGACGTTTTCCGTGTTTCCATAGCCTCATCTAAACACGAGGGGGACTTGGGAGAATTCGAGACAGTTATGCAAACCCGAGACGCAGCCGAGGGTTTGCATAACTGTCGAGAATTCCCCCAACTTCCCCGAGTGTTTAAATGAGGCTATGGAAACAAAGAAAAAAAGTCCTCTAATGCTTTTATAAAATATTCCTTAAAGATAATTCGACAAATGAAGGAGAATGCTGGTTTTTTTACTTCTTGATTGAAACGGGTTTTCTTGATACACGCTCATATTTTCTACCAGCCAATCAAAACGCACGTCTGACAATACATAACCAATCAAAATTCGTGTGATGTCACAGTCGTGTTTCCATACTCTCATCTAAACGCAGCTATGGACCAATGAGAGTGCGCGTACTATCCTAAAAACCCATTTCCGAGTTCGTGCATGCCTCAGTTTCAAAGCGAGTGCTGGTGCACAACCATTCAAATGGAAATGAGTTGCGTAGTCTTATGCAAACCAAACTCATTTCCCTTACAATAGTTGAGCACCAAGACTCACTTCGAAACCGAGACAAACAGCAACTCGGAAATGGCCCATTGTTTTATAATGTATCATCTATAACCGGCAACTTATTATTTATGTGAATGTGTAGATATATATTTGTAACCTTTTATAAATGAACTTAAAGTGCCCCTGTGATCAAAAAAACCACTTCCATTTTTCCTTCAGATTTTGAAAGTGTGTTTCCTTAACACCTGACTGGCAAAATTTTGAGCTTTGATTTTTATCCAAAGGCCGTTTACTTTGAGTGTAAGTTTTGGATTTCACGGTCCGCCATTACTCACGTTCAAAACTGACCGATTGGACCTCAGACGGTTGGATCCAGGGAAAAGTGACGTCAGAGGCTCACTAGTTTAAAATTTCAGCGTGTGAACGCAGCTTATTATATATGCAAAGCGTGAGTTTAAAAGTCTGAAAGCCCAAAACCCCCGTGCTGCATATTAATTCTGCGGCGTACACACGTATTGCATTCTTAAACTAGTGAGCCTTTGACGTCATTTTCTCCTCGATCCAGCTCTGTCAAGAACATAATGTTAGTAATGGCGGACCATTAAATAGGAAAATTACAGTTAAAATAAAGAGGTGTCTGTTTGAAATCAAGGCTTAAAACGTGGGTCACTTAGTGTTTTGTTAACATAGTTTTGAAATCCAAAGAAAAATATGAATTGATTTTTTGGTCACAGGGGCACTTTAATTTTTTTTTTACAGCTTGTAAATGTCTTTTTATCTGGAATATATTTATAAGCACTGCTCGCCTCGAGTAGCTTTTGCTAAATGCAAGCAGCGCATGGCTTTGTGATATTTTTGTGCAAAATCCGTATTGAGCGGGTTGAATTTTCAAAGAATATTGGGGATTTCCCTAGGGACAAAGAGAACTGCCCGTAATATCGGTGTGCCCGTATTAGCGGGTGCCCGTAAAGCGGGGTTGGACTGTAGTTTCCCACAGGGGTTGGGAGTTAACGCATGGGCTCAGCTGGTAACTGCGCATTGGACAGTCTAAACAATGGAAGTTGTACGTTCCGTTCGTTAGTCAACATGCATTACCCTGATTAGACAAGGACCCTTGAAGCTTTTTTGCATGGTATAGATATTGCATTGCTTAGGGATTATCACCGTCCCCGTCACCGGTCAGGTCCACCCAGGGTGTCCGTCATGCTTTACAAATTTCATGTAGCCGCTTGTTGGGCCTACTCTTTCGTTTGTTTGTTTGTTTGTTATTTATTTGTTTAAGCAGGTTGAAGTTTTGGCAGCTATTCAGCTGATGTGGACCTGCTATACCCACCCACCATATACACACAGAGGACAGCCACAACACCGGGAACTTCATCCCCTACTCTTCTCGAATAGTGTGTGGGTTCTTTAACGTCCCACTGGGAACTAATGAACATGGAAGTTATTTGTGAGACGGGACCTCCGGCTTACCGTCTTATCCGAGAAGACTTGAAACTCTAACCATTTGCAGATGTAATTACAAAGGTAGCACTTTCTCCTCAGTTATTTAAAGACCCTGAGTGTTGGTCCGGCCGGAGTCCCCAGCGGCATGCATGGTATAAATATTGCATTCAACTCACGACCTCCCGCATGGCAGCCCGGTGCTCAACCAACTGAGCCACCGGTGTGCCACCGGTGCGCGGCAGTATAGTAGAGTGTAAAACTAATAAAATAGAGCCTGATTGCAGGCTAATTCAGACTGAGGAAAGCACTCTCTTGGATAAACAAGACGGGCGGTAAAAAACAAAGATATGGAATCTTGAAAGCGACGAGTAATGGTCCTCAACAACAATTGCATCTTTCGCCGCCGGATTATCAAATCATAAAAATAATATGTTAGAGTGAAGTTTTCTGTGCATAGAAACATAGGAGTGGATTTTTTAGATAATTTCATGCCGCTGGGGATGTCATAAACAGTAGAGTTAAACCCTAACGAGCGTTTTCGCAAGGGCTACCCGTTGTAACTACTTCCGGAACTCAGGACACAAGGAAAGAAAAATTTTAAAAAAGATAATTTCTGACATTGTGATTTTTTTCATTTCATCATATATTGTAGAATGTAAAAAGAGCAAGTGATTCGTGTCTTAAAAAACAGGGGTCACTGATGATCTAAACGAGTAAAATCGATGTGATGTTGCGAAGCTCTTGGAAAATTAAGTTTGTCACGATTTTGCGTGACCTGTCGGAGAAGGACTGGAACCCAAGACAGGATCGATCGATGAAAGGTTTTTGTAAAAAAATTAAAATTCTCGAGCATAGCAACGAACTTTCAAACAGGCGTTATCATTATTTGGTTGGTGTTTTGTATCATATCTCTCCATTGCCGCCTTTCTCATCTTCTGGAGTGTGGTTTTTGTGAAATATAATCTCTGGCTGTTTTGCCATAGGTCCGCACTATTCAAGTGAATTAGGAAGAGAAGATAATTCTGCTCTATTTTCATGAAAGTAAAGGAAAAGGAATTTAAAAGCATGCATTCATTTTGAACTAAGAAGTTCGTAACGTAAACTAAATTAAATTTACGCAACGTCGTTGACTAAAACTAACCTTCCTTAACAAGGACAGAGAAAAACTCTGACCAGGGTGGGAATTGAACCCACCACCTTCGGATTAGATCACCGCTGCTCTACCGACTGAGCTACAAGGTCAGGTGGGCCCATTTCCATTAGCAGGGCTAACGCTCACGTTGTTCATATGGGGTAGAAAACTAGCACCTCACATTACACTCCAATCAGTTAACCTTCCTTAAGTTTTCAAAACTCTCAACCACTACTCGATTAGCGACTTTTTCCAGCCTCCCGGTCCTTTCTCTTTATTGTTTCATGTTGAATTGGAAATAAATATGCCATTCTTTAGCAGACCTGGAAATTTTCCCCCGGCGTTTTTGTCGCAATAAGATCTTAAATTAATGAGGTAATGCGTGACATATTACAGTCGCGTTACCTGTGCAGTGAAAGTTGCGCACAAACAATTAGCGCGAACGTCCTTAATGACCCCATACTTGAAAATATTAACTGGAACGCTGCAGTTCAATACCACCCAACTTTTGTGTAACACTTACCGCAGACGACCCAGTGTACGCTCATAGAGCGTTTAGTTCACCAAAGGCTCTATTGACACTTCAGGTACCGTACATGCCGTACAGTAGTTGGTCATCCATGTCCGTAACACTAACAGGAAGTACGTAATTACACGCAGACCCTAGTCTTGTGGATTTCTCGAAAAACCTTTTTAAGGGAGTTTTTCGCCTCTTGACAATGATCACGTTAATTTGAGAAAGGCGCCTTTTCCTTTTATGCATCTGTTGCTTAAATCCGCACTGCGTTTACCGGAAATAGTGTGTTTTCTATTAAACACGGTCTCGTCGCTGTGTCTAGATTACAAATCACCGACAATTGAAACAAAATGCATGGATAAACCAAAGCAGCATGGAGTTTTATGAGCCTAATGGTATACGGCTTAATTGTGTAACTCGAATAGATCCCGATGCTAGCCCAGCTTTGGTGCAAAATGTTGACCGCTATGGATTTGTGGGGAGCCACAAGCAAGCTTCGTAAGTATAAAACATTTTCCGTTTCAGTAACTATCAAACATTTTCCGTTTCAGTAAGATTATGTAAGCTTTGGTATCTTTGATAACGTCGTTCCGTGCATGACTGCTGAATTTTATGGGCTGGAAAGCAATTGCAACCGAGAAGTACGTATTCTCTGTTCGTAAAATAGTTCTTCACATTAATTTGAATTCATGGATATTGATACAGCTGTATGTATCAAATTATCGTCTTCTACGCACCATGTTGGATTTTAAAGGAGAGACACACCTCCTTAATTATATAATAATTGTGAACAAATACATGTAAGCTCAAACAAAAAATGACGTTAATTTGGAGATAATGAACTAAAAAATCTGGCCTTGCATGTTTTATTTGCACTTCCCTTGCTATGGCAGAAATCCTATTCTTCACTCACGTGATCAACAGACATGTTTTTCAACGAAAACAAAAGAAGACGTTAGCATAATAATAGCTTTCAATTCCTGGAGGATTGGATCGGGACACCAACATGGCCGCCATTTCATTGTTTGGGGACACCAACATGGCGTCCGTAACGTCATGTGAAATCCAAGAATTTTTTATTGGCACCTGACAAAAAATAGAATCAGAAGGTTTGATGTTTTGTCTGCAAGTTTACCAAAAATGTCTTCAGAGTTTAAATTTTGTTGGCTTCTAAGACTGGTGGAGTGTAAAGTTCAGGTTGCAGGTCATTGTTTTACGACGACCCACACCTTGACAAAAATTCTAAAACACTATGCCTAAAGCCTGATGTTAGCATTAGTAAAGGTTTGGTTTGTGTCAGCTACATGTAAGGTGAAACAATGACCTACAGCCCTAACCTGCAACCTGCAGTTTATACCCTCCATCTCAGAAGAAAGAATAGACCAATTTCGACATATTAACATTCTGTCCAAAACAAACGGCATTATCTCGAGGCTCTGGGGAATAAACTCGTACAGTTCCTTACATTTATTCCCCAGAGCCTCGAAATGATGTCTTTTGTTCAGGACTGAATTTTGATATATCGAAGCTGGTCTATTGGAACCTATGGCTACCAAAAACACATCTGAGTCCGAAGGATGCTAGGGTGGAATTGTGGGTAAAAAATGGAGTGACGCCCTAGGATGCATAAGAAACTTTTGAGTTGAAAACAAAAGCCAACGAAATGTTCACTTTGCATTTTTTGAGTAAATTTGGAAGTTAATTTGGACATTCTTTACCTCTGGAGGATGAACTAGAAAATTATTGCAATCAAGAACACCAGCTAACTGATGTTGGGTCAGATCAGAAGTTGGTTTTTGTGTAGAGGAACACCAAGAGTACTAGGAGAAAATCATCTTAAAGGACTGAGAAGAGAGCCATGGCCATCACTAATGGTCAGGTCAAAGCTTTTCCCTGGCTAGTACTTCAAACATAGATCTTTGCTATTGTAGGTGCTTTCTTCTTCAACTCTTGGCTCCCCCTGACTCAAATTAAATTTATCTGGCATTTTGAAATAATATTAGTTAAAACCATTAGTGAACCAACACATTCAACCTCCTATACCATAACTCAATGTTTGGAATATGGAATAAACACAATGCTTATTCCTATGGAAGCTACATGCATAGTAGCTGGGTTCAAGCACCAAAATCTCCATTTTGGTTTGTTGCAATCATAATGTTGTTTAGAATGCATTAATTTGTTTTCTTTTCTTTTGTTCTACATGCAGGTGTCTCGAAAACGAAGACCGTAAGACCCCTAAAACGCTAAGATCCCGAAAATTCGAGACTCGAAAATGAAGTACCCCAAAACCCTCAATCTGGCTAACCCTAGGCCTAAAAAGCAACTTTAGGCCTAGTTAGGCCTAGTGTTAGCCAAATTGAGGGTTTTGGGGTACTTTATTAAGTTTCTGAGTTTTCGAGTTTTTGGGGTCTTAAGGTCTTCGTTTTAGAGACATCCTTCTACATATGGATAAATAAGGGATTAGTTGGCTTTTAATTTTATTAATCTTTAACCCATTCACCCCTAAATTAAACCGGCTTAAACTGGCCATACTTAGTATTTTATGCTGTCTAACGCCAGACGATTTTACTCGTCAATGGGGAACCCCCAGGCCCCAGGAGTCAATGGGTTAATCACTCACTGAAAAACTATGTCCCACTAATGTTCTTACCATGTCATCAATGAAAAAAGTTTCTGTACACAAGATACATGCACATGTAGGCTGTATATTTGAATATATAGCAGTTTTGTTTCATTTGCTTTCCCAGGGAGTCCAACCAGACAGTTGATATAGATGTTTTCAGACACCGAGAGTTAAAATGGGTTGAAATGATGCAGAGCTGGGATAAATGGATTACCAAGAAATTTGCTAAGGTTACATGTACATTAACAAATATTCCAGATTCACTACTTTCCTTCACTTGTTCAACCATAACACGGTTTCTTTTAATAAAAAGAGCCAGAAAAACAATTTTAAGTTTCCAGAGCTGAGTGAAGCAACATCAAAAATGTAAGGAACATTGAAATGATTGAAGTTGCAGACACAAATGCCTCAAGTTGGGCTTGTCTTCCTTTTTGAAATACTGTAGCTATGTCAAAACCCTTGCATGCCCATCTACCAAAATGGAAAAAACATTTTAATTTTGCAAACTATGCATTAAAATGTAAAACTAAATCAAGTCAAGGAGGGCCAGGAAATGTTTGCTTAAATGCACTCCTGCAGGCAAACTACAAAATCAACTTTTTATTTGACATGGGAAATATATTCTATTTTCCTTCCCAGACAATTTTTAGTGAATTATTTTGTATATTAATTATTATATTTGTGGCAAAATTGTCAAATATTGTCAAGTTGGAAAATGTCCGTTTTGGGAGAGAAAGGCTTCTTTCAATGGTAGTTATCATTCTCCTTTCCAATAATTCATCTGTGTACTTGTAGGTGAAGGAAAGGTGCCGAAAAGGTATCCCCTCATCAGTTCGTGGACGAGCTTGGCAGAAGCTCTCAGGAAGCTTTACCATGCTGAATCAAAATAAAGGAGTGTTTGATGTGAGTTGACGCGCCCGTCTGCATGATTGTAAATTTACAATGCTATGAAAATTACATTTAACACATTTCAAGCCAATTGCATATGAGCCTTAACCCATTGATACCTCAAATGCCCTACGACACCCCCAGGTAAAGTCTGTTAAGTCTCACTCCCAGGAGTCGGTGGGTTAACATGTACTTGCTTTGTATGTGATGTTGTAAAATTCATTAATAATTCATTAGGATGACAGCCAACAGAAACTCACTATTCAGGTCATATGTGTTGGTTTGTAAATCCCATTAAAGTTCAACTGTCTGAAAGCACGGGGAGGGATTGAATAGATAGCAGGGAAAGGCTGGGGTTGATGAATTTTT
>NC_090879.1:49866865-49869365 GCF_036669935.1 Montipora foliosa
ACAAACAAACTAACCAAAACAAAAACGCAGTGTCTTGCCATGATTTTGACACAGATGTGTTCTTTCTTTCGCAAGTTGTTATTAAACATGCAAGATACAATGTAACTTGATCACTGCGGTGGCTGAATTCGACGTCACTTTTGATTGTGCGATTTACTTGTGCCGCCAAAAGTACAATAATTAGAAAAATTGAATGCAGCCAAAATCTCCCATTATGTTTTTCACTGATGGTAATTTTTTATATGAATTATTCGCGGTTCAAAATTTATTTATGTTGTTTTCATGTCGCAAATTTTGTTGCTGACTGCAAAATATTTTACTATTGATCAACACTTCTGAAAACTTCCTGCTGCTTCCTAAAAACTGTGTAACTATCCATATTTCCATGTATTTATCTTTGCATCAATATTTTGTTTTGCATAAAACAGGCTAAGAAAATCTGCACCTTGCTTAGTTTGCATTTTTTGAGCGTATATTTAAATTTTGCAGTCTCCCATCCAAATACTAACCGCGCTGGAGAGGGCTTAACTTCAGTGAACCTTTGTCATGGAAAGCTATCAGAGGCTTGCAGTGATAAAGAAGTTGTGAGGGAACTTGAAAATGATCAACGTGTCAGCCTTGGAGCCAATGTTTCTCCATGTACCCTTTTATTTTCTTCAATCTTTCTGGGTTTAGTATTATACTAGTAATCACATTTTATTGTCTGCTCAGGGGTCCATTTACCTAAGACATCTACCATGCCATTATAATGATATATGGTGCCAAGGCAATATTGTGTACTGTTAGACCTACATATTATGCAAAGACAATTTGAATCTCCTGGAAAACAAAACACATCTCAGTTGACAGGAATAAAGTGCTGTGTTACTGTACTACCACACACACGCAATGCGTGCCTATTTTCTTTTATTTCAATTATTTTTCTCTGGCTTTACTTTTTCAATGTTGCAGGCAATGGCTCCAGTGGCAGCTGTTCTTCTAATGCACATGCCAGCTGAGGTAAGAGATATGATTTGCATTTGATTTTAACTTTTTACTGGTTTACTCTCTCAAGTAAAATATAGAATATTAGCAGAAACCCATAAGGGTTGAAACGTGTAACGGCCCCTTGTGTGCTTGGAAACAAGCTTCTGAATTTTCGATTTGCTAAGTACCATATTTGGAACAACAAGAGCGAGGGGTTTTCAAATATGGTACATGTACTTAGCAATGAAACATTCAACCAATCAGTTCGCACTGAATATTCGGAAGCTGTGAACGTGTGTTACACGTTTCAACCCTTATGGGTTTCTGATATTAGTTTATATTTGACTCAGTAAATGTCTCTGTGTATGTTTTTGCCCTGTGTTACCGCGTAATGGTCCCTCTGTTTACAAAATAATACAGGGTATATGTTTTAGACAACAGTACTATAATTTTGTTTTCATAATTTCACTGGTTAGTTTTTTTTCTGACAAGGTGCTTGTATTTTTGTGTTTTTTTTTGTATTTTTTCTTTTAACTACGTTTTTAATTAGCTGTCTAAAAAAGCATTTTTTTATGGGGTGTGGTTAGAAAATAGGGGCATGGTTTTTTGGGGGTTCTCAAAAAGAATTCAGGTGCAAAAATTGTCAACATTTATCTCTGCTTGTGCTTTACGTACCCCCACCATAGTGACTACAAACGTCCCATTCACAACTCTAGGGGTAGGGTTGTTTTAGTGATCTGAAGACAATGACCTGTAAACCTGACCTGTGACCTGTAAAAAATACTTGTCTTCACCCAAAAGAGTTCTGAGATTTTCAATTCTATTGAAGTCTGGGAAAAAAGTGTCTGGAAAAAGGACCCTACATTTCAAGATGTACTTGACTTGTATAACTGACCATGAAGCAGCTGCAAACTTGTTGACTTATGTTATTCATCATGGTGAAGTACAATAATAATAAAGTATTCTCATTTGTCTCACATTGTGGTCACTTGTGATGTAGATCGCGACGTTTCGACTGCATACTGCTAGTCTTCAGCAGGCGATGAGGTCAACTGGTTACTCGCCACCTTTTAAGCAGGATGCTCTGCTGTGATTGGTTGGTTTTCAGCAGCTTTGGAGCAAAGTAAAGTTTATTGATCGTGATCATCATTGGTACACACGCAGGGTCAAACAGGCGATTTACATAAGACTTATATAAATAAGCCTAACAACATCAACAGGGATAGTGGAATAGAAAATTCCAGAAGCATGGATGCCCACAATCAAGAAACACAACAACAGGAGAACCGTACGACAGCAGACTGCCGAAGGAACAATACACAGAAACAGCGAGGATTGAAATGCACCAATCACAGCTGCTGAAAACCAACCAATCACAGGGGAGCATCCTGCTTAAAGGGTGACATGTAACCAGTCAACCTGATCACCTGATGAAGACTAGCAGTATGCAGTTGAAACATCGCTATCTACATTACAAGTGACCACACCGCGAGACAAACAAGAATAGTTTATTATTATTAATATGTTATTGACT
>NC_090879.1:49891865-49894365 GCF_036669935.1 Montipora foliosa
CAGAGGCATTTGCATAACAGGTACCCCCATGCTGTTGTTTCGGCTTAAATCCATCATTTGCCTTATTGATGTAGACATTTAGATCAACGTCTGAAAGTACATCGGAGAGAGCATCTTGACTGAGGACAGCGCGCTTAGTCATGTCACAAACATCTTTGATGACATCTGGATGATTCACTTGAAAGAAGAGTTTGGTTTCATTATTGTCGATGTCTATCTTCCATCCCTTTTTCACAAACAATGTGCGTGGTATTTCCTGAGTTTTGATGACGGAACTTATTCCGAACATGAACTTGGCTGGCTTCTCCCAACTTTCGTCCAGAATGCTGTATAAGTGACGAGGATCGGATAGGCCTTCATGAGTTATAAAACAGCTTACAATGGTGACACCCAAATCGCACAACGCTTGAAGTGGAGGATCGTGTCCATCAGCTGGCTCACCGTCTGAGAGAATGAATAGAATTTTCTTGTGATTTTTAAATTCTGGATGGGAAAACAGCTCCTTTGAATGCCGCATAGCTCTGATTAGTGGCGTTCCTCCATAAATGTAGGGTTCAACAGTTTCCATCAACTCATTAACCCGTTCGTCAGTTACTTCTTCATCACCAACACTGTCATGCAGTATTTCGGACGCACTTTTAACACTCATAATTTCCGCTTTGTTTACAGGCACTATAAGTTTCGCTTTCAATTCCTCCATAAGTTGATTTCCTTTTTCTATTACTTCTCTAACTGAAGCCTCTGTTGCCCATTCTTGAGCCGTCTGACTTACACAACCCACCATGAAATTTGCGCCTTCAACGATGAGGCTACCTGGTCTTATCACGATTTCACGGCATTCTCGTGGTAGGATGTCATAAACAAACCTTCTGGTAAACTCAGAATTTCGTGGCAAGTAGTATAGCATCGCAGCAGCAGTGGTATCATCAACGACTTTGAGCAACAAGTTCATTTGTGCCCAAGTACGAACTCTCGGTGCTCCATTCGCTGTCAGAATGTCCAAAACTTCATTAATATTTTGTCTTTTCTCCTTTGACTTTATGGCTTTAATAGCTGATTGCTCCTTGTTTGCTTGGCGAAGAGTGCTGAGCAAATCAAAGACCTCAGAATCCAAAGGACTTCCAAAAGCCAAAGCAAAGGTCTGATTTGAAGATGACACATCATGCTTGATTAGTTCATCTACCACTCTGAATACATACATACATACTTAATTGACCGCTCCCCATAGGGGCTTTTCAGGGCCAATGAAACAGAACGAAACGACAGAACAGAACAACAACAACTGTTAAGAATCCCAACTGACCGGAGGCAAACCAGTTGGCTATTTACAAGTGCAGCTGGGAAGTTGAACCAGGGACTACCAGGATCAAATTCAACGAGTGGTCAGAGCGGGTCTTGAAGCCGGGATCTCCGGATCTCAAGGCAAGCACCCTAACCACTGAGCCACACTGCCTCCTGGGAATATAGACCTCGCCCAAGTTACATTGTCTCCTTCCACCTTGCCGCCAACAGTATTCCGCATGGAGCCGGACACGTCCACCAGAATGCCCATCAATATGCTTTCTGTATTCGTTTGAACAAAAAAAGCAAAAATAATTATAACCAACGGGAAATGTTATCACTATCTCTACTAAGAATTTAAGGCAACGATTGCCTTAAATTCTTGGTAGAGATAGAAGCAAATAAATCGTTATTTTAAAAAAATCACGAATTTTTTTTGTAATTTGTAAACAAGTTTCAAAAGGTATAGATAGCAGCAGCAAAATAGACAGTAGTAGAGACACTACAACTTTCTTTAATTTACCAAACATGTTTCGACGGTACATCTGTCATCGTCAGTGTTACGAAGTTTGAAATCATCGTTAAATTTAGGTAGTGCGCGATGTTATAGCCTGTTCCAGGCTCTCAGATAGTCGAGAAAACGAAAAGAACTGCGTGTGAAAAGCGAGTGGGGGCTTGGGTCGAGGCGAGGCGGGAGAGCCTGTAAGCATCTCTTTAAATTCATTCCGCCCACTTTGCAAATAACCTTTCGCATGTCAAAATGTCAATGTCAAAGTGTTGATAAAGGGCGGCATTGTGTGGTCCCACGCGAGTTCAAGCGCGATTCTTTTATTGTTGTTCAAAGATGATGCGTTAATTCTCGCTTGTGCGAGTACGTTAGCCAGAATTTAAGGCAATTTTTGGGAAAATAACTTTACAAGCGAACGAAGGCATTGTCAAAGCAACCGGGAAACGAGTGTCAAGGAAATCATCCACGGGAGATTTAGCAAATTCGACCAAAAGACACGACCAGTTCGAAAGCTGCGAGTTCCCAACGATCTGTTGACTTTTCCAAGGAAAACAGAAACCCGACCATTGAAGTTTCTGGCCTAGATGATAAGATGGCCTCATCAATAAACTTCAGCTCTGATGCATCAGGACAACCGATAATGAATATGAAAGATTGATATTTCATGTGGATGGCTTCAATTGCATTTGCAGTATACAGACACGTAGCCAT
>NC_090879.1:49899365-49906865 GCF_036669935.1 Montipora foliosa
CGAGTTCGCGTTATTCATATCACTACGAAACTATTTCATGTCGTGTCGCGTTAAAAATGTGTAGTAACTGTCGAGGAATTAAACTGGTATGAGTGGGTTGGAAGCGTACAGAGAGAACTGAAAATTCATCGTCATGTGCTAACGTCCTCCACAGAACCTTGAATTTGGTCATTTCACGTCGTCATTTTGGAGATGACGGCAAAGAAATGTACCACAATGTAAAACGCACGTGCAGAGCCATTGTTTTTGCTCATTAAACCTATTGTTTTGTAGCGTCGTCGGCGTCGTCGTTTCGTAAGCTCCCTATAATACTTCTGAGGACTCAAAGGTTATGTGTACTTGGAACGTAAAAGTTGAAAGAACGTAACCTCTCTAACGTATGAACACGGGTTAAGGTCCGTTATACTGGCTGTATCGAAGCTGTTCTCGGGGCAATTAAAAACATATGAATGCTGTCTCGTCGGCGCATGATAATTCTTTAAGTGTTTTCAAGCGATATGGACTGTGTGTTATAGTGGCATTGTAAATAAATTGTGTCAGATAGTATCGTCGTTTCATTGTGCCTTCACTCCATGATCTCACATAACCAGACTAATAATCCTCACGGTTTTGTACCTTAAGGCAAAAACGCCGAGTCCGTGTCCGAGGGCCTCGCGTCCGGAGAAATTTTAAACTACCCAAAGCTTTGTGAGCTTGTAAAAATGAGCTTCTGCTTGCAGCTTATTCAAAATCAGCTGATATAAAGGCTGAGGATTAGGAGAGGAAATCAAATGATCGATTTTGTAAATCACATGATGTCACTGGCCATGGTTCTCACCTTCCCATTTCTCCCTTCTTGGTTTTTCCCTTTCCTTATTTTCATGTCGTTTTCTGAACAAAATTAATTTTCGGGAACAAAGGAAGTAATCTGTTTAATTTAGAGACATATTCTCATTTTCTTGGAAATTCGTTCTTTCTTGGAATAAGAGAGCACATAACATCATGAGTCAAGGAAAGATTAATGTTCGTCATTAATCTTTTAAAGGAGAGGGAATTTAAAAATTTTAGTTTCATGCGAAAGGTGCTTCCCCCGCCATTACCATTATCCATAAACAGTTTGCCTGATCAAGAACTGTCTTTCTTATTATGTATGCAGATGAAAAGATCGATATCTTCAGGCTTGTTTACGGATATAATCGAAACCGAAACTTGCACGTAAAGACAATTAAATCAGGATTCATTTATCGGCACTACCAACATCACTTGTTCAAGAAAACAAAATTCTGAGACCCTTCAGTTGCAAGTGATGTGTTCTTAGGACACAAAACCATCTGAACCTGTATAAATGTTTATACTCTTAAGGTTCAGCCTTAATCTTGATCGCCCAAACTTTAGCATACCCATTCTGCAAACTTGCAAGTTTACCTTAGTGTCTAAACGCGATAAAGAATGTGCGTTGGAAATTTCTAGACAACGTTGGTGGGCCAGCCAGTATCGTTCCTTCCGTATGCCCTATGTGATCTCAAATAGACTGTTAAATTATATCTGTTTACCGTTTTGTTCCTTCAAATTCCAGTCCGCGTGAAATCGCCTAGCAATGGTACCGTCCGCACAAACTTGAAACCAAAAACTTTGTGATCTCAAAATGAGTTACTTTCGATATGCAGGGTGTCTTTAAATACAGTTCTATATTCGGACTACGCAAAATAAACGAAACAAAGGAAGTAAAATGATTGAGCGCTTTTGTTATGCAATTTTAGAGTGAATCGAGGAATCTCATTGGCCATTTCTAAGTCGGGATTTTATTCGCTCAGCCGTTCGTTGTGTGGTCACGCAACGGTCCTCTACACCCAAAATGAGCCTACATGCATGGAGTAAATCATTTCTCAGAAAAAGAGCGGCGTTCAGTTAAAATTTCAATTCGTTTAATGTTCTTAGAAAATGTGTAAAAGCCCTTCGTCCTTTTTATTCAAATTCGTACGAACAAGAGCTTACATGTCCAAGGAAAATTCTTAGTTTTTCTGCTCATATTTAGCGGTAAGGGACTTTGAAAGTGATTTCCGCCTTTTTAATTTTTCGAAAGAGTTTTAGCCCACAATCATGTCGACGAAACTGTCGATTGAGAACTGTCACCCTTGTAATTATGCAGAAGAAATATTCAAAAGATGACATGGGCCATCTGCGGAAAAAATATGGAAAGCGAAACTTGCATGTTTATTACTCGGTACTTTTTAGCGCCCTTTCTCAAGAAAAGTACGCTGGATCGCAGGTTATTATTACTCGGTAAGATGATTTTGCTCGACTTGACATTTTCCTAAGAATATTTGGGCCAATTTCTTGACAACCAGACTAACGTTGATTGCTTATTTTAAGCCTATTTGCACTGCACCGGAAAATGGTGCTGAGGCCTCGAAGGTTGCGTGTACTTGAAACATGATAATATTCAAGAAGTGAAGAAGTCAAGTTTTCAGTCCTACCAGGAGTCAAATACCCGAGAGTCAAAAAAATGGTATCAGGTTTGTCCACATTAGACTGCGCGCAGCCGGACATGTAACTCGAAACCTAGGTCAAGAACTAGGGTACTTTCCATTATGCCTGACCATCAGCTCGGAGACCTGCAACTAACCAAGAAAAAATGGCACCGGCGCCATTTTTCATCAAAAGTCAATTTCCAACTGGACCGAGGCGTTTCATTTACATTTCGACCGAAATTTCTGGTTACATCAGAGTGAAAAGGGACGGGAAACGAGAATTTTTGTAAATGGAACGGCACGTTTCGGTCGGACGTCCGGACCGAATGGTCAAAGAGGACAGAGGTGGTCCCGAATATTCCGGTCGGACCGAACTGAAACGGACCTTTCCATTTGACTTTAGCCCGACATTTCCGGAAATTTTGGCTTAATGGAAAGCACCCCTAGATAATATTCTATAAAAGTCCGTCTGCACAACGGTTCCAAAACTCGCAGTCTTTTCAGGGATTTCTGTACCCCCGTCCGATTGCCCAGAATCTTATACACTCTGTGATTGGACATTTACGGTCAACTCCCGGCTTTTCCGATACTTTTTGGTGAAAACGGAAAGCCAAAAAAATTTTTGACCTGGCAACCGATTAGACTGAAAAGAAAAGGAATTATGAAGGGGAAACAACATGTTCAGTCCTTCCTTGGTGTATGGAATAAATGTTTGCTTAGTGCAACCGCAAGACATGCATGGCATGCAGGAAAATGTCAGTGAGAGCAATTTGCAGTTAGTTTTTTCGAGACTATTTAACTTAAGAGCGTGCGTTGTTCTCTTTGAACTGAATTTATTACCAAAGCTTAAAAAAGTAAAAGACCTCAAAACGGGACAGGACATTACAAAATAATTCAACGTTTGAGCTGAAGGTCCACTGCTGGCACGACTTCTGGGTGACCCCTCAAATGGTCTACATGACCCCCCCTACAGCTAAAAAAAAAAATAACTGGAACGCGGTACCATCCTCAGCCAGGCTCTTTTGTAAGTATCGTGCGAGCGGCGAATCCGCGAGAAAGCGAGCAGGCTCTTTTGCAAGTGCGAGCGGCGAATCCGCGAGAGGATTGGGGCGGGAAAAAGAGAGCCCGCTTGCAAGCCACCCCTTCTTGAATTCTCTGCGTTCGTCCACGAACACAGCATTCTGATTGGTCAAAGGTCACATGGGATGACAAGCCGCCGAAGCCACCTATGATCCTACGATAACAAGGAAATATTGGTTAGGTTTCGAATCGGTTAGGTTAGGTCTATTTAGGTTGGTTCTAGTCTAGTTAGGTCTAGTTAGGGTTAGGGTTGGGTTCGGCGTTTTCCGTTGACATCATCGTTGTCATTGCAGTTAAGGTTTCCATTAGCATAAGTAAATAGAGCTATGAATAACACCTCTGTAGGACAGAAAACGACCATTATTTCATGTTCAATGCAGTTGCGTACGTTGCCAGTGTTATCTGTAAATTCCCGGATTAGCGCAAGGCGTGCTTCTACCGAACTGATTAGGAGAAAAGCGCACTGTCTCTGTATTCGTAAATAAGACGCGGGGAGATTAGGTGGTGCTATTACGAGTTTTGAAGTGGGGGATGGGAGGGGGGGCGCTTATTCGAGGGGGTGGCGCTAATAAGAGGTTTACGGAAGTCCTCGTAACAAATAAACGCGTTCGCATTACCTTTCGTCCCTTTTTACAAAACACAAGGCAAGGCATGTTAGTTCATTGATCCGCGTATTTTCCTGGTGGTAGCGCTGGGATACAGGGTAACTGAGAATAAAGACTAAGTCCGTTGACGGAACACAACATAGTTTCAGAGATAGCAAAGCAAGGAGATGTTTCGGAATTAGTATCAAGAACAGCGAATCTGAAGATAATTTCAAAGACAACAAAAGAACAAGGGCTTCAGAAATAGAAACCGTGGTGATAGTTAGAAGAACACTTAAAAAACAGTACGAAGAATAATATCCTGCCCTCCCCCTTCCGAATAGGTTACCCCGTGCACGCGAAGCGCAAAAAGAAGTTGGCAACCAAAGTTCAAAACTCGAACCAACGAATACTTTATTTGCCTTTGCGAAACTCGGAACATAACAGAGGAGGAAGAAACGACGTTGCTAGGTTGTCTTGACAATTGACTTGCACAGTGTAAGCATCGACAGCACAGGAAAACGCGGATCAAGGTGGTGCGGTAAAATCAAGCTCGCGGCTTACGGTATTCTGTCCCCAGGGTAGGTACCTTCAAGAAAGTAACGAGACAATAACTGTCAGTTTTCTCCAGGATAAGTCACACGCGCCCCTCAACGACACTTTTTGATATTTTTAAAGTAAAATTTAGGTGGACGTCAATGAAATGTTGCCGTGAGGAATTTAACTGCCACCAAGAGAACAGGCCTATTGTCATGGAAACATATGATCGACTTTCACCTAAATTTTAGTTTCGAAATTTGATGTCGCTGAGGGGCGCGTGTGACTGATAACCGCAGTAACCCTTTTACTCCCAACTAATGACACTTAAAGAGAAAGAGAGATTGTATTAAACGCCAGAGAATTTTATTCGTCAATGGGGGCCCACTCGGGGCTGAAATCGAAGGACTAATTAACAACATTTAGGTCCGCTCAAAAATTATGTCCCCTTAAATAATCCTTTCACTTTCAATAGTGCCACTTATAGATTTTACTCTAACGATAGACGACTTTAATCACCACTCCCCCTCGGTGCTGAAAGGGAAAGGAAGGGGCCCTAAGGCGAAAACCAACCTATTACTGCCGAAAAGAGCCATTTCATTTGTTTGCTCTAAATTGATCTTTATTCAGTCTCGGTTTTCTTCCTATCCCTTAACTTACACTGCATGAAACCAGCGCCAAGGAAAAGGCAGTTTCCGTAAAAAAAAAAGGGACATTCAGCAACGCGTTTACGTGAAAGGGCACTGAAAGGACAGGTTGTTGCTTGTCGTAAAATCACGAAAATTTTCTGGAAAGTGTCTCCCTCGATATCAGTAGAGAACAGGCGAGAATGAGCTAAAACCAAATACATTTTAAAAAATATTTGGGATAACGCTAATTTCAGCACAACGTTCGCAGTTTCCCGAAACGCGATGCTAAGACTCTCTAATGTCATCCTGAAGAGTGACGCGACGAAACCTACATGTACACAGGGTGCTATAGACGGAGTGAAACTTGTGGGGCTGTGTATCATAAACAAAGAAAACCAAACTCGAAGCAGGCTGTCAGTTACCTCACTACAAAGAATGGTCGAGACCACAGACAATTTGGTAGTCACGCCGAAATTCAACCTGGAGAGATGTGTCCAGGATTGACTCTAATTAGATGCACGCAGATTTCAATAAGCGTTACGAAGTGTCCCTTTCATTTTTCCCAAACTTCAAAATCACTCGGGCCTCGGAATACAAACAATTAGCGTCACACTGCTCGTCAAGTAAAGATAAACAGATACATTTACCCTAAGCTAAAAATAACGCGAACTTTTACTCTTAAAAGGGTAAAGGATGCACTTACCCCAACCTGAAAAAACATGGTTAGTCCGAATACTTGTTGGAAGAAGGTACCAAACGCTTATACTTAAAGGAACACTTCGTGTTGGATGTCATCTAATTAGGGTAAATCCTGGACATGTGACCCGGAGCATCTGCATTCAAATATAGCATCCAACAGCAGGTCCATCCTGCCCGAGGCTCTCTACTTATCTGAGATTTTGAGATTTTTCGAAATGTGGATTCACGAAGAGACGATGAAAAAATATCAAGGTCTCAAATTCGAAAGAGCTTAACAAACTATGATACTTCCGACAATGCAATTAAAATATCAGATCACATGCTTGGGAGCACACGGAGAAAAAACTATAGTTCACTTGTCTCCAGCATTCTCCTTGTATTAGCCCACATGCCAGCAAGCTCTCTCGGGGGAGGACGAGGGGGTAAGGAAAGAGGACTTTCCCTTCTATGCTCCCCTACCCCCTCGAGAGAGCTTGCTCGCTGGATGTGCAAATGATGGTGTCATATTTCAACTACCTCTAGCTGTGGTTTCATAGCCCATTTCATTATCAGCATCTATAAATTCTGAATTCCGTGGATTTTTCGTACACAATAAACTCAACAAAATTATCTTGATCACTTCTCTCAGGAAATATTTATGCAAATCAATTGCTTTCAGTTGTGTAATAACTTCGCTCAAGTTTGAAAACTCGTGTGTATGATCATTTTCGTTTTGGATTTTGCCAGCAGTTTTCAATCAAAATGGCCCAACGACTGCAAATGTAAATTAACTGGGACTCTTAAGGGTATAATTTGAGATAAACTGAACTGTATTCATTGAATTAGAATGGGCTAATGCTACTGCGTGTATTGCAAGAATAAAAGACTCCTCAATCGGACCCGTCTTGACATGCAACTGAAAAGTTACTGCTACTGATTGCAAACAACTACATTTGGAGTACTTTAAGAAACAAAGAAAACCTTCCTAGCTTTCCTTAAAAGCAAATTGGCAGTGGAAAAAAAATGAAAGCAAATTAACTATCAGTATGCAAGTTACAATTAGCTAACATGCTCTTCTTAAGTCAGGATTTTAAGCTTTAGCGACAATATTTATCTGAGAACTGAGAGTGTAATTAGTATGGTAATGTAATGTAATTGCTGTTAACATTAATGTAAGTATTGTAATGTTGGTAAATAATAATTTAAAAAAAATTAAAAGGATGCCTTATCTGCTGCCATAGTTACCCGAAATGTAAGTGACACCTCCTGAAGCGCCAGAAGAAGAAACACTTGCATTAGGGATGTACACTAGGGGTTGTTGAGTGAACTGGGCCGGGCCCGGTGTAACTTGCCCTTGGTGGGGTCCAGCAGCCTGGGGCTGACCAGGGATTGGTGGAACAGGGCTGGCAAAAATAAACTGTCCCTGTTGAGATGGACTCGGTTGAGGCTGGCCAGTGGGTGTACCGGCACCTGGCAATGCAGACATATTACCCGCAACTAGAATTTAAACAACAAAAATTAGAGGTAATTACCAAAATTGTA
>NC_090879.1:49911865-49926865 GCF_036669935.1 Montipora foliosa
GGTGTCAGATGTGTTCAGAAATGCAGGTAATGAAATGCATATCAATTTTCAAATGTCCACTTGCTCTTCTCCCAAATTCAACATCACCAGTGTCCAATGATCAGACGTCAGTGTCCCTGAAACTATGCTCCTCAAGTAACGATTGGAGGATACATTTACCCAACCTAACAATGTAGCATCTAATTACTGTACTGGCATTTCTGGATATACATGTAAGTGGATTGCTGTGGACGTAACGAGAACGAAGAAAGTGCATTGGGAAAGTTTGGACGAGCATATGATTAGAGTACTCCATGCTCGTTGGCACAGTACAGTAGTATGTCACAAATGCAAACCATGAAAACACATCCAACAGTGGTCAAACTAACCTTTGTTGTAGGGCCCCTTGCCCCTGTACATCTGAGGAAACTGTTGTGGTGCAACCATCACCACTTGCTGTGAATATGGTGATGCACCAGGCACTGAGGGAGGTCGCATAGATGTTGGAGAGAATGGCTGTGCTGGAACCACTGGGACGAACTGTGCTGACTGAGGAGACGGGGTAGGCTTCTAAAAATAGAGCAAATTTAGAGACTTGTCGTCAAGGGCAATTAACTTGTGGAAGCATCACTTGTATCTTCCAATGTCATTGTTACTCTCATGCTGACAGAACTCCCTTATTTCCCATCCCCTTACCTTCCCATCCCACTTTACCTGTACCTCCCCACTCTATCCCTCTACCTCTCTCCTAACAGTTGATTGTATGCATTACAACACACTTCCTCCATGAATGCATACTTGTCAACTTAGGCCACCATTGCAATGTAAAACTTGTTTACATGTGACACAATACCCAAAAGCTGCCAGGTTCCTTGTTTAAAGCCTAGCTCTGGTACAGTGTTGTTTCCTCATGGGAAAAAAAAAAAAACTTTGCTACACACTGTCTCTATTCACCCAGGAGTATTAAATGCATGGCAGGGACATACTGAGGGTAACCTTTTGATGGCATCTCAAAGAAAAAATGAGGAGCCCTTTGCACTCCTATAACCACGCCAGCTCAGCCGGGGTGCCCAGCACAGCAATGAATAACTCAGCCATGTTTGCATAATTAAGAATCAACCATGCTATGACACTTTCAAATAATTAGCAACCGTTTTGCGGAGCGTAGTACACGATTTGTCAATAATTACATACTGAATCTCCCTGCTCCACTTTCCCCGTAACGCATAATGAAGAATTAAGCATCATGGGACTAGACCATAGGAAATGAAGTAAGCATAACTTTGCTTGATGTTAGACTTTTACATACCTGAGACTTGGGAGTACATTTGAATTCTTTGGCCAGCGGATTCAATTTCGATTTTGCTAAAATGCTACAAAAGACAGACTCTGCATTATTTTCATGTTAACTTCGTAAACTTTTATAACTTTGCACACTCTGAAGTTCAAGTTTCAACTATCGCAGCAATAGTTGGCAGACTTAAAAGCAGAAAGTGAAAAAGGCGATCAAGATCAGACAATCACAGTGCTGGACGTAACCCTTAAATCTATTCTGCTGCAGAGACTGGCAGCAGTGAAAAACTAAAGCAATCATTGGAATTTAAGTTTCACAATCATCAAATTAATGACGGCCCAATAAAGAAAATTAATGTGCTACTGGTATTATGCATATTTCATAATAATTATTATACATTGTCAATTGACTGGTTATAAAGCTCTGGAAACTTCAAAAGAGAGAACAATGACATCACACTTCATGTTAACTTGGCTCTGACCATGCCAAATCTACTGACCTTGGTTTACAACTGAGACCTAAATACATTAATCGAAACTTTTTGATTGGCTCTCTTTTAGAACAAGGGTGTGGTTTGTGCAAGGTCAGGGCCAAAACAGCAAACAAAAAAATAAAACAAAGAAAATTGTCGAGTTTCATAACCATCTCCATAATAATGTTACAGTACATAAGTACTGTTTAAGGACGTTCGCGCCAATTGCTACTGCGCATCCTTACAGCGCACGCAAATTCACATGCCATGTCATGCATCAAGTGCGCGCTAAGTACTACAATGAACAATGATAGGGGAGATGGCCGTTGCTATAGCTTTGCTTGGATTTAACGATCTTGGATGTTCGGTGACGCCTACTTTTCTTTTCAGAAACAGATTTTATTTACAATTATCTCTACATTGTCCAAAAATGAACAAAAAGTCAATGCAAGAAGTTAAAAAAAATTCAAGATTTCTGAGTGAAAAAGGGGATCAATTCAAGATTTCTGCCCTCAGGACATGGAATCCCGCCATCTTGCGGCTGCAAGGCGCATCAAACTATGGTCGCTAAATGCGAACTTGTTCTTTAAGGAACCTCAACAGTTAACTAAATTCACTTGATGGGTCCAAGGTTTTTAAAGGACATGAAGGTCGAGAGGGTTGCACCTGGACCATAAGCAGCATTTGCATCATTGACAATCACTAGACCATCGAAGCAAGCCGAGAAGCAAGTGCGAGTTTTCATAATAAATTATTTAAATAGATACCCATCACCAAAATTGAAAGCTAAACGGTTTAAAATGGGTGCTTAAGACTTAAATATTTGTAGATCAGCGCTATTCGGAATGGGTGCTTTAAATTAAACACTGTTGATCAGAGCTATACGAAATACTTGAATACAGTACATGGGAATATCACGAGATGTCCAATGTCCCTCTGGTCTATCCCTTATAGCATTCACCAGTCGATAATGCTCAGCAGATACTCCTTAATGATGTGAAACATGAACAGCAATGGTAATAAGGAGAATGACAATACCTGTCTTCAGGAGATTGGGATGTTTTGCTTTCTCCAGCTTTAACTGTTTCAGGAGGGGGAGTTTCTGAAATTTAATCCATACAGAAAATGAAAAATTAAAATGATAACATCAACAATGATAATAACAGTAACCATGAGTTATGAAATTTTCTGTGTTGCAATTTTTAACAACCAATCATTCTTGCTTATTCACAAAATTATTATTTATTTATTCAACCAGAAAATGAAATCTGCATCTTCACACCACAATGCAGAGTAGATTTTGAGGGATGAAATATTGGATGCCGGGTTGAATTATCGATAAATCAATGTTTAAACATTGTAAATCATCTATTAACCTCCCCCCTCTCAAATAGCCCCCACTTTTCAGGTGAAAAAAGGTATTAAACCCCTCCTCTCTCTTAAGCCCCTCCCCCCACCCTCTGCTTATTCTTCAGAACCAAATCAATAAATGATACAGTGTATTAATAATTATTAATCAAGACAGCAACACTTCGAGTGGACTGATCCATTCTGGTTTATTCACATGCTGGAACTTCGAGTTTTTGATCTTTGGCTGCATGACTTCCAACTTCATGAGCGTGAGCTTTTCCACTTTGCCATCAAGTTCTTTGTGGAGAATTGATGCCATCTTCTGGTTGTTAGAAAAAGCAGTATAGCAGTATAGCACCCCAGAACCCCAGGCCGTCCTCCAGAAACCTCACTCCCAATCGGTAAAAACTCTAAGCTACAACCTTCATCATATAAGCCCTCCTCTCTACATGCATTAAGCACCAACATCCCATTCACATGTGCCAAATAGAGGATTTACAGTAAAAATCCATCAAATTAAAAGCAAACACGACTCACTACTTGATGAGGAAAGAGCTTGTTCTGCAGTCTCAGGTTCAGCTGGTACTTCTTTTACTTTTTTAGGTTTTGCCAACTATCACATAGTAAAAAAATAATAAGTACTATAATAAGTACATGTAACATGACATTAAAATACAGCCGTAATAATAATAATAATAATAATAATAATAATAACAACAACAACAACAACAACAACAACAGGTTTTGAAAAACATTTAAGAATAAAGAGTATTGAGATAAAAACATGACGTTTCTGCAACGACATGTCACCATTATCAAATGCAAATTATTGTAAGTTAGGTAATGTTATATAAAGGATAGAGTGGGAAAATACTTTAGAATAAATGCAGGGCTCGAAATTAACGAAAAAATCCAGTCGCATTTTGCGATAAGATATGAAAATTTAGTCGCAATTTCGCAAATTTTAGTCGCAAAATCGCCGCGCTGCATTGTGTTGTCAGTGGTTTAGCAAAAAATATGAGCCCGCAATACTTGTGTGTAAAGAAACCGCTGAAAATGGCGAATGATCGAAGAAATGGAGCTGTGCACGTAACATCGCAGCTAAATTACTCTACAATTACGCTATCTTCAGAGAAAATTCACAGCGAGAAACAAAATAATTTTGTCATTTCTTTATTTATTTTAGCAAAAGTAGCAGCAAAGTGGCAACTGCTAACCCTTTTGTTTCGAAACAGCGAAGGTGACAACAAGTCGCAAATTTGCAACTTCTCTAGATATTTTAGTCGCAAAGGGAAAAATTTAGTCGCAAATGCGACTGTATTGGTCGCAATTTAGAGCCCTGAAATGAGGTGGGGATAAACAAAATAATGAACAAAATTTAAACAAACAGCTTCACCGGAATGGAGTCATTTTGAGAGTTCAGAGTGGGTCTCTTTTTTCTTATTAAGGACAGTGCCTACTAATTCAAAGATATTTTTGCGTGGTTTACTGAATGTGCGGGGAAAGCTGATCTTAACAAGTGATATTCAAATCCAAAAAGAAAATTGGGGGTAACCATGCTTTTTTCGACAATAATTAATCAACAATATTTGTAAAAAGCTTTAAAATACAAAGCTATGAACGGCATTCTTTTGCAAATTGAAGCTTAATTACATGTATCTCTGAAAAATGCATGGTTACCCCCAATTTTCTTTTTGGATACCAAGAGCACTTGTTAAGTTCTGCTTTCTCCGAATAGATTTGAACTGCGCAAAAATATTCCTTTATTAATAAGCATCGCCGATAAGAAATCCGAGTGTCTCGAGATGCGCAATAACAATAGTAGGCACCGTCCTTAAAAGCATCTTATAAATAAGGCACTCAAACTTTCCACTGCATTTCTTTAAGGTGGTAAATTGCTCATGAAGATTGTTGTATCTTTGGTTGTGTTTGTCATTCAGGTATTTACCGATGACAGAATATTTATGCTCCTCAATGCGCAGGTGGAGATGACGGCTTGTGTAGCCTATACAATTTGAATCACACAAATTACATTGAAATTTCATACACAACGCATTGTTGATTTACAAATGCTGAAAGGGCTTTGTTTCTGTAACTTTCAAATCTTCAGAGACTTCCCTACTAGTGAAAACTGGTAGTAATTCATGGTTGATTTATTTCCCAAGGTCGCTCAGTTGCCTGCGCATGGAGTGGGTGGATTTCTGATCTACAGTATGAAAGGCAAGGTTATTAGTAAAGGGCTGTTGAATGGCTTAATACGGTTTTGGGTTTGGTTTTGGGAGGCTTGAGATCTCTTATAAGTAGAATCAATAAGCCGTCATCTCCAGCTGTGAATTGAGGAGCATAAATATCCTGTCATCGGTAAACACCTGAAGGACAAACAAAACCAAAGATCCAACAATCTTCACGAGCAATTTACAAATTGTACCACCCTAAAGAAATGCCGCGGAAAGTTTGAGTGCCTTATTTTAGGAGCAAGGATGGCACAGTCGGTTAGTGCGCGGCCTTGGTGCAAGAGGTCCTGAGTTCGATTCCCGGATCTCGCATCCTTGTTTCGACTCCTTTCCTTTCCGGGTAGCTAGTAGCTTTAAATACCCGTAAAACGGAGCACTGATGGTGAGGGGGAAGTAAAATGAGCGCACCGTCGACCTCAGGTTTGTCAGTGATTAAAAGTTACTGTTACGAGTTATCGACGTTAAATAAGGTCTACTTTACTTTACTTTACTTTACATTTATGAGATGCTTTAATAAGAAAAAAGAGACCGACTCTGAACACTCAAAATGACTCCATTTAAGCAAAACTGTTTATTTAAATTTTGTTCATTGTTTTGTTTATCCCCGCCTGATTTATTCTAATGTATATAACGTTACCTAACTTACAATGATATGATTTTGCTTCATTTTCTAAACAGAAATTACAGATGAATCAAATAAACTTATGAAAAGAGCAATGTCCTATTAATTTTGTGTAGCTTTGTTGAAAATCCATTCCTCTGCTTAGGAGAGGTGAAGGGCTCACACTTTGATAAGTAGTTTTGGGAGACATAATTTTTTCCTGAATGTGCATAATCCTTTGCTTTCTTCATCCAGAAAAAAACTGAGACAACACTAGAGTGACTGGTAAAGTCATAATGATATACTACAGATTTAAACAATGAACAAAATGATACATGAAATAAATCATATGTTGAACATCAGATATAAAATGAAGTGAAAAATAAAAAAATAAAAAATAAATAAAAAAAAATAATAATAATAATAACACCAACTTTATTCATTCAATAGAATGAAAGGGAGAGATACCAGAGGTTATCCCTATACGAAGGTATCCGCCCGGATGTTATTGATCTAGAGTCGATTTTGATCCTTGATCCTCGATTTTGATCCTTGCAGTTGTGAACGCAATTTTAGAAGTTGCGTAGAGAAGCCTGAAAAATTCAGGACTTCATTGGGGTTTGAACTCATGACCTCATGATGCTGGTGCGATGCTCTAACCAACTGAGCTATGAAGCCACTGATGTTGGGAGCTGGTCATTTGTGGGTTCATATGTTCACACGATGAATGAATCAATGAATGGAATGATAGATGAAATGAATCATGTATTGAACAGCGGATATAAAATCAAGTGAAACTATGATCCTTGCAGTTGTGAATGCAATTTTAGCAATTGCGCAGAGAAGCCTGAAAAATTCAGGATTTCAACAGGGTTTGAACCCATGACCTCACAACTTATTATTATAAGAAATTCAGTACATACTGTACCTTAAAGTTTGAGGAAAATTCCTTAAGATCTGCACATAAAAAAATATTTCAAAACATTAGGATAAATGCCCATTCATGCAGTACAGTACATGTACAACAAGGACAAAAAACATAAAAATATAATTAATAATGCATGCCATTAGTTTCAGTTAAAATTAATCAGCTATCGCATTCAGTGGTTTCAGTAAGTACCGACAGCCAATGTGTCCGCTACTTTACACAGAAGTAAACAACTTTTCGCCCCTAAATCGAAAAAATTAATTGCAGATTCTTTCACACATACACGTAAGATTAAAAATACATTAACCAGTGACAACATGAAGTCTTCTAAACATGACCACCAATATTGCATTTGGGAGCATTCTTTTGAAAATGGTGTGTCCACAGACACCCCTAAAGGGGTGGGTGTGTTTAACTACACACGATCAAACAAACCAGTCGTAGTTATAACTGGAAGCATTGACTGGGACAAAACAAAAGAAAACAACGTCAAGAGAAAAATGCTAATGAGGCCACAATCAAGTGAATAACATTTGCTCAAATAAGTTCATACAGAAAATAAATACAAAGATAAACGAGAGTGAAAACTAAAAATTAACAGAACTTTAACCTTGTCCAGCCTTCAGGACCACAGAGTAGAAAGAAAAGGGGTGCTACACAAGTGACAGAAAATCCATGAAAATTTCTCCTCTAACCACGCTATCCTGACAGCACTCACATCACGTGATCTGAGATGGCGCAAAAATAGACAATTTGGGCAAGCTTCAGCTGTCGTCAGTTACACGGTGGTGAGGCTCTTTGATGATACAGTCAGTAGTTGGTTACTCTACTCAAACAAGCCACCAACTTGTAATTTTATTTAAAGCCTTGCGCATTACAATGTGTGTACCTTTAATGGCCTCATTCATCACAGGACTTCTACCAGAAGATGCATCTTCATTGGATAATACTTTGCTTTCATTGCCAACTCTGCTGTCAGCAGTTGAACTTAAAGCAACACTTCTGCTTGTGCCACAATTATCCGGCTGACAGATTAGAACAAACAGTTTTTATTTATTGTTGAGAATAACCCAACAAGCACTTTCAAAAACTACAGCAACAAGAAAAATAAGAAGTGTGTCTACATGGCATTGAAAATAATAAAATTATTTTGAAGGTGGGTCTAAAACACAGATCACATTCCACTGATTACGACAAGAAGTCCCTGCTCCACTGATGAACAGCTACTGTAAGCCAAACATTTCCCCTACACCCGAAAAACTTTGTTGTAGAGCGATTAGGACTAGGAGACACTCTTTGTGTTGTTTACTTATCTGTAGCACAGTGACATGTACACCTGTGTTTTAGACCTGCTGCTATTTGGAAAGAAGTTCTTTGCCAAGTTTTTCGTCAGGAAACAACAGCTTTCAATAACACTTTCTTCCTTCCCATTCCGGGCAGACCAGTTGATTTGATCAAGATACAAAACAAACATCTGGCATATACAGGGTTAGGGTCACAACTGGTACAAAATACAGGTACAGTGTTTACGCTCATGTGACCAGCAGTCATATTTGCATACTAAAACAAAAGGAAGAAATTTTCATAAAACTAGAGTTCAATTCCCAAAAGAATATTTCACTCCTCCAACATGGCTGCTTTTTCTTTGTTTCTGTCCTCAAATCCCAATTATACCAGGGCCAGGAAGCAGCCTGCCAGTATAATTGAAATTATATAAACAAATGAAGTGAGGAATATATGAGAAGACATCAGGTAGAAATCCGATTACATGTGCAGTATTTGTGCTTTGAACCACTTTTTAACGCTGCAAGAGTCTGTTCCTTGTAGGGACAGGTCAAAAATTATAAATGATGTAATCCCATCATACCCCTGTATGAGCACATGGTACCATGATCCTCTGCATCTTTTTAACACTGTGTTCTATTTAATGAATTGGGCAACAAAATTAATGGAGTATAAATAAATTATTATACTTACAGTGCTGCAAGGGGAATTTGAATTTACAGCGACCTCTTGCCTTTCAGCTACTGAAGTAACTGGAGGCGAATTTGCTGAAAAAGATGCAATTTAGGGTCTACATTATGCACATTACATGTAAACTGTGCTCACACTCAGTTGTTTCATTATTGTGAGTAGTGCACTTACAGTGAAAATTGAGCCTTGTGTTTACTCAGTACTATAATTGGTTTCCAGCTTACGGGTGTACCGTAGCACTTTTTCCATTGACAACTGTAATTCTTAGCCTCTGTCCACACTACTGCATCTTTGAAAACCTCCATTTATATACATAATCGTCCCCACTGAATGATCGAAAACTGAGGTTTCAAAAACGGAGGTCCACAAATATGTAGGTTTTTGAGAATGCTTTTGAAAGTGGAGACTTTAGAAAAGGTGGTCTATCGTTCTAGAGTGGAAGGCAAAAACGGAGGTTTTTTTTAATACATATGACGTCATAACCTCATGCATGCCTCACAGTTTCCCGCGCACCAAGATGAAAACAAAGCCTGGTAACAAAAATCCATCTTTAGATCTCCGTTTTCAGTCTCCAGTGGACGGCCGAATACGATGTGAAAACGCTAGTGCGGACGCAGATCTTTTTATCTGTTTTCATGAAGCCGGAGGTTTTTGAAAACGCATTAGTGTAGACGGGCTCTCAGAAGTAACCTGAAAGAAAAGGAATTTTTGTTCATGAAGAATCATCTGAATAGAATTTTTAAAAAATGTACCACTGTCAAAATTATTTAAATTCGTAAACGAGCGAATAGGCGATGTGTCGGCCGTTTTTGAGCACCTTTAGTTGAAACTCAGGATACTATTTCCTCAGTTTATGGTAGCCTCTCTTTTGTTCAATTTTTTGGCCACTAAAATATTCGAGCTGGCGACCAAATCTGAAAACTTAGGGCCCGCTGGCCCCTAGATTTTTTCCTGAAAGTTGAGCACTGAAATGACATCATGGGCTGGTTTGATTTGTGAAAATAAAGCTACTGTACAGTACAATAATTACGTTTCTCCAAAAATAATGCACATTTGCTTCTGGTTTGTATAGCAGAATCTTGAAAGGTAAACTTACTTGGCAATGATGCCAGAGCTGTCGTCTTTGGCCTAATGACAGATGCAAAAGTTTCTTCCTCAGTGCGTCCACTGTCAACTTCTTGACGGTGGCTATGGCCATATGACTGTGACAAAAGAACAAAAGGGCTTGCTTGAGTTAACTTAACCCACTGACTCGTGGGAACAAGAATTAAGAGATATTACTCTGTCCAACTTGTCAACTGGGAGTTTCCTTGAGGGGTCAATAGGTTTATAGTCACTGCTAAGCTTGAAGAAAAAAAAGCATTGAAAATTATAAATGCAACCAACCTGTTCAATCTCACGAGCAGTCTGCTCTGCTCTAAGCTCCATTTCACGGGTGCTGTCTTTTGGGAGTGGCATTCTGACACACAGAGAATAAACGATATCAAAGAAAGATCTACACTCTGGTGAATGCTGTAGAAACAAACAAATTTGGCCCATGTCTGACCCTTTCCCTCTATAAAGAGCCACTTGACCTTTTTGCTTCTAAAAATGCCAGTCATGGTTTAACCATGTGTAATGCCAGCAACAACCAACAAAACCTTCAGGGGTACGATTGACCAGGTTTGATCGTAAGTAACCAGTGATTTCCCACACCATTTGTTCAAAAGCCAACTAACATTTATCCACAATTTCCTTGTCAGTGGGATGGTTCAGGAGTCAATCAGTTTATCTTGTACTTTTATGTTGTAGAAAACCAAAAGCCTACTCAATTTCAAAAGCTAAGAGTCTCCTGGAATCTTTGTAATCAGAAAAAAAAAACCCCAATAATTCAAGTTTTCTGTAATCCAGGGATAACTTAATCAGGCTTTGAACACATGTTCCCAACACAATTATAATACTTGAAGGAACAAGAGAATACTCACGTATATTGCTCCAGGGTTTCACTGTAGGTAGAAGTGACTCCAAACTTTTCTTGATTTGTTTTGAACATTTCATCAGCTGACCATCCATTCTGAAATTAAATGTTACACACATGGGAACATAAATGTACACATGTATGTCAACAAATGCAGGTACTTTAATTAGATGCACACCAATTTAAGAAGGTTCCCTTGCCTTGCTCTCCTCCCCAAATTCAACATCACTCATTTATAAAATGCAGACAAGTTATGACCACGAGTCACCAGTCAACCTCGAGCCAAAATCGAGTCAGGCTGAAAAAAGAATTTAAATTTTCTCTTCTATCTTCCAGTCCAGTTTTATCAGGCATCAAAGGTAATTACTAACTTTGCTCCACTTGGCAAGGTCACGAAAACGAACTAAACCTTGACATTTCTTTTGCGATTCTTGGTTATGACTTCAATCAATTTCCAATAATAACTAACAGAAATTGGATGTGACAACATGGGAAATGTAGTCCTTGATTAACTCATCATTTGACAGGAAAGGATTTTTTCCTTCGAAAGTGGTACAAAATAAATTTGCATTACCTCCATTCTCGCAATGATTTTCACAGAAAACTAGAAACGACTTTACCCACAAAAATGATTTTTGCCGTTCAGGTCATGAAGCAAACATCTTTTGAAGGGCTAAATCATGGAAATAAAACAGTGGGAAACCTTTTTTTTTTAATGTGAGGCAAGAGGATAATGGTAAAAGACAACAAAGGTAAGGGCAATTTGAAAACCACGTAGAAAGAGACTGATAAGGGCAAAATATAGGATCATGTGACAAGAACAAGATGGCAGATAGCAGAGTGTAGAATTGCTACACTTCTGGTGAAATTCATGTCGATTGAAGCGTGACTGGTAACTGAAGTGATCACGGAGAGTTGTATTTCAAACTCCTAATACCCTCTTGCAGTACTAGTGCCTTAATAATGACAAGGCCTTGTCCAGTTGCTGAATTAACTGTGAGTCTGTGAGCTGGACATTTCCCTTAAGAAATGCCAGTAGTTTGGATCCTGGACAAAAATTCTTCCACCTGACTCGATCTTGACTAGGTTGACTCATGACTTGTGGTTGACTCTGGCTCCCGGTTGACTTGTGTTGCAGCAAAACTCAATGTAGACACCACTAAGTGTCCACAAAACTCTGCTCTCTAAGTAAAGACAAACTGCTGGATTTATCCCAACATAAAAATAATGCTAACCCGAACAGGTACTGTACAGTACATGTACCCCATTGTTGCACTTTCCCCAAAATCTTACCAGTATTCCATCAGCCCTTTGAGCCCCAATAATTAAACTGCTAACTTTTCTACTAGTCAATGGGAAACCACTTACAATTACTGCATAAATTTGTTTAGGTTAATCATTCGATGTGTAGCAATTCTTATTAAAAATAAAATTGACCCCTTCTCCTCATGAGCATGTTATCCCTCTGATGGTGTACAAAGGAGTCACGTCATGACAAGGTACAAAAGTACATTATGTCAGCTCACTTCCCTGCAGGTCATAATTACATTGTACATGTACATCAGCACATCAGTGCTGAGTTCACAACACATTTTGATGTAATCTGCGCATCACCAAAAAACAAAACGATTACAGAAAAATGACTGCATGGAACCTAGTTTTAAATTAATGCCCTACGTGTAGCTTCAAAGAGTCTTCTGCAATGTATAGCTTAGTGGTAGAACATCCAAACTAATTGGAAGGTCATACTGTATGTTCGACTGCTGCAGAGGAGCCCTCTGATTCTTTTCTGTGTATTCTTGAGTCACCATTGAAAAAATATCAAGCCCCAGTTGTTCAAAGGGTGGATAGCGCTATCCGCCGGATAAATCACTATCCACTGAATAACTCAATCAGTTCTCCTAGTGTTTGTCCGCCGGATAGCATTATTCACCTTTTGAACAACTGAGGCCAGCTCTTCAATGGAACATGCTTGTTACATCACAACTCAAACAGCCGTACATGCAAATTCCATGCAATTGTCAAGTCTTGCTGTGTTTACCAAGTTATTCAATACCTTCACATCGACTTCAACTTCCACATCACTGCTTCCAAATTGAGTTAGTCTTTGGCCCATGACAATGAAGCTTACAGCCATGACACTTAATGCCTTCCACTGAATGAAGAGCTCATTGACTCTGATGATTTTGATTACAGTCACTTAACAGAGATGGCTCAAGCCAAAGCCTTATACCACACTTGAAAATGATTTTATGCCACAAAGGTTTCAATAAATCAAGAATGCTATCTTTTTTAAGCAAAATCCAGATCAATCATCACAATTAATGATTCAGGTGTCCACCAAGATAATGACATGTCAGATGGTGTGTGAAAAAACCATTTTGGTTAAAACAAGTTGCTGAAGAAACCACACTAACCAAGCATCAAAATATCAAAAGAACTAGCAACACTCTACACAATGGCCATCTTGGATGCTTTAAACATGATCAATGACCTAAGATAGCAAATGGCTGGTATGGTCAACCATGCATGGCCAAATCAACAGGTTCTAACCACCAGCTTATTTACATTGCTGAAAACTACAACCAAACACAGGCCGAAAAACAATCAGCTACTTGCAAGCTTACAGGTAAACAGTCATTTTATCTGTGTGCTTAAACCCACCAGACTCAATCACATGAAAAATAAACCATAAATTATAAGAAAACAAACCAGTAAATGTCAGATACAAAAAATGACTACTACACTAATCTGTTCATTTCCTTTAATTTTGAAATAGAAACAGAACCTTTACCACTTTTATGTTATCTTCTAGGCCTCCACCGACACGTGGATCTCCTTCCTGGGGTACCCATTTCTACAAAGTAGCAATAACAATGCAAATAATAAAATATTTAAAGGGAGAGCTATTCTTGGATATCCCCTCGGACTTCCCATCAATAATAATAACTACCTGTATTGATCCAGCAAGGGTATTTTATGCTATTAATTAAACTACATGTAATACAATGATGTTACTATAGAGACATGTCTGTATGTTAATTTATAAGAAAATTCTTCACAGGAAGGACTTTGGACAGAGTCATTTTGAAAAGAGGTTGAAGAACGTAAATTATAAAGAGCCTTTTGGCTAGTAGCTTAGAAATGGCCTACTTGGTATTTTTGGGGGGTCATTTGCATTAAAACAATGGATATTCAGTTCACTTCAAAGCATGATAAAGTCCTAAGAGTAAATACATGCACCCTGCGAGCAGAGCCTCCTTTTGTCTTTTTCTTCACTGAGGAGGAGAAAAGTAGGCTCTGCCCGAATCGCGTCAACTCTTTGAAGCCGCCGCAGGCCGAGCTTCTGGACTAGTCAGTCTTGTTTTCTCTCATCAAACCGGTTATTCCAGTGCGAGCGTCCATTTAGTGACAAAACCGATGGTTATAATTGAGCCCGCTGTACCATGAAAAACCAAGATGGCGGCGAGATCTGGCATATTAGGCTTGGGTTCGAGACTGTATCCTGGCAACATGCAGCGCATATTCAATAAAGATCTTACCCGATTCATGCAGAGCCTTTCTCGAGAAAGCCAAAATCGAGCAAGCAAAAGAAAGGCTCTGCTTGCAGGGTGAAATACATGTAACTTGTATTTTTTGTTGTTGTAAAGAACCCCCCAAATGTATTGCATTATGGGATTGAGAAATAGTCTATTTGTGAATTAGACAAATCAATCTCCTTCATGATACCCCCTGAATCTTGTGCCAAAAGTGTATAATACTGTGGATATAATTTATTGCACATGAAAAAGTGACGTCAGGTTGATCATAAGATAAGGAGCAGTATAGTCAGAGTAAACTACCACCATGCCTTCTTGAGACATGATGGAACTTATCCTCATCTGATAATCCCTAAACCATTCATATTGATGACCCCAAGAATGATGCGATCCAAGGTTCACCAGCAGCATTTCATAACGACAATACCAACTATGACACCAACAACAACGATTGAGACGGAGACTACAACAATGATGATGACAATAATAATAATAATAATAATAATAATAATAATAATAATAATAATAATAATAATAATAATAATAATAATAATAATAATAAATGGAGGGGCTGTTCAAATGCAAAAAAAAGGAAAAGAATTATGTACCTCAAGGGGTCGCTCAATCGCCTGACCGTTGGTATGCTTTGAGCCAGCAATTGCCTCATCTGTA
>NC_090879.1:49934365-49939365 GCF_036669935.1 Montipora foliosa
AGACAAGCCGTCAGCCATTAAAGTATAGCCATTAGAACGTTTTGAAAAACCATTACAACTTCTTAAAGACTGTTAACTGGCCATCAAATATTCGTCCGTTTTCGTCCATTTACCAGAATTTTGTAGGGTACGTTTACACATTCAAGGTTACAAATGTTTAACAGTCTTGTCCTGTAAGTTTGCAACAGGACAAACATTAACATCAAAACAAGCTAAAACTGCAATCATAAGTGAATGTGTGAGGGACAATAATATTACTTTACCTCAGAGCCATTATTACTTCATTAGGTAATCTTTTGTTGCCCAAATTACATATATTAGTCCAGGGCAACACCATACCGTCATGACCAAGGTAACCCACTCATTTACACAAATATTGCACATCTGCAGTTTACACAATAATTTCTTTATAATAATAATACTAGTAACAGAAATTTCAAGCTCACGATACAACGTTTTAAAGACATGTTTTGGCATGTCTCATGCCATCATCAGTTTAATGTGTTGTTTCCTTTCCACTGTGGAAAAGGAAACAAAACATTAAACTGATGATAGCATGAGTCCTGCCGAAACATGTCTTTAAAAAGTTGTATTGTGAGCTTGAAATTTCTGTTGATACTGTTATTGTCACCAAGTTATGGCAATGTTATAAATGATACTACTGTAAAAGACATTTAATATACACCAGATTATGATACTAAATGTTGAACATTATTATTATTATTACTGTAACAAAAGTTAAACTGATTAAAAAAGTCGAGGGCACAGATTGTAACCACAAGATCATAATATAACTCACCAAGTTACTTGTCACATGATAAACAATAGCCTTGTTTGCATAAATATCACCGTTACCAAAGCCATCGTCAATCTGAAGAAACACACACCAGCAAAGAACTAAGATGTCAGAAGAGAGTACTTCTAGTTTTAATAAAAGTAATTATCTAATAATATTTACATATGTATTTTCTCATTCAACAATCCAGTTCTGCATCTTCAAGGGAACTGCTCTCAACTGCTTAAAATGAACACATTACTGACTGTTAAAAATAGGAAATCATATGCATATGAGTGTATTTTGTGACTTAAGGGCACAAGTGACGTTTAGAAAATTTTCAAAATTACACGAGACGTATGTGAGTGCAATTTGAGAACTTTCAAAACACCACAAGTGACCATAAAATTAATCACAAAATGCACGGACAAGAACATACGCTTTTATATATTTTTTTATATACATGTACTCAACAAAATCTCTCCATTGCTTTGTTTCCATAGTGCTCACTTCCATATTGCACTCTATAACCTCTTTTGCACTCCATAACCTATTTATGCATACATCAATGCGATATTTTGTAGAGTCTCTGTTTATGAGCCAGAAGGCCCATCAGGCCGGCTCTTATCTTCGGTTTCCACAGCATGAAGAGACTAGGAGTATTTCTACTCCCCCTGGATGGGATGCTAGTCCATCACAGGGTTACCACCAGCATTTCGCCAGCACCCATTTCTACACCTGGGTGGAGAGGGGCACCGTGAGAGTGAAGTGTCTTTCCCAAGAACACAAAACAATGTCCCCGGCCAGGACCCGAACCTGGACCACTCGATCCGGAGTCGAGCACTCTACCATGAGGCCACCACGCCTCCCACATTTTGCCGGTAGAGTACATGTATATAACAACTGTCATTAATATTATACACCTGTACCTCTCAGAGAGTACATGCATGCTAGTACATGTATCAGCCTTCTAAAAACCGGCCGGTTGACGGCTCAATGAGCCACCTCCTTAAAAAGCTTGACCGTCTCCTTCGAGTCAGAAGATATCAGACACAACCCACTAATTTTTTAGCTCTAATGTAAAGTCACTGGAGATATTTTAAAAGCTTGAAAAAAGCTGGTTTGACATACAAATTCGTTGTGCATATGAAATGTTCATTTACATGTAACTAGTATTTTTTATCAGACTCCATGCTATTGTCAAGTCCATAATTATGCGAAATTTCGTCACTTTAAATCCCCTAGATTGCACTAAATTGCATCTGTGAGTGTCTAAATTTTAAAAATTCCCTAGGGGAGCATGCCCCTAGAAGCTTGCGTCCTTTGGACACTTGCTTGGGTGCCTTTAGCCCCAAAACAGTCTCCACTTTTCTTATGACCTGTTCCCCAAAAATATTTTGAAGGCTGATGTATGATTTGATTTCTGATGTAGTTACGGTACATTGCAATTTAACTTACACGCGGTTAAAAGTGAGGAGCAAGTGTTGGCAATGTCTTGGATTAGTTATCTTATGTTTTGGCTAGCAACGATTGTGCTTATTTGCAGTGCAAGCATTCAGCGGTTTTGGTTGCTAGGTTTCTCTTTTTGCAGCAGTCAGCAATCTTACCACCATGCTTGCAGCGTAGCAGTAGTTGGCGTATCACTGCGTGGTTAGCGGAGAGTTTTTGTTGTCCGGTGCAGTTACTAGATTTCATGATTGTATCATCTCCCCCTTCCCTTCCCTTATGGATCTTGTTACTACTATAGGGGTGGTTGTTAGTTTTATTATTACTATTATTTTACATCTTTTAAGTCTTGCCATTTTTAACTTAAGGTGCCAAGTTAAATCCATGAGCCTCGGGCAGTCATAAGTCTGCTGGATTACTTGATGGATAGGGTCCTCCTAAGTACATTGTATGTGAGCAGTTCCAAGGAGGACAGTCTTTTGTAGCTCTTTTGTAGCTTATTATTATTATTATTATTATTATTATTATTATTATTATTATTATTATTCTGTTTCTCCTAAACTTTCAGTAGTTCACATTTCACAAAGAATATGAGGAATTTACAATTCAAAGTGACATTCTTGACTTAAAATGGACAGTGTGTAATGTGTGTAATGTGTGGAAAGTCAGTTGAATGAACAGACTGCTTTCACGATCTCGCAGTTCTGTGAAATTACCCATTTCTGGCATTGTCTAATTGTATTGTTGTTGTTATTATTATTATTATTATTATTATTATTATTATTATTATTATCATTATCATTAT
Organism: Montipora foliosa; assembly: GCF_036669935.1. NCBI lineage: Eukaryota > Metazoa > Cnidaria > Anthozoa > Scleractinia > Acroporidae > Montipora > Montipora foliosa. Next base: position 49,937,392 of record NC_090879.1, read on the forward strand.
TATTCCTATCTTTATTATATTACTATTTGTATTTAAATTTATTCCTCTTTCACTGAAATATCTTTCAGTGTGACTGGTGCCCTGGTTTGTTGCCGCTGTTCTTCCCCCTCCTCCCCTGTTGGGTACAGGGGCTCGTGGCTGGGTTGTGGATACTGCTGGCCATGTACACTGCAGGTGGTTCCATCTGGGGATGAGTTGGGTTGCATTTGCTGGGCAATGCCAGTGAGGTGATGGGTACCTGACCTCCACTTACAACGAACATTGTTAACTGGGCAATTTAGCAGGCCATACTATTCCAGGCAACCAGGTAAACTTAAATCTTTATTTTTGTTGCTTGATTCAAGCACCTCTATGAAAAAAAAATCTTACCAGCCTCAATTGCTAAGGCTGCACTGTAAGTATTTGCTCCTCGCTTTTTTAAATTGCACAAGCAAAATGCGACTCTTTCCCCTCTTGTAAATTCTTGACAGTCCTGATTTTCACATGAACAAATGCTGACAGCCTCAGGTTTTCTCAAAGATGCTAGTAAGTACTAGTGGGCGTCACTCACGAAATATTCTCGCAGTTGAACTGGATAAAGGACTGAATTTAAGCTGATTCAAGGGATTCTTTACAGATGTGGTTAATAATTGATTTTTCTCAACTAAACTAGTCCCTTTTGAGTTCTTGCTCTCATTCAACTACAAAAACAAAACTACAGACTGGGAAATTTCCAGGGCCATATTCAACAGTTCAACCAGAAGTGTATCAGCAAAAATTTAAAGACAAACTTTTAACAGATCTGTGTTTTGTTTTCTTCTATTGCAACTTCCATGAACAACCATTTCCTTTTCTCTGTCGCCAACTATTCATCGAGCAAAACAGGTTAATGTATCACATCTAGCCTTACAATTGGCTAATTTTGCTTTTCTTTGACATTTTCTGTTCTTAACAGTGTATCAGCTGTCACTGGAAACACAACTGGAGGCAGTAAAAAGTGAAACCATTGGTCAGAAATTTAATATTAACCATGATAATAACAATTAACACCTTCCTCCTGGTGCTATTTTTGTGAATATGTTTCTTCAGGCAGAGGTTAAATGTGCAGTTTTCTAGTGAATGACTGGAACTGTGCGAAAGAGAAGTGATATTCACAAGTTGTTATCTACCATCAGCAGGGATAAGTCAATATAATCAAACTCTAACAGAACCATCCATTTGAAAATGATGCTGCCTCATGGCCAGGTCATAATTTCAGGAGTTGCAAGTGATACTCACATTGACAAAATTATTGCCCTGAAGTGGTGGACTAGAACTTGGGCGATGATATCTCTGGCCCCTAACAAAAACATAGTCAATTATCACACAAGAAGTTATTGTTGAGTCTAAGGAATGGAAATTCAGGTATAAACAGTAATGACATAACACACATTTTAATCAAATGCAATTACAGGCATCACGAATTTACCGGGTTTTGTAAGAATTTCCACAAGGCACCAACATGCAATTAATGGCTTTTAGAAAGTCAAAAGAAACCAAAACAATAAACTGGGATATTTGTTTCAAATTTAAAGGACCGGAAACAGACGATCGGTAAAGATCTACCCGGAGAATGAAATCGAAATGATGTTCTAAAATCAACGTGATCTCAGTCCACTCTACTTTCCCTGAATGTCTGGGAAAAGCTCTTACATATGAAGATTAATGAAGTCATGCAGCAGGCGAACGAAAGAATTCAAAGCTAAAACACAAATTTTGACCGGATAGAAGTTGCCCAGATTGATCGTTCCATGTGCTAATCGATCGATCGATAAATCGTTTACCAAAGGTCCAACGTGGAAAAGAAAAAATCCGAAGAGGCTAAATTAAATTTGTTTTTAGTCTCGTCGTTTCCATCGAAACTTATTATTTATTTTCTTTCCTTGCTCCATTGTTACATTACACGCACTAGCAATTTTCGAAGGCTTGGTAAACTTCGTCTCTAGTGGACTGCGG
>NC_090879.1:49946865-49956865 GCF_036669935.1 Montipora foliosa
ATGGTTTTCAACAAAGGAAATGTAAACAACTGTTTGTAGACTAAAAAAAGGAAAATTTCTATGTACATCCACTAGTAAAATATCTATAACTGTCAGGTCTAGGGAAGTCCGGCTTGACCCTTCTCTATTTCTAGATCACTATTTTTAACGTCTAAGTTCCTCCTTCTCGGGGTTCTCGATCCCCTTAGGCATAGGAGTGCGCTCCGCAAAATTGCAGAGGACACTTTCGCCCTGACCCAAGAAATTGTTGTGGCGCAGCTCTCTTGCTCTTTTGCAGATAATAACTCGGCTAATCTTGAGTGGTACCTCAGGCATTCGTCAGCCATCCCTCCCGTCGTTGTGAATACCAGTGGGGTGAATGTGCCTTGCTCTATTTCTGTGACGCGAGAGTTGTATTTTCGCTTCTTCTCATTTTCATGAATCCTGTAGATTTACTTGGGGCTGAGATCTCTATACGAGTCCGCATTGGGATGACATACCCTTATATAATAATAATAATAATAATAATAATAATAATAATAATAATAATAATAATAATAATAATAATAATAATAATAATAATAATAATATGAAATGAACTTTATCCAAGTGTCAACCAGGAGTCCAACCTCGTTCCCAGGGTCTCCATTGTCGTTGATCATCGACAAAGAAACCCTGGGAACGAGGTTGCCACGAGCCCCAGTGTCAACTGTATTTAGCGCTGGGCACTAATGGGGACCCTGTGCAGAAATCAAATCAATCGTTGGTTTTTGAGGAGAGGGGAATACCGGAGCAGTACCCGGAGAAAAACCTCTCGACAAACTCAACCCACATATGACGCCAAATCCATGTGGAAGTCGGAGTCGGACCACATTGGTGGGAGTCGAGTGCTCTCACCCCAGCAGTCTGCCGTAATTTGATTTAATTGCAGTCTCAGATATTAATAAGGAACTTGCACTCGTCTGTATAAGCCAGAGACTGGTGTAAAATTATTTTAATTATTGTTCTAAGTCTGTTGAGGCAGATGCAGAATTATCTATATGGTGCGATTTCTCAAACAGCTAGCTTGCCTTTTCAGTTTGATTGATTCCTCTTTACCTTACGAACAAAAGTACTTTAAAGGCATTTTTAGATCAAGAAATTGAAACCTACATTTTTGTTTAATCCTGGATTAGCGATAATCTGCTTACAAGATCTGTAACGTGAATCAAATTAACCGAATCAATCACCCTCGAATGTGTACTTGAGCAGTTCAAAACACGATTAGGCGAATTAGGCGCCAAGTATTTAAGTCTCAATTAAGTTGACTTGACGGCGGCCTACGTGGGATCAAAAGTAAACACCTGATGTACCACTTTCAAATCACATTGAAGAATCTCAAGAATAGTTTGGACTATTCATCATCTCAAAAGTTCCTGAATCAAAAAAAATTCAATTCACGTTTTCTGAAACAATCAAGTACATTTTGTCAATTGGTCTGGATAAAAGCAGTGATGACATTAATTTAAAGAAAAACACGACACTCCTGAGTTTTACAGACATGTTTCGGCAGTTGCCTCTGTAAAATTCAGGAGTGTCATGTTTTTCTTAATTTGTCAATTAAATTAAAGTTAACAAAGCTCTAATAATAATAACGTGAAATGAACTTTATTCAAGTGTCAACGAAGAGCCCAACCTCGTTCCCAGGGTCTCCATTGTCATTGATCATCGACAAAGAGACCCTGGGAACGAGGTTGCTAGGAGCCCTGGTGTCAACTGTATTTAGCGCTTGGGCACTAATGAGGACCCTGTGCAGAAATCAAATCAATCGTTGGTTTTTGAGGAGAGGGAAAGACCGGAGTAGCACCCGGAGAAAAACCTCTCGGTGCAAAGTAGAAAACCAACAAACTCAACCCACAGGTGACGTCAAATCTGGAAGTTGGAGCCGGACCACATTGGTGGGGGTCGAGTGCTCTTACCCCTACAGTCTACCGTAATTTGGCTTAATTGCAGTCTCAGATATGAAATAACCAACGATCCATTGTACTTTCGTGCTAGTTCGTGAATAATTTTTCCTTACACTCACTATGGCTGAAGATGATGTTTGAAACATCGAAACATGTTCTGAAAATTCAAAGTGTGGTTGTATTTTTTAAAATATTAGTCTCAGATATAAAGTAAGGCACTTGTACTCGTCTGTATAAGCCTGAGACTGGAGTAATGTTATTTTAAATCGTTCTACTGCTAGCTTGCCTTTTCAGTTTGACTGATTCCTCAAGTACTCTAAAGGTGTTTTTAGGCCAAGAAATTGAAACCTATCTTTTTTGTTCAATCCTGGATTAGCGATAATCTGCTTACAAGATCTGTAACGTGAATCAAATTAACCGAATCAAGTTGAAAGATTGGGTCATTCGTTTCATGCTCTTTACAAAGAATAGCGACGTTCTCTCGAGTCTGCGTCTCTTCGTGTCACAAGCGCTTGTTCGTGAAAACAACTGAACTGAGACCGAACTAAGAAAACCTTTTGGTATCATAATCAATACCCGGCCGCGTTTATATTAGGGACGTAAGGAGGTTAATTATGCCCCTGTTCTACTTTGAATATGAACGCGGTTTATTTAGTTGAAGTACCTTACTTTGTAATCTTAGAACGAGTCTAGATTTATCACCCTCGAATGTGTACTTGAGCAGTTCAAAACACGATTAGGCGCCAAGTATTTAAGTCTCAAGTTGACTTGAGGTCACTTGAGTTTCTATAGCACTTCTGGCGGCCTACGTAGGATCAAAAGTAAACCCCTGACTTTACCACTTTCAAATCACATTAAAGGATCTCGAGAATAGTTTGGACTATTCATCATCTCAAAAGTTTCTGAATCAAAGTAAAGTCAATTCAAGTTTTCTGAATCAATCAAACATGACAATTTGTCAATTGAATTAAAATGAACAGAGCTATGTGTATGTCTTGGTGGTTAATGTCTTGGCGGTGGAGTATTTCAAGCCATAAAGAACGACTTAATTGCCTTACATCACCCGGAGTTTGACTCCGATTGTGGGATTATTTGGACACAGTGTCAACTAGCTGGCTCAAATAGTAAATCGATCTTTTTGGGGTCTTTCTATCGTCTTAAAGCAACTGATACAAAAATCCTAGAAGCCCTTCAGCTATCCTTATTAAAGATGGGAAATACTTTACGAAACAAATAGTGTGATCCTTGCAAGAGAATATTAACTTGCCTAATTTGGGATTTTCTACCCACTTGACGTCACCTTCTGTGAGGCTACGTACACGACATCTAAATCAACTTTTACTAACAACGCTAGTCACATTTCTAATTTTTTTTAAAACTTATGCCACAAAGGATGTATACTTTATTTCTTTTTTTCCACGTACCTTAAGGCTATCATGGAACAAACTACCGAAAGACATTGTTGAAAAGTAATACTTTAGAGACATTTAAGACTGAGATTTCCAAGCGTTTTATTACGTAATTTACGTAATGATGTTATTCTGGTTATTTTCATTATTTATCTATTTATTTTTCATATATTATGCTTGTGTAGATATAATTTGTATTGTTACAATTTTAATCATCTTTGTAATATTTTCAACGTTGGTGCGATGTCTACACAAGTTTATGTCCAAGATTGACCGTAATAGCCCTTTTCACGGTTAGTTTTTCTCATTTGCATTACAATGTAATCTAGCATGTATGTGAGGCAATTTCGGGCTATTTTGTCGTTTTAACCCGAAATTGCCTCACACCCACGTTAGATTACATTGTAATGCAAATGAGAAAAACTAACCGTGAAAAGGGCTATTAGATGCACACCCAATTTTGACATCCAACACGAAGTGTCCCTCTAAGTCTACATGATTTGCTACCTATTTTCAACATTAAGGTAAGGGTAAAGGTTAGCGTTATTTCTTAGATTAGGGTAAATGCAGTTGTTTAGCTTTACTTGAGGAGCAGCATTTGTGGGACACTTGTGACGTTAATAGACCATCTTACAGTTGTAGCTAGGTTACCTGGCCTAAGAATGGAAGCGAGGCTTCCGGTGACCCTGCTTTGATACAAACCTCTTTACTTTTCTTATGTTAATGTAGACCAGTACTACAAGTAGAATTAGAACAATTAACACAATCTACATGATAAAAGCAGTTAGGTCGGTATCAATACAAGGTCACCGGGAACCTCGCAGCCAGTCATAGGCTAGGTCCCTGAGCAAACAACTGTAAAATGGCCCATTGTCTGTATTCCGAGACAGGAGTGATTTTGAAGTTGGGGAGAATAACAAGGGGACACTTTTTGACGGTTAATACACGGCAGCCATATATGGCAGAGTCACGCCAACGCAATTGCGTACATGGCATATATTTCTGTAGAGAAATAGAGGAATTGAAAGGCCACACTCAAAAAAAATTGTTAGAGGAGGATTTTCACAACAAGGCCAAACATTTCTTGAAAGAAAAAACAGAGATGCAGCTCCGCCTTTCAGGGAACAAGGCCCGATCTGAGCCGAAACAATTAACAAAATGAAACAAAATGATAACTCGAAGGAAATAGCATACTATTTGCGACAGTCCCTTTCACGCTCGCTAATAAGAGATGGAGATATGTTCCCGCGCAAGGAGACCAACGTTAAAAACGGCTTAACAGCTTAGAAGTCAGCCAATACTTAACGTCACACCTCTCAGGTCCCACACTTAAACTAGAAAAGAAACTAAGGCGAAGAGCCAGCGGGAAAGGCGACAGTGAAACGGCGGAGACTGTTCAAGTCAGTGTAAGAAACAGCTAGAGCTTGGGCAGAAGGGTCGTGACGGGATAATAAGTCTGAAGGACCTCCAGGACGTAAAACTTCAGCAACTTTCAAATAATGAGATGCCGTAGGAGCTTGGCGCCAACCGACATGCTCCATAATGTCTGCGAGCTGACTACCCGAAAGGGCTAAGGTGATGGCCAAGCCTGCTCTAAGGCTGTGCAAGGTTTCTCCGTTGTAAATGTCTGCCTCTTGCAAATAGCCACGGAGTTGCGACTGCAAAGTGGAGCTAGCAAGTTGTTTGTTTTGGATCTTCCCTGAAGAGTTGAGAGGGCGAAACAAAAAACCGGACAACAGATCCAGAGAAAGCGCGGAGGAGATAGCGATGTAAAGCTCTATAGCCTTAACAGGGCAAAGAGATGAATCGGAATGACGGCGAATGCCGAAAAGATTTGCGGATCCATCTCTGAGGGATTTGCCCCATACGTGATTGAACAGGAGACCATCGTTTTGTGGAAACCGCATAATCTCTTGGGTCTTGACCAGGGTAAGGTCGTTTGCCCGGTCTCCACTGAAAAAGAGCGTCTTAAAGAAAGCAGCGTCTCTTGCATAAACAAATAGCTGAGAAGCAGTAACACCAGGAAGTAACATTTTTCCCTGGATGAGGCGGGACTGTGGAAAGATTTTGACCAGGAAGAGCGGCGTCGCCTGCTTAGGAGTAACAGCAGCTTGCAACTGGTCAGACGTGAAGGCCTTAAGGTAGGCTTTGTCTTCAGCCGAAGCAACAGGGTTTCCTAAGCTCAAGGCAGTACTCCAATCACCTTCCCTGCCTGCATCTTTAAAAATGGCTCTGAGCTTTCCGATGTAGGAATCGACAGTAGCATAGGAAAGCCGAACAGGGCAACCACAGCTATGCACCTTACGCTTTCCTAGGAACGGGCAAGTGGAAACATGGACCTGTGTTTTCCCTCGGGAATCTTTCCAAGCAAGAAATCCACAAACATCTTTAGGAGTAGCTGAAAAAAGAGTCTTGGCCCCAGGCAGAGAACACAAGAAAGCGGAGAACTCCTTCTTCAACTCTCGTTGCCTGGCGTAAGCGGAGGACAAAGCAATGCCACGCAATTGGTCGAGACGGCCGTCTATTGTAGAAATAGCCGGGGCAACCGCAAGAGGCTGGGCCGTGGAAAGGGCAGGTCTCTTAAATCCACACATCTGGCAAAATCTGAAATCCTGATCATTCGGATATTCACATTCAGGACGTCGGACTGCAGGAACAAAAACGCAGGCAACTGGGGGAAGGCCCTAGAGAAAATAGAGCAAGAAAAAACAAAATAATCAAAGAGGGTTATAGAGAAAAACAGGCGAGATTGAAATCCGATACCGGAAACCAAATAAATTTCAAACGTATAAGAATTGCTTAAATAGGTTCGATACGAAAAGCCCATAAATCCAAAGGCAAAGACTAGGAATCTTGATAGCCATTCTTGGAGGGTGGATGAAGAACACCCACTTGACCCTCACGCGCAAAGAGCAGACCAGATGAAGGAGAATGTGGAAGAAGAGCCCACCAAAACCGACGAGGCAAAACATCCGGGACCACGACGGTAAACGAGATCGCAAATGAGGACATGAAGCGGAGAACGTTGGGGATGAGGCAAATCGGCAGAAAAAAGTACGGACAAGAAAAAAGGGGCGGCGGATGAATGTCGGGAGATTGGCTGAACAAATTAACGCCAGAGCAACCCGGGGTAGGGTGCGGTGAAAAGAACGGCAGCATTGCACCAGACGACGAGCGCATGACATTGGACGGAAGAGCCATGAGATCGACTGAATGACCATCTGGACCACCAAACGTGTCTTGTAGTCGCTTCCAACAACTGGCAGACAGACGGGAATCCGCGAGAGAGAGAGAGAGCGAGAAGGCCGGTCGGCTAGATTGTTGACAGAAGGGACATGGAAGAGGCGAAGAATGCGGTTAGAGGACATCAGAGCCTCGAAGATGGACTTCAGCGCTTCCGACAAGGAATGGGACCTAGAACATTGGCCGTTCCAGGCATGAAATAACGCGGAACTGTCAACGTACACATCAACTCTTGAGTCCTTGATAGTTGAGGCAAAGGACGAGAGCGCATTGCTAAGGGCAAGAGACTCTTTTACTGCGATAGGAGACGATAAATTTTCTTCAGACCAATAATCAGAAGCAGAGAGGGGAACAGCGTTTGGGGTCAGAACTCCAGCCCAGCGGAAGGAAGAGGCATCAGTAAATAAGACAAATTGGTGGTGCTGCTCCGAACGCCAAGGAAGGAAGCCTGACCAGGACTTAAGGAAAAGCCAGTGTTCAATCTCACGGCGCAGAGGACCCGACAAAGGAAGTGGCCTGGAAGAGCGGGAAGCGCGGGAAATGGCCAAGTTGATCTCGTTAGTGAATAACCTGGCGCCCGGCACTGCCATAGACATTGAAATACATTTTCCTGCCAATCTTTGCAAATCAGTTAAAGAGACGTGGCTGGAATTAAGGAGACAAAAGGCCTGCAAACGGGAGTCGCACTGAAACCCCAGATAAGGAACTGATTGAGAAGGCTGAAGAATGGATTTCTGAAGGCCAATGCAGTAACCCAGCCTTACTAACGTATAACAAACCAAGAAGGACGCAATTTGGGCACTGACGAGGTTACCTTTTTCTGGATCAAGGGACTGTAGAAAACTTGACTCACGCGGTAGACGAATCTGCGAGGAATGACGATCATCTATGTACGAAGAACATGGGATGCCAATGGAATGAAAGTAATGGGAAACTAGGAGGCCAGTGGAGTGGTATACGTAGGCCGATAACTTCCAACCAAACGGGATGGTATTACTGATGACGTTCCAGCCACCCCACTGAAAACCAAAGTACGCTCTGCTGGAAGGGGCGAGGAGGATATGATCATATCCGGATTTTCCGTCGCACACGGTTTGATAGGCGTCCTTACCGACATACAATGGAAGTTGATCCAGACGGTCGAGGGAAAACGGCCGATCATCCATCCACAAATTTAAAAACCTATTGTCATTACAAAGTCTAGGCTTTGTGGGTTCAACGGTCAGGGGCATGACGAGATAAGGAGGATCTACCTCGCCCACCTTACCCCAAACCGAAATAGCACCAGTAGAAAGGCGTTGCAAAATCGTGTCAGAAATAAACTTCGCAAAAGGAGCTCAAGACTTGTGATTGTAAAAGATCCGCTGGGGTGGGGAGGCTGAGTCAAAATGTTCGCCCTTGAAATTGCCTTTAAAATGCCTGAAGAAAGGCTGCACTTGCACCTTATCCTGCAGCCAATCCAAGACAACCCGGGATAGGGGAGAGGAGGATGAAGCAGCAATACTTTTCCACTCCTGTAAATGGCAATGCAAGCGACCGGCTACAAAGACAGCAGGATCCGGTGCAAGCATAGAGACGTCTGCTGAAACGTCACCACGAGAAACGCTTTCAACCCAGTCCGAAGCCAGGTGAGAATTACGAGGCTGAGGGGACTGAATCCCGGGCTGCAGCGGCTTCCCATCGTGACGCACCCATGAAATAGTATTTTGTTTGACAGAGAGCAGATCGAACGAACCGGAGGATTCCCATGCCGGGACAGTGTAGGAGAATTTGAAACGCCTGAATGGAGGCTGGAAAAGAAAAAAAAAAAAAAAAGAAAAAAAAAGGGCAGAAATAAGAAAGAGAAACCTAAGCTGGAAAATGTGCAAAAAGTATGAAAGATAAGAAAACGGGACGAAGAAAATAAAAGGGAAAAGGGAAAAAACAAAAACAAAAATATAAAATAGACGGAACAAAAAACAACGATTCAAATGAAACTGTGACCTTTATCAATTGTATAAAGCAACGGGAGTGGCACAAGCCGCACTTATTAAGCACAATGTGCAAGAAAAAACGCGTAAACAAATGCAACAGACAAAAGTGAGGAATAAATAAACTATTGTCCTCCAGGAGGCGGCATAAGGGGGCAAGGCCGCAACTGTGGGTAACTCCGGTTATTGAACGGCTTGAAGCATTTGGACGCCGCCTGACCAGGCGCACCACACGCATAGCAATAGATCCTTGGACGTCTGGGGGGTGGACGAGCAGATGCCTGGACGGGAACCCCGGTGGAGCCAGAAGCGGTACTAGGGACAGAAAACTTAAAGGACTTATCCACTTTAGCCACGGCTTCAAGAACCTTTGCATATTCCTTATCCGCCAAAAGAGCGACAAAATACGCCTTGAATTTCTTCTTATTACAAGGTAACTTTTCTCTAAGCGTACAAGATATGGCGTCATAGGTAGAAGCTTTTTCGTGCCATGACAATTTGGCGGCTGTAGCTAACTGCTCTGCCATGTTTAGAGCGTCATATTTGTCAAAGTCCTCCTCCCTTCTAAAACCATAGCTGGTGATTTTGGATAGGTGAGCTGGGACATCATTGCCAGCATCCTCTAAGGTTTTTATTCTGGCATTTAGTTGCGCAAGTAAGTCAACCTGAAAAAACCGAAAGGAGAGCTTGAATAAAAAATATCTACCGGCTGCCAGCCCTCGAGTGGGACAACGAAAAAAGCAAAACAAAACAAAACTCAACGGATAACGTAAGCACATAAGGGAGATTAAATAAAAATGGCGAAGAAGACGTGTAAGGACCCGCCCAAGGGATGGCAGCCTGAGCGTCAGTAATCCGAGTAGGGCAATTAGACACCCTTTCAGGCTACCATTGGAAGGGATATGAAACAATTTGGGAGGACGCGCGACTGAAAACACAAATGATGGGAAATACCGACATAAAATCATTATAACGATGAAACAACAACAATGATATTGAATGTAAGGAGAAATGTAGACTCGGAAAAATATCCGAGTCCCATCTGGGACTCGGATATTTTTCCGAGTCTACATTTCTCCTTACATTCAATATCAAAATCATTATAAACAAATTAAAAAAAAAGAAAACAAATTCGGGAGACGAGAGACGCACGTAGAAAAAACACGTGAAAATAAAGAATGAGTATCCAGGGAATAGGACCAAACAATGGCTAAAAAATGCGGCAAAGCTAACAAAACAAAATACCTTTGAAAACAACAAGGCGAAATAAAAACGAAGCATAAACTTGAAGTGGCGAGAAAAGCCCTACACAAAGCCATTGTTTGAGAGGCAAAAGATGATCGTAAACAAAAGCTAACAAAGCCCGCAAAGTAATGGGAAGGGCAGCGAAAAAGCCACTAAACAAAAAAACCGCTGCGAGGGAAAAAATGCGGGAAAAACACTATAAAGCGAA
>NC_090879.1:49969365-49984365 GCF_036669935.1 Montipora foliosa
TAATGATTCTACTGTGTCCACCAGAGAAATCTACGCATTTCCCACTACCCTCTCGATCCTAAGAAAATTCTCGCAGAAGGCTCTATCCACAAAGACACAACTTACCAGGGGAGTGACAGGCAAGACTTTTACCGACACGGAAAAAAAAAAAAAAAAAAAAACTAAAAAAAAAAAAAAAAGAAAACAAACAAACTAAACGCAGACCTCGACTGGGTTTGCCATGAGGCAACCCAGTAATAATAAACTTATTTGTAAACAATTATTTGCTGCTCGGATAAATCGTTGATATTCGTCGAGGATTATCGAGGGGGTATAGCATTTCAAAAGCCCTCGATTAAAGCGGAGACACGTGATCTATCAAAGGTGAAGAATGTTCCGCCCACATGATTTAAAGACTTGGGACGAAGTCGACAAGCGCTATTAATATCGTAGTTCATTCCTTCGAAAAACAAATCACCCATTGAGAATCCCGGAGAAAAGGTGGAAACAGGTAGGTTTTTAGTAAAGGGTAGTATTATGGTTTATCGCACACTTTTTGATTAGTGATCATGAAAAGACTTCCAACAAACAATTCTTGGTCCAATTCTTGGTCCAATCAAAGGAAGACAAAGTGAATGAATCGCATATCCTGGCTCCGCGAGCGCTTGTAAATTATAAAAGAATTAAAGCAAGGCTCTATTTCCACAGGATCTTGATATTAGCAGGCAAGTCAGAACTTTAAAGAAAACGACAAAGCTTTTAAGATTATAAGACATATTTCGACAGAAATTTCTGTTAGCTTCAGTTGATTAATGTACAAAACGTTAGATAAATCTTAAACTATCCTTTTAATTCTCACATTGTCACGTTTTATGTACATTCCGTTGTTACTAGCATAATTAGCACTTGTTCTTACTTATAAATTTAAGTTCTAACGCTTTGTACATTAATCAACTGAAGATGACAGAAGTTTCTGTCGAAGCATGTCTTATAATCTTAAAAGTTTTGTCGTTTTCTTTAAAGGGCTCCATGCATTTGATGAAAAACTTGAACCTTGTATTTCGTGGATAATGGAACCAAAAAGGTCGAGACAGCAGAAAGCAAATCGTTATCTTTAAGAAGATTACGACATTTTTTAAATTCCAGGACATGTTTTGATGTTAGGAACATCACCTTCAGTTCCAGAATATTTAAAAAATCGTTTGCACTATATAACAACTAGGCGAAACATTCATAAACATTTACTAAGCTCAGAACGTTGTCGTCAATCTTGCTGTTCGGATTGTTTCGAAATCCTTGATTCTGCCCCTACTAAATTTCAACTTAAACTTAAGGAGGTTATGCATATAAATCGGGAAAAGCCTAATTTAAACCAACAAGTTCATCACGTCACCTGACACTTACGCTTTAGGCTTTACATTCTTTCAAACACTTTGTAACTCACTCAAATATGTAATTTTTGTCACTTAATCATAATTAATTATGCATGTTTCGCCTAGTTGTTATATAGTCGTAACGGTTTTTCAAATATTCTGTAACTGACGATGATGTTCGTAACATCGAAACATGTCTTGGAAAGGAAAAAACTGTCGTAATCTTCTTAAAGACTAGACCCTCCGTGAGGGTACACTGGGTTGCCTGTGGTACGTGCAGCCCCGGAGGTGGGGGGGGGGGGGGAAGGGACTCCCATTTGGAACACACGGGGATGCTAGTCGGAAATTTTAAATTTAACCCCTGAAGGAGACCATCTGGGCGTGGCTCAAGCTTTTTGTGACTCCTAAAGGAGACCAATCTGGGCGTGACTTAAGCAAATTTTGACCTTGGCGGCTTAAAATATTGGCGCTTTGCCCGAAACACCCTAAGCGAGACCAAAATCCAAAATTTACACCCCTAAGCGAGACGACGAGCATCCCCGTCTGTTTCATATGGGAGTACCCTCCAACTCTTGTTTATGCAAAGTCAAAATTTACTCTCCAAGACGTGTACGACGTGATTTATCACCAGGTAATTCCATCATTTTGGAAATAGCAGCTACTTTATTATTCATCTGCGTCACAAGTTTTCACTGATTTTGGGGCTCATTTTGTTGAAACTCAAGCACGCTTCCAACAGGCCTGTGAACCCTTCCTGCTTACAGAGCAATACTAAAAAACTTCTCCCATATCACATTTGAACCTTAAGCTCGAAAATTCAATACACAACATGATATTATAATTCACAAAGGCAGAAAATACCACAGAATCCTTTTCCAGCGAAAATTTTATTGAAACAAACAACATATTTGCTCTTAGAGGCGAAAACCTCTTCCTATTTGATTGCGTGCGTGAAGACAAGAAACTCAGTTGTGTCAAATTACCATGTACTTCAGGTAAATACTGCTCACTTTGATTTCGTCTCGACGGGCGATAGATTGTTGTCGAAGTCCAGTACTCGTCGCTTTTGAGATTCATGCCTAGTTTATCCAACTGACTTTCCATTATTGAGCTCCATAAGGGTATATTTTGTTTAAGGATCCACTAAAACGCCATTCGCGTTGCATGACTTTCGACGCCATTGCAGGCTAAGTTAATGATTCTACTGTGTCCACAAGAGAAATCTACGCAGTTCCACTACCCTCTCGATCCTAAGAAAATACGCGCAGAAGGCTCTATACACAAAGACACTACTTACCAGGGGAGTGACAGGCAAGACTTTTACCGACACGGAAAAAAAAAAAAAAAAAAAAACGAAAAAAAAAAAAAAAAAGAAAACAAACAAACTAAACGTAGACCTCGACTGGGTTTGCCTTATAAGGCAACCCAGTAATAACGATTTGCTTTCTTTTGTCTCGACCTTTTGGTTCCATTATCCACGACATAGCAGCCAGATATGAAGGACGTTTCAACGATTAAGAAGAGTAAAACCCACAATAGGATACTATAAAATAATCACACCATTGTTCACGGATCTCCGAGTTTCGCAGTAAGAGTTTGGCAAACTATATCACCTTTCTTTGCCCTCTCTGTTGCTGGAGTTTTTAAAGAAGCTATACCACGTTTTCGTGATCTGTCAAAGTGCAGGAATGGTCCACCCTTAATTCAACGAATTCTTTTGGTTTCAGTAAAGAGGTGACTGGGTTGTGTCAACAATATCGACTCCCTATGTAAAAAGAGTGGAGGCAGCCACGTCCCAATTCAAGGTAACCTAACCCTTAAAACTGCTGGCTTTTAGTCTTCTGGTTTCTTCTTCTGTTATCCATTGTATACTGTGCATACTGTTTCTCTGTGCTCACTGTTCCTTGGTGCATAAGTTTCCTCTGTGCCTACTGTTCCTCTGTACCCTTTGTGCCCACTGTTCCTCAGTAAATAACCACTGTTCCTCTACTACAATTTCTCAGCCCTCTGTTCTTCACTGCTCTCATGTAATGATTAACGCTTTCACTTCCCAGTATATCAGTAATGATTAACGATTTCAGAGCCCGGTATACGAGAGACAAGGTGGCACACCTCAAACAGTTCGATGTAACATGAAAAGTAGGTTTAGCTGTTTACTAGATAATTTGTAACAATGTATGTTGCATCTTTTTCATCTGAACTGGAGGGTGACACACCTCAAACAGTTTGATGTAACGTGGAAAGTAGGTTTAGCCGTTTACTCGATAATTTGTAAAAATGCATGTTGCGTTTTTTCACCTGAACTGGCGGGTTTTTATTGTATTTAATCATGTTAATAGCCGATAAGAGGCCGTCCTGGCCTGTAGTAATGCTTCGAAAAGGTTACGTTAGAATGCATAAAGCCACCTAAGACGGAACGGCCAAAATTCAGAGACTTTGCCGAGTGCGCTGCAAAATGTACATGTACATGTATATATTTAGGTTAATTCTTATTCCAGTAAAGGACAAATCGACCCTTAAAGGGTAACTCTCGGCTAAAACACACTTTTTTGGGACAACATTACAGACTTGTCGCTAATGTCTTCAAAGTAAATAAAACGTGCCCAGAAGCCTTTTTTACCCGTGAATTTTAGCTTTAAAACCGTGTTTATCACCGAATGTTCAGGATCCCATCGCAAACGCTTCGATTTGCGTCACGTGATGCGATACGTCACAGGTGTGGAACTGCAGGAAAACATGTCTGACTCTAGTAGCGGGAGCTCGGACTCTGCTAGCGATTCTTCCGATTTCGGCAAACTGTGATATAAAGTTGCCTTAATCTTCCTTTTTTCAAATATGATTGTCTATGAGTCACAAAGAAGTGTTGTTTCTTGTATTGTACATCGTTTAATACTCCTTCACCCAGTAGCGGTTTTGTTCTTACAAAATCCTCCCAACGATTACTTGCAGGTGTAGTGCACTCAACTAAACCCTCAATTCTTTCTGGGCAAAGTTGTAGAGTCGCTAGAACCTTGTTTAATGGCATAGCTCCAATGAGTCTCCTGTAGGGGAGCATTCCAACTAGTAAATGGAAGATCATAGGTTTGACTACTTCAATGGAGCACTCGCGGACTTTTTTTCCGAGTTTGCCTGCGACATTACCAATGAATTCATATTTCTTCCGCCAATGAAGTTACTATGGCGATCACGTGGAACCACTGGCGGGAACGTACGATAGTCGTTTTCTATTAAAAAACTAACATGACAAAGCTTTAAAAAAAAGCAAAATAAATACTAATACAAAAGGAGTACTCAAACCTGGATAAAAATTCATTATAGCGAGAAAATTTTGTTCAGTGCACTATAAAATAAATCGTAAGATCTTTTCCAAAGTGGAGTCAAAGGGAAGAAAATTAGATCCCAATAAAAAGGGGTAATCCCAATAAATTTTTTTGAAAGCTCTCTAAAAAGCTCGTTTAAAAAATTTTCTTTTCTCTTTTCTTTATAATTCACTGTCGCCTCGATTGCCCAATGCGCACAAAAATTCAACATACGTCAGCGCTATTGGCAAACCAGAAACAGAATTAAGACTAAACGCTTCAGCGTCAGTGATTATGATAGTGAGAAGGCCAAAGGAAAGTAAATCGAAGCAACTACATCATCTGTCAGAGAGTAACTTAAAGTGCTACATATTCCCTATGATCATTAGCCCTAGTAATCGAAACGACCCCACAGGAACAGAGTAAAAAAGAATTCTGACCAACGTTGCTGGAAGCTTACAAGAAAATTAACTGCATTCTAGGGGAAGAGCGGGAAATGTTTCTCACTGTATATTGGCAACATCCTTTGATTTACCATTGTTTTCGACAGTTCTCTCACTACCGTGCTAAACTATAAGGATTTTCCCATTTCAGGTCTTAAGTGTGAAACAATGTTGTACTTGTTTCTTCGAGTAATTTCCGCTGAAATGTCTCTTGCAACATTTTTTGTCAATAATAGTGGTTTCCTTTTCTTCCACTCTTTCCTGTAGTTTGATCTTTCTTCGTTAGTGTTTTCACATGTTTAGATGATTCTCTTCCAAATTCGATCCACCATGTAGGGATGGCGCAGTGGTGAGAGCACTCGCCTCCCACCAATGTGGCCCGGTTTCGATTCCTCGACTCGGCGTCATATGTGGGTTGAGTTTGTTGGCACTCTACTCTGCACCGAGAGGTTTTCTCTGGGTACTCCGGTTTCCCCTCTCCCCCAAAACCAGCATTTGCCTTGATTTCCGTTGATTGTTAATTTCACTTCACAGTGTCCCCAATTAGTGCTCCAGTGCTAAATCCACTAGACACTTAAATAAAATTCCTTTCCTTTCCTTTCCTTTCCTTTCCAAACAACCCTGTAATAATTGTTTACGGATTTGACGCCTCGTTCAGCGCTATCAAAAGAGAGCGCACAGTTCACTGAGGATCATATTCTCTGGAGTTCTCTGGGTCGTTTCCAACAAAATGACCGCTCCATGACATTGCAACGGATTACAACACCTGCAGTGTCAAAACTTGCGCTTCTCAATGAAAAGTATGTTAGGAATCCTAGTACGCCGTACTAGCATTCCTTTGAAGTACTTACAGTTAGGGCTTTTTGCGTTCCATCATGCTATCTCCCTTTGTTCGCGTTTATTTTGCTTAGATTCAATAAGTTCAACTGAAAGATCTGTATCAAGAGACTTTTGGCTACCATGCATATCGGAGCAAAAGTAGTTTCAAGCCACTGCTTCCGGGATTTTTGACGCGGACTGGAATTTGAAGGAACAAAACGGTAAGATTATTTAAAAAGCCTTTTTGAGATCATGTAAGGCAGACGAAAGTAACGATTCTGACTGTCCAGCTATGTTATCTAGAACAAGTTCCAACGCCACAATCTGCATCGCGAGTAAAAACTTGCAGAATTATGCAACTTTGCAGCGTGCAGACGTTCACGTTTCCACGACAACATTAAGATTTAAACTTACACCTTCTTTTTTGCCAGTCTTAACCTGTTCATTTTCACAAGTTCAGATGTTTTTTAAAATAATTTTGTGTCCTACGCGGAGCACATCACCACCAAGGTTCTCAGGCATCTGTTTTCCTGGCGTGTATTGCGAAAGCAATGCTCCCATTCACCCAATTCATTTGAATTAAATAACTGTAATTGAACAACTGATGTTGTTGTTCCAGTAGTAAAACAGATCCCGTCTTGTCCGAGGAAAATGTCAATTTCAGTATAAGTCGCGTACTTATTGCTTTATGTTCTGTTCTCGATTTTATTCCGGCGTAAACCAGCACCAAGAATGATCTCGATCTTACGTCTGTAAACATAACAAGGAAGACACTCTTTTTTTTATTAAACTACTTACGCTACTTGCACTACTTCACAAAACGATGCAATTATAAATGCAGCTCACAATACTACAGTTTACATAATTTACTCTCCAAAACAATACAATTTTTTATTTAACTTACAATATTAACACATACCCTACAATTATTTTACAAATAGAGACATAAGAGTAGGAGTGGCACATCCCCTGGGACAAAGGTATTTGGCACAGCTCATGCACATAGTGTTCCCCATTTTGCTCTGAATTTTCCCAATGTGTTGTTCTTAAAAGCAATTGTACGTTCACAAAGAATCTTTTCATTAAGTAAAACGCAGAAAATTTCAAAACTGGGAGAGGTTTTATTTAACCATGAAAGAAAGATGTGGTACTTTGCAATAATAACATAATGATTGAGGGCTTGAAAAATATTTGATTCAGGCTTAAAGCCGTACAAAATATCCGAAGTACTTAAGGTGACATTTTCCGATCTCTTTTCGTTCCACCAGCTAATTACCCTTTGCCAAAAAATTTGAATACTGGGGCATTCGTATAAAAGGTGAACTAAATTCTCATGAGGGTGGCTACAACGATCGCAGTCCGGAGATGTTCTCAATTTCATTTTGTAAAGATTACTGTTAGTAGGTAGAATGTTATGTACCACCCTATATTGAAAACATCTAAGTTTGTTTTCCACTGTGACCTTGAAGGGTAATTCATAGACAGCTTTAGTCGAGATGTTTTGTTCTACTAGTTTCCTTTCTACGTTCGGGGGTTTAAACAATTTCAGCACAAACATTTTACGGGCGGTTTTGGCCGTGACGTTCGCGGACGTGAGGTTGTGTCCCTCACGGTTATCAAGAAGTTCTGAATTAAGAATTGATTTTTTCCATTCATCGGGGATCGCAGCAAGAATACCATTATAAGTTAGGAAGTTCACTGACAAACCATATTTTCTTTGAAAATCGGGTCTCGATAAAAAGGTTCCTCTTTCGTTTAAAAGATGGTCAATTTTAGTTACCCCTTTTCTATACCATGACGATTAAAGCACTGGTTTCCCATCTATTCTTATGAACCGGTTGTTCCAAATAATTTCGTGTAGATATTCCATAGTCGTGGAGGGGTTCTTAGAGTGCAACTCCTGCCAAACAGTCAATATATCTCTGTAAAAGCTTGGCACGCGTGAGGTCAAATTTAAGTCGCGTGTGTCAAAATTACATTCAAAGATAAATCGACCCCCGTATTGAGCTGTAGCAGAGAAGAAGACGGAGCACCATTTACTACCTTCAGCTTCACAAAGGCGTTTGACCCAGGCTGCTTTAAGAGATTTACCTAATATGGTGTAATCAACCTAATGTTTGACGTTTTATCTTATCGGGCTTGAAGTTCCAGATGAATTTGAAGCAAATATCATTAACTTTTTCAGCGAAGTTCGGAGGCACTTTGAGAACAGACGTATTATAAACTAACTTAGAAATTGCGAGTGTCTTAACAATACAAATTCTTCCTATGAGAGTTAAATTCCTAGTCGTCCATTGATTTAAAATGTTCTTTAGCGTTACAAGCTTCTCTTCGAAGTTGATTTTGTGACTAGTGGTCGAGTCATAGGCGAAAGCGACACCTAGCGCAACTACATATTGTTCCGGCCATGCGATGTTAAATGGAGCGCGTTTGCCCAAGTGGCATTTCAGGCTTCCAAGCCACATTCCTTCTGTTTTCGAGCAATTTATTTTCAGACCTGAGCAGGTACCAAAATCATTTAAAAGACTGAACAATTGACTGGCCGACCGCTCATCCTTTATGAACGCTGTAAGATCATCTGCATACATACTTAGTTTTAATTCAGTGTCATTGATTTTTAAACCGTTGATGTTTTCATTTTCTCTGATCGATTGAACAAGCACTTCAATTGCTAGTACAAAAAGAAGCCCTGATAATGGGCAACCTTGTCGAACGCCTCTGTAGAGCTGGAAAAAGTCTGACGCGTGATCATTGTTCATAACACAACTTGTGATGTTAGAGTAAAAAGTATGGATCCATGTTCGAAACATCGGGCCAAAGTTCATGACCTCGAGTACTTTGAACAAAAAATTCCATTCTAAAGAATCAAAAGCTTTTTCAAAATCGATAAAGAGTAACATGCCTGGCAGGTTTTTTTCTTCATACGATTCAATCACATCAGAAATCATTCGAATATTTTCTCCAATAAAGCGATTTTTGACGTAGCCTGTTTGATCTCTGTTGATCAACATTGGCAAGATTTTCTCTAGCCGCTTTGCCATACATTTCGTAGCAACTTTGTAGTCGATATTCAACAGAGTAATCGGTCCCCAATTTTTTAGGAGAAGGGTGTCTTTGTTTTTTTTGGGCAACAAGGAGATCACTCCCCTTTTTTGTGAGATCGACATTTCACTACACTGGTAGGCGTCGTTTAAACAGTCTTTTAAAGGAATAGCAACATAATCCCAAAAACACAAATAAAATTCCGTAGTGAGTCCATCAGAACCTGGGGTTTTATTTTTCGAAAATTGTTTAAGAGCGGATAGGCATTCTTCTTCGGTAATAAGTCCTTCACAGATTTTGTGATGTTCACTATCCAGTCTTTTTATGTTGTTGCAATTTAGAAAATGCGGTGCTGAAGCATTAAAAGTATCTTCTGATATTTGAGAAGAATACAGGGTCTTATAAAAGTTTTCCATTTGGCACAAGATCTTATTCGGCTCCTCTAAATATATATTTTCTTTTGTTTTCAGTTTGACTATATGTTTTCTTTCATAAGCACGCTTTTCTAAATTCACAAAGTATTTACTGTTTCTTTCGCCATGCTCATACCACCTAGCCCGGCTTCTTACTATCGCACCTTTTGTTTTATGTTCAGAGATTTTTTGAAGTTCGATTCTGACGCGTTCAACTTCCACTGCTAAATTTGTGTCCTGATGGTTTTGATCGAGACGCTCATTGAGTTGTTTTAACTTGCAGAGTATATCTATTTCTCTTTCTCTCTTTGCTTTGGCACGCCGCTTGGAAAAACGAATACAAAAGTCTCTGATCTCCATTTTAGAGTCTTTTGTCTTTGGTGTCACGATGTTTTTCTTTGGCATGTGTCAAAAAGAATTTTAAGTGTGTCACGAATTCTTCGTTATCATCAAGGAGAGAGTTGTTAAATTTCCAAAACCCTGGACAAGGCGATTTTTGGCTGTTTTTATATTGGATCTCCATGTAAATCGGGCTATGATCCGAATCATAATAAGACTTTACATCTGTTTTACTTGTGTGAGGAATCAGGTGCTTCGAAATAAGCCAATAGTCCAGTCTACATCTTATCTTTCCTGAGCTGTTCTGCCAGGTGAATCGCTCGTGGGAGAGATGCTGGAGTCTCCAAATGTCGACAAGATTTAAATTATTGCTCATTTCGACTATGCTCTGAATGACATTTTCCTGCTGCTGATATCTTTCCCGCCTTTTTTGTCAATATTTTCAAGAGGACAGTTAAAATCTTCCCCCAGTACAAGATTTGAATTTACATACGGTCGTAACTTTCTCGTTAGTTGAGTATAAAAATCGACCTGAAGATTTTGGTCGTTAGGAGCATAAATATTGGCCAAACAAAACTCTCCGTCTTGTATTGTTAGATTAACAATAAGAACTCTTCCGTTTCGGTCACAGGTTGTGCTGATATTTTCACCTTTTACCGTTGGTCTAATGAGAGTCATCACGCCTCTGCTGTGTTTTGAGCCATGGGAATAGAAAATGTCGCCTCCCCATTCCGCACGCCAAACGTTTTCAATTGTTTTATCACTATAGGTTTCTTGTAAAAAAATTACATCATATTTGCCGTTGTGAAGCCACCGAAATAAATTTCTGCGTTTGATCGCCTTGTTTATACCTCTAATATTAAGAGAAATACATTTTAGGTTTATCAAAACGTGTACACTTTAGCTCCGACACTTTCAATGCCGCAAACAAACACGCTTCATCCAAAAGGTGTGCCAGACCAAAATACTACAAAGGAACATTACACACACTAAAACAACCAAAAGCGTACACATAGAGATTAAGCCGTTATGAGACTTGCCTTATGGAGGAGAAATTGTTGTAATACACCAAGATTTATGTTAGTTTACTTTGGGTGTTCTCCTCCACAATTCCCCGCGAATGAGTTAGGATTCAAATTTTAAGAGTTGAAAGACAACAAATGAAAAGGAAAAAGCCACAAACTTTGATTGTAAGCGAGTTCGGACGAAAAGAGCGACTAAGAGTTAATTAACCAAACTCTTATGGCTACAAATTTAAATGTTATCTAAATCCTCCTGACTATAAATTCTAACTGGATGGTCACCTAATGATAATTTCATAAAGATTTTACCGTCCATTGTCCAAGCACTGTGCCACTGCTCCGACTTCTTGCGCTTCCAGACTTTCGCAAAGAGTTGACGACGCATTCTTGTCAAATTTTCGTTAATGTACACAATGCCAGCACCTTGAAAAATCTGGCTCATACGTTGATTCTTTAGACTTTTGCAAACTCCATATAACTCCTTCTTTGTGCGATATGACTTGAATCTAACAATAATCGGCCTGGGTTTGCTTACGTTCCTGCCTGTAAACATTCTGTGGCAAATGTCGATATCATCGCTTCGAATGGTAACATTGAGAGCATTTGCGAGTTTAATAACTTGTTCAACTAGGTTTTCCTCTGTTTTCTCCGGTATACCGTGTATTTCCAAATTGTGCTTGCGGGTGTATTGTTCAAGATCGTCAATTTGATTAATCGCTGTCCCCAAGTCGGCATACAACTGATCCTGCTCTTCGTTAGCTTTGCTTAAGGAGGCTCGAAAGGGTTTTCAGCTGAGCGCGCGCGCGCAAGCCACACACGCAATTCTAAAAGCTGCTCGCGTCAGCTCACGATTCAAAGTGGATCACCAGAAATAAACAAATACCGCTAGTTTCGCTCACCTTTCTTCTAATTCCTATACATATGGAATATATATAGACATCTCCTATTCACGAAAACAACGAAAACTGTACACAAACGGTTTCATGGTCGCTTAAATCTGTTTGTGTTGGCCTGTATCTTCACTCGCGCGTGCATTCGAATGAGCGGGTGACGCATGCGTAAATGCCGATCTTGTAACCCCCTCATTTTTCCTGATTTTGCAACTTTACTCGCTTATATCTCTGCTTCCGGACGGTGAATTTTTTTCATTTTTTGCATGTTAGCTTAGATTAATTTAAAACGTTTGTCTTTCAAATTTAAAAAAATTCTGTAGGTGAAAAAAGAAATTAGCGACACATTTCAAAAAAACTGATTTTTCTGAAAAACTGACCTACAGATTTTGTTGAATTTTAAACATTTTAGAGATTATTTCTAACATTATCTGGTAACGCTGAATGGGAAGATTTCACCGTCCCGTTTTTTCAAAAAAGACAACATATGTTGATTTTAAGGCTCAAGGAAATGCCTTATATCGTTGCCATGGTAACGATATTTTAGAGGAAAATGTGATGTGAGAAATCTATGATGGGAACTTAATACCCTGGCCAAATTTTGTCTTGATATGATTACCCTAACTGTATCTAAAAACAAACTATGTTTATTTGTTTGAAAAAAGGAGAAACTATTTCGAGCCTCCTTAAGGTTTCCTTCAAGGACTTCACTTCTCTCTTGAGATCTTTATTCTCAGTCGCTAGCTCCTCCATTTTATTTATAGTGGAACTCCAGTGAATTCTGAAGCTCATTGTACTGTTCACGAATGACTTTATTTTCTTCTAGCAGTTTGTTTGTGTTTTCCTTGATGTTGTTTAGAACTTTCCATATCTCATCTAGTTCCGCCATGTTGGATTTTGCAAATTTCACAGATTTTGCAGGCGGCTTCTCGGATTCCGGAGAGCTATTATCACTGCTTCTTTCCACTCTTTTACCTGGGTAATATCACCCATTCCTTAACGACAGCGGGGAATATAAGGCGGACTACGAAAACATGCTGCTGTCCGCCATTAGACCGAGGGTCTTGCCCTGACGACGTAACAGGGAACTCAGGAAGACACTTATTGATCAGGGAAAACGACTTTACGAGCAATCGCGGGGTAAGCTCCATTAACATGTAACCAAAAACTTTCAATATTACATGTCCTTTGCTTTAAAATTAGAACAACAAACGAACATTTATTTTCCTTGACTTATGTCGTTGTATGCTCACTTCTTCCAAGAAAGGACTAGTTTCTAAGAATATCAGATGTCTCCAAGACATCCTGACTGATGATTAAATCACGCCAGGAATTTTCTTTAGTAAACGAAATGAAATAAGACAAGAACCATGTTTTCTTCGAAATGGTCGGTGACATCAGGCGGTTTGCTGAACCATTCGATTCCCTTTATTCCTAATACCAGAAACCCATGAGTTCTGCTAATACCAAACCACGATATCAGCTGATTTTGAATAAACTGTACAGAGAAGCTCATTTAGTTTTAGTTGGTTTAAAATTCCTGCAGACGGAGCTATTGGCAATCCTTTGGGCAAGGAATAGATCAATCTAAGGTACAAATCCGTGAGAAATATTCGTCTGGTTATGTGAGATCATAGAGTGAAAGCACACTAAAATAAGGACAAAACGCGGAGCCCTACTCCATGGAGTACTCTATGGAGTACCCCTAAAAATCATGTATTGGTCAAATAGGCCTTTTGCAACAAACGGTCACATAGTACAAAATCCGCCATGCTGGAGGGCAAGCTCATTATTATTCCCCCACTAGGACATTTTAAAAAACAAAGAGACCTGAACCAGTCAAGCTTGACTTGTCTTTGTTTTAATGTCCCAGTGGGGTAATAATAATGAGCTCGCCCTCCAGCATGGCGGATTTTGTACCATGTGATCGTTTGTTGCAAAAGGCCTATTAAATACTTTATCATCATGATGAGGTATTTAGATGCACATTACCCTTATGTATTTCGAGCTTTCCAGCTCTCTGATTGTTACTGTTCGATGCATTTCACGAATTGGCCGCCATCAAGAGATTATAATCTCTTGCCGCCATCTTAAAATTTCGTCGGTATTTCATAAGACCCCTTTCAGTTAATCCCCAATCTGGAGGACAAAACAATAAGATTGTTTTGCATTTAAAAGGTTTGCTTCTCTCAGGGGACAGAACAACCATTGTTTTGTCCTCCAGATTGGGAATTACTGAAATGGGTCTTTGCAGTGTATTTATTTTTTTGTGTATTTAGACAAATATTCTAGATCTTACAAACCTATGGACCCTTGTATGCCCATAATATACCCATGCACACCCCTGTAGTATACAGTGTATAAACACACATCCCCATGTATGCCCTGTATACCCATATATACCCATTTTTAATCTGACCATGTACAAATAAAGTTTCCAATCCATTTCATAGGGGTATATAAATATATATGGTCATACTGTAACACAGGCCTGAATGGATGTGCAGGGGTACACGGTTTTTATACATTATAATAAGGGATAAACGAAATACCTACAAAACTTCAACATGGCGGCCAGTTCGTGAACTGCATCGAACTGTAACAAAAGTATATACATCGAAATACCTCGCCATGTTGATAAAGTTTTAAATTTGACCAATAAATGATTTTTAGTGGTACTCCATTTCAGGTTTCAGGTTTCAGGTTTCAGGTTTTATTATGTATTTTGCATAAAATATCACAAAACTATGCAATGCTCGCAGATAGCAATAGCTAGTCGAGGCGAGCATTGCTTACAATAAATATTCCAGATAAAATGGTTACAAATACATAACTACACATTCTCATGAAAATAAATAAATAAATAAAATAAAATAAATTAGTTTTAGAATACAGTTAGTGCAGTGGAGAACACCTTAAAATGTGTACAGTATAACATAAATAAACATGAAAAAAGTAGCTTAAATTGAATAAATAAATTTTTAACTACCTGACATACTAAACTAAGGAGTCAAAATTTGCCAATATTATCGAAACATCAATGTAATCATCATATTTTAGCAGTCTTTGTAAGAGGATATCATCAACATTATTTTTGAAGTTAGATTTTGACATCTGGCGGACTTCACAAGATATGCTATTCCAAATTTTAACGCCAATTCTTGAGAAAGATCTTTTTTGAATATCTGTTCTCGAACGTTTAAGAAAATAATCTCCTCTTTGCGATGATCTCGTCTCGTAAGGATGAATATCAGCTTGATGGGTGAATAGGTTAAATATATTAGGAGGTGTCAAGTTGTTTGATACATCATGCATAATCACAGCCACAGATTTAAAATAGAGCATATCTAAGGGAAGAAGACGAGAAGAAATGAAGAAAGG
>NC_090879.1:49996865-50004365 GCF_036669935.1 Montipora foliosa
TAGGTCAGTTTAAGGTACAAATCCGTGAGAAATATTTGTCTGGTTATGTGAGATCATAGAGTGAAGCCTGGTACACTAAACGCCAAGATACTATTTGACTGACACAAATCCCTTTATTTCGTTCATGTTTTTCGGGCATTTACAACGCCACCAACATAACATTGCTTATGCAAAGTTCTGGAGTTATGAACCGGCCTGACAGCATCATGGAAATGGGTAAATTGTTCGACTCGAAGGTAATGCGTATTTGGAACATAAAAAGGTACAAGGACATAATCTACAACAAAGGAACAAGTTAAGTGGCCGTTCAATTAATAAGAATGCCAAGGGCTGCGACTATAAGATTTTTTTATAAAAGTTGATGCTGCTCGCAACAATTTATCCATTTCCATGATGCTGTCAAGCCGGTTCATAACTCCAGAACTTTTCATAAGCAAAAGAAATTTTTCTATTTTCCGGTGCATTGCAAATAGATTGAATTCAACAGTCAACGCTTGTCTATTCCGCATGAAAAAGAACTCCACTAATCACAGAAAATGTCAAGTCAAGCAATATTCTCTTACTAATTGTTTCGATTTCAGTGTTTTCTTTACGCAAACAACCTCGGTTGTCTTAGCAATCTGCAATCTACTGAATAAAAGAGGAAGACAGTTCTCACTCAACCGTTTCGTCTGGATGATTAAATATTGTGGGATAAAGTTCTTTAAAAGAAACCAGCAGTGAAATCAGTTCCAAAGTCCTGTACCCCTAAACATGAGCTGAAAAACTAAGGTTTCAATTTTCCTTTGACTTGTAAGCTCATATTCGTACGAATTACGAATATAAGGACAAAGGTCTGTTGTACAGTTTCTCAGAAAATTGAAAGAAATGAAATTACAACACTCCTTTTTTTCTGAGAATCTAGTCCAGGAATGTGGCGAGTGAATAAATTTCACAGTTATTAGCCCTAACAAATGGCTAATAAGATGTTTCGATTCAGAACAAAATTTTTTATAACAACAGTGCTTTTCTACCTCTCTTTTGCTAAGCCCGACGCAATATAGAATTGTATTTAAGGACGTTCACGCTAATTGTTTGTGCCCAACGTTACTGCGCAGGTGAGGCGACTGTAATATGGATGTCACGCATTACTTCCAGCATTAGTGAAGTTGAGGGTTTAAACCTTTGCAAAAACGATAGAGCGATAGGTCTTGCATAGCGTTGCCGGGATCAGACAAGATCGAGATCGGTCAAAATTGATTAAAAAATATTTATGAAAGTCACTTAGACTGCACGACTAATATTCGCGTTGTTTTATCAGTCGTGCACTAGTCTACTTGACTTACATATATATTTTTCAAGCATTAGTGAAAACAACATGGCGACAAAAACGCCGGGGAAAAAATTTCAGGCCAGCAAAAGAATGGCACATTTATTTCCGAATAATCAGGAAAAGCTCTGGAAAAGGTGGCTGGATCGAGAAGTGGCTGAAAGTTTGGAAAACTCGAGGACGAACCGTTGCGCAAATTTCATGTGGCTTTTTTTTTCATATGTTTTTATTACCCTACGAACTTAAGTTCAAAATGAATGCATGTTCATTTTTGAAGTTTTTTTCCTTTACTTTCGCGAAAATAGCGCAGAATTGTATTTTACTCCTCATCCGCTTGAGTAGTGCGGACTTGCGAGGAAACAGCCAGCGATCAAATCTCGCAAAAAAGTACATTCCAGAAGATGAGCATCACGACCATGGAGAGATATTATACAAAACACTAACCAAATGAAGATGACGTCTGCTTGAAACTTGCTGTGCTATGCTCGAGAAAGTTTTTTTTTTGTAATATACAAAATATACCGTAACAAGTTAACGTTTTTGCAAATTTTCTTTTCACGTGCCATCGAATTCCGGCATGAGAGAGAGGTTTGTAGATTTGATTGAACTAATGATGGCATGAGTAATGCCGAAACATGTCTTGAAAAACTTGGTTTGTGTGTCCTTTTTCTCATCAACTTACAGTTCGACAGGTCACGTTAACTAAGTGCCACGCTTTCCTCAACTGTACTACACCACCATGAAAACCACAAGGTAGTCTTTAGGTATCCACTTTACGATGCCCAGACGTCTTGCTCAGACTAATACGAAAACGAGGTGCGCGATAGTCTTTGCTCATCTGACCTTATGACGTCATTCAAAATGGCGCAGAAAATGCAGACGCTCTTCGAAAAAATCTCAAAAAAGGTCACCCTTGAGACCACTGGGAACCCAGGATTATGAACTGCGTTGCCCTTCGTCGAACGCAATAATGCATTCAGGGAGATTATTAACTTTGTTGTGCTTGATATAGGTAACCTTAAATCCACAGGACACCGATTTGAGAGAGTTAAAGTGACGCAGACGATACAACACGGTATGGCTTGTTCTCAGCAGGGTACGTTTCTCGATATTTCATGGTCTTTCATGTTTGAACGAATGGCAGATATTTTAAGTTATTATTCAACACATTGTTACAATGTCCAAATATGGTCATAGCGGGCTCAATATTCGTCGTGCGTACTTAACGTATATCCTGCGATATACGTAATTTTGTGTGTCGCGGAGAAGAATGGTAGTTTTTCCAGCTTTTTTTCCCAATAAACGTTAAAAATTGTGCTTTGTCATCAAGGTGTTGAATAATAAAACAATTATCCTGCTCAATCTTGCGGAATGTCGCCTGATTTTAGCCAACTCGGCCTACGGCCTCGTCGGCTGAGTATCAGGCGATATTGCGCACAATATCGAAGGATAATAGTTAATTACACGTCTTATAGCGGCTCCTTAAAAAAAAAAACACTCCCAGCTGAAAAGAAGACAAAGTTACCCAAGAAGGTATCACCAGGAGGGAGAAAGAGAATAATAACAAAACCGTCGTTGTCGTTATTATGACCATCATTCCATTGTCTTCCTTCTGTTGATAGCGTCTTCTGTAACAGTAACAACAATAAGGGGAGCGCGATGTTTTCTCGAGTTTGCACTTCTTCGAGTCATGAGCACCTGTTTGTGCAAAGCAATCGAAGTCAGACGGAAAGTAAACTCTGTGGTATTATAATCAATAGGCAGGTTCATATTGGGGACGTAAAAAAGCTTTCCGCTTTGGATGTGAACGCAGTTTAAATTAGTTGAAGTGGCCTTATTTTGTGACAAACGGAAGTAACGCAATTTTCTACAAATGTTTCATTTGATAGACGATTTTGCGAGCAAGCGAGCAATCCCGAGCGGGATCATGGAAGGAAAAGGAAAGTAACGGTATCAACTGACCCATCTGCTGGGGCGGATCCACAAATTTCTGTTAAAGGGGAGGTTTACACCTGAGTAACTTTCAATACCATTTTCCTTTGCAAATTAGAATGGCTAAATCTGTTGACATTTTCAAAAAGACGCGTCCTTTCAGTAAGGCTTTTTGTTAGTTTACAAAAATTTGGTTTTATCAACGGAGTTGATAATGTAAATTGGCCACCGTACAGAGATAATGTAAATTGGTCACCGTACAGAGATTAGAATCGCGGTACGGTGGTCAATTTACATTATCAACTCCGTTGATAAAACCAAATTTTTGTATACTACTTCCCCACCGACGCAGCACCACAGTTTCTTTAGAAACTACCCCTTCATTCTTTTTGTTAGTTTATTCACTACTTATTCATAATGTACGAAGTATGTTTTAAGTTTTATTTATTATTTGGTTATTATTTTAAGCATTGTATAAAAATCTCTGATGATGATAATAATAATAACAACAATAATAATAATAATAATAATAATAATAATAATAATAATAATAATAATAATAATAATAATAATAACACAAAGCCAGTGCTGCTTGCGCTGATAGACAAAGAGTGTTGTTGCATGCGTGGTATTTTTCCCGTCGATAGTTTCTTCATTGATATCGTTGTTATCGGCCGCCATTTGAACAAAAACACCAGGATGTATGTTTGATGGTATGATAACACCTGCTTCATCTGACTTTGCAAGTATCTCAGCGGTCCATTCTGTTGAGCATGGTGATCAGCTGCTTTGAGCCAGTTAGATGCCTCACTGAAATTCCCAGACTGACATGCTTTGGGAGCTTAACTCTAGCGTGAGATACGCAATGGACAAGGTCTTGGCCAGTCATAATGATCTTTCTCTCATCAGCGATATTTGAACACACTTCGCACATTTCTCTAAAGCCCTCTTTTCCACCTTCATATTCCTCCCCCGTTACGACCATCGCAGGAACCAGTTTAGGCTTCTTGCAATTGGGAGAAGTGCTCTTGAATTGGACAGGCTTAAATCATCCACATTAAGAGGCTGGAGGTTTATGCCTTTACACTGACTGATGTCACCTCTGATTATTGTTGCAACAGTGTAGACCATCTTGGCGTCATCATTTTGATGTGAAGTAAGTGTAGCTCTAGTATGCTGCATCCCCTTTGCTTGGTCAGGGGCTGGTAAGCTGCTGGCAGCATTAATGACATCGATTTATGATACTGAGCTTGAGAACACGAGCTCTGGCTTTGTGCTTTGTGGCTGGTGGAAAACTAAACCTTCCTTGAAATGGGACACCAATCTTGACTTTAGCTTCTGTCTCGTATAACTTTCACAGTCGACACCTTTGCTTTGCAATGACCCTTCAACAGGGCTCTTAGGTGCTTGACAAGAAAATAAAAATGTTCTGTACGATAAAAAGTCAAATTTTCAGTATTATAGATAAAGAGGAGGTAAATCTGTTTTTGAAAGAGTCAAACCAGTCTTCTCCTTGTACTGACTCACTATATATATTTAATTTACTTTTACGAAAATGGTGCTTTTTAAGCTTCCCTTCTGCTTTATTTTTTTAAAGTATTGAATCCTTAGATTTTCTTCATAAAACAAGTTTTTTCTAAGTTTAACTGCAGCCTCGTTTCACGTTTCTCACACTAGTAGGTAACGTTTTTTTTTTTTTAATTGATATCTTGTGGCTTTCGTTTTAAAGCATAATTGATAAGTGTGTAATGTCATATTTATTACCTGAAGATGAGACTAACTGTGTGAATTGACGCAAGGGATCAGTGTAATTACAAATATAAGTTTAGCCTCGTTTCTATGCCACCGACCTAGGTTTGTGAGGGCGGCCCGTTTTGGGCAATTTTATGGACATTCTCACCAAGATTCGGCATTTCATGTAAGCATTTGACTGTATATGGCCTGCACAATAATTTCAAGCTAAAATACAGGGAAAATGTAAATGCCATAAGGATCTACAAAAAGTGTAAGTTGACTGTTTTGATATTTTCACAGCTTTTTCTCGTTTAAGGTCACGTGACCAGCCATATGATGGGCACATACATATTATTTAACATTTAAATGATTGAATGTTTCTAGTTCTAATTGTGCACTGCCGATTTGAGTGAAAATTGTCAGAAAACTGTAGTTTTACACGGCAAACATGAGTTAAGCCTCGTTTTCGCGTTGTTCGTGTGATGATGGTAAATACGGCTCTGTATCTCATGAGTGATACCACAATCTGACACTACATAGTACCTGACATTAAAGAGGAAACATTGATCTTCTATAATCCGCTGTGAAACCTTTTCTGTATTGTGGGTTGTGCAAACTACTTAACTAACGCCTTTTCAGGAAATAGCTCCTTGACTATTATAGGCCAGTTTTTTCAGAAAAGTAGTTAGTTTTTTTGAAATGTCTCTAATTTTTTTTTTCACCTACAGAATTTTAGTTTAAATTTGAAAGACAAACGTTTTAAATTAATCGAAGCTAACATGCAAAAATGAAAAAAATTCACCATCCGGAGATATAAACGAGTAAAGTTGTAAAATCAGGAAAAATGAGGGGGTTAAAAGATCAGCATTTACGCATGCGTCAACCGCTCATTCGAGTCCTGGCGCGAGTGGAGTTACAGGCAGACAATCGGATTTAAGTGAGCATTAAACCGTTTGTGCAGAATTTTCGTAGTTTTCGTGAATAGGAGATGTCTAAAACCCTTTCGAGCTTCCTTAAGGTGATTCTCTCGTTTTGCATTGCGCAACCCTACTGCGCATAATTTCTTGCGTCATTGGCGTGCGCATTAACTCGCGCCCATTGATAAAATGGCGGATTTTCACTGACGCCGAGCTTAATCTGTCAAAGAATGGCTATTTCCTCCTGAAAGAGCAGGGTGGCCCCTCTTTTTAATGGTGTTATGTACTCGTAATAGGTACATGGAAAACATATTTTAAGGAGAAAAAAGTTGGATAGTAGAAGTTGTAGTATTTATATATAAATGACGTGGAAACTGCATTTGGAGCCAGATACTGAGTGTGAGGTGATGATATAGCGGTCCAATTTGCCTACATTTTTTTGCAAGATGGAGCAATTTCAAATCACTTTACTGAAATATTTTGGCTCGGAGAAACAAGTAGGCTCAACCTTTCAGTAATATTCAGTAGCTTTTGCTATATTACAACAATTTTCCGGTTGATCAAGTTCCGAACGTTTCTAGCGAAATTCGAGAAAAATCACTTAAAATTAAGGTATGCAGCACGAAAACAAGCACGGTGACCCCATCTTTTTACTGCAGTTTTAAAATGTCCTGTTCAAGAATATCGATTTTGCCAAGCTCGACAGAAATCTGGATAGTACGTCATTTTCAAGGGAATTACCTTAAAGCGACTTAAGGTCCGAGAGTAGGCCTACTGCTCTTCTAGAAGCAACTGACAGTTGGGCGTTTATTATCGATTGTTGTTATGTAAATGCTGTAGATTTTCTAAAGTTAAAAAAGGCATTTGACACTGTTGGTCATGAGCCGGATACTAAAAAAAATGAACCAGTGCCGAATTCAAGGGAAACAGGGGCGGATCCAGCATTTTTTGAAAGTGGGGGCCGAACAAGAATACTAATCAGCGCGCGTTAGCGCGCCTCAGTAGCGCCTTAGGCGCTACTTTCTAGGGGGGTCTGGGGGCATGCCCCCCCCAGAAAATTTTGAAAATTTGGGTACTCTTACATGCACTCTGGTGCAATCTGGAACGTAATGTATCAGGATTCCATATTGAATAAAATTAAAGTTATGGTTATAATGATGCATGGTTTTTGACTCTTAGCTCCAAAGTCACAAAATATATATAATTATATATATAGGCATTAAGATTTTACGTTGTTACAGTCTCTGTAAGATAGGTTGACTGTAGACAAGTATTTCGCATCCAGTCTTCTTCCTCATTTCGAAAGGATAATATTAGCGCCTGTAAGTTGAAAGTTTATTCGCACAACTTTGGTCATACTATTAGTGAAAAATCACGCTTTAGCTAAAAAAATCAAAAGCTCCAACAGACTGCTTACAAAATGATAAAATTATTGT
The DNA here is from genome assembly GCF_036669935.1 of Montipora foliosa. Lineage (NCBI taxonomy): Eukaryota > Metazoa > Cnidaria > Anthozoa > Scleractinia > Acroporidae > Montipora > Montipora foliosa. Next base: position 50,004,194 of record NC_090879.1, read on the forward strand.
ATATTTTGACAAAAAAAAAAATCTCCGACGAACTGAAAGGGGGGGCCGCGGCCGCCTCGGCCCCCCTCTAAATCCGCCCCTGGGAAAACTCTTGATTAGTTTAAATCGTAGTTGACTAATCGGTTGTCTCTCTGACTTCTCCACTCTTAAATGTGGTGTGGCACAGGCAACG
>NC_090879.1:50024365-50036865 GCF_036669935.1 Montipora foliosa
GTTAACAGTGTATGAAGTGGATTTTTTGGTGTTTTCTGGTACCGCTCTATCGACCAGCATGTTTGTCACTTCTTCTGTTACAAAAGCAAACCGTTCTGCCATCCTAACATTAATTTTAATGTGAGACTTGAATCCTCGAAGTCAGTTTTAAAAATTGGGTTTAGTTGGGGAATATTCGCCCAAGTGACGCGTTTAGACCAATCGCGCGCGAGCGAAAATATTTGATGGATTATAAGGAAAGATAAACATGCAAGTTTTCCTCTGCAAGAACTTATAGCAGTACCGATGTTTGGAGTATTAATTTTGCAAGATTTTTGGGGAAGATTTGCAAAAAGAAATATTGTCCCAAAATTGAGAGCATGTTGTCTGCTCTCAGAACTCTGGAAAACAAATTATGGGCAGGAATTTCCTGAAACACTGTCGTTTGTATCAAGCACAGGTTGAGTTAAGATAATTCAAAATCAGTAAAGAAAAATTTATTTGCACTGACCAACATATTATGATCATCTGTAACATCTGGTTCAGCAGCCCAATTCAATGAAGCTGTGTACTAATAATGCACCTATCAATGTTAAGCCCCAGGGAGGGGGGTTCGGGCTAACCACGGGGATTGATCGTGAGGTCTGTCCACAGGATAGGGATTTTGATCGTATGTGACGTCCCCAGGCTAAAGATTTTGATGGTACAAAGGACATTTTACCACCTTCACTTGCCGCTGGGTGGGGATTTTGACCAATTATTTTGTACGGGGGGTGGGGAATTTGAATTTTTTAAATGAAAATGTCAAAATCCCCACCCCATGCCCGACCCCCCCCCCCCCCCCTCCTCCCTGGGGCTTAACATTGATAGGTGCATAATAGTTCCCTAAAGAAGCTTCAATAATTATGGTCTCCACTTTGATTGAAAAATTAAAGAACCAAAAGAGATTATGATTGTCTTTTATTTTTCTTGTTGCTGTAGCAGTTACACATTCTTGGAACATTCTTGGCACATTCTTGGAAACCACGGATTGCAGCATTATGTTATTATATGAAACGATAGTGATGTTATAGCTAAGCATAGTAACATTTCTTAGCACTGGCCAAAAAGTGAGCAGCAAACCAAGATGAATGTTTCTGTTTAGGTAATTTGCTCATCACTTTATAACAATAAAAATTGGGTTTACTAAGCTTGTTTTTTTTTTTGTTATAAGTACCTGAAGATAAAATATAAGCAATTTATTCCTTCATGCTATCACAATAATGGCAGCACAAATATAATTTTGGTGTTTCACGTATGTATGGAAGCATGATACAGTATTGTTGTAATAATTATAACCCATCAACTAATCAAGTCGATTTAAAGTGTCAATACTGTTTTGAGCCTTTTTGAACCAACATCAGCAGTTGTAATTTGGCACCATATCACAAATTTTAACAGAAATCTTATTTGATGAGCGAGTTCTGAATCTTAAAAGAAGAAGAAAAACCTTAAATAATTGAAAAGTTTCTATCATGAACCACTCTCTCTTATCTCTTGTGGGGACAATTGACTGATCAACAAGAATACTTCATACACAACAATGGTTCTCCGGTTTTAGAGTGAAACAGGGTTTTCCTCGAGCTTGAACTGACTCTTGGTGCTTGTTTTGGGAGCTTCCCTTGCGTATCATCAGATGATATGTGCTGCCTCCTTGAGCTTCCATACATTTTCAGCAGCATTTAGCTCAGCAAAACATGAAAGATAGATCTTATCTGGCCACATTTTCCCCGTGTACTCTTCGAAAAGAGGTAACATTCCGCGCCATTATGTCATGCGAACACAACAAATCTTGCAATCCGTTTTGCTGTATTTCGACAACAATAACTCAAAATCCGTTGCGGGGGTAAGAAAGAAAATAGAAAACCCATTTGTTATGCTATATAGTGTTGCATAATTGAAGACTCTAAAGTGAACACAAAGCGAGAAATCGATTTCTAAAAAGGGCACACTCGAAGCGTGTCAACAAAACAATGCAATGTGGGACTTCGTAAAATATTATAAAAATGTACGATTAAAATTCGTCTTACCTTTAAATTGCCTTCATAGTAATGAAAAACAACTCCAATATGTTTAATCTGGCGCATTTATGGTGAATTATCAATAAACCAAAGCGAAAAAACGCCGAATTAACCGAGGGCTTCTGAGTTTCTCCATGGAACTTTTCGTCCGACATGAAGATCTGTATGAACGCTGCTAATTGGTCGAAATTTATCACGTGACAGCTGTCCAACCTCCTCTGTATGCCAAGATGACAACAAGATGAAAATTTTAATTCTAACTGAAGTTAAGTTTAGTCAGTAGTTTTCCTCTTTACATACTTTTTGTTCTACCTAGACTGCCTTGTTCTCCTTTTCTCCTAAATCCTTCTACCTTCTAAATATTTAAATGCACGAAGAGTAATGTTTACATGTTGTTGTTGAATGTAATACCCATTTATTTATATCGTATAAATAATTATATGCACAGTTTGGCTTGCCGCGACTAGCTATTTGCTATTTGTAAGCCAGTCTAGTAATAACTTAAACTGTTTGCTGTAAATAAATAAATAAATAAAACTTGAGAAACTTGACGCCCGTCTCACAAAAGCTTGACCGTATAAGTTAAGCTTCGAGTAATTGAAGAAGAGGAAGGCATGCCCGGAGTTCGGTAAAAATGATCGTCAGATTCTGTGATGATTAGAAAGCGAATAAACGAACTAAGGTCTTTCATACATTTGTCTCAGAAAATTACTGAAAGAATTGAAAAATTACAAGGCCATTTTTTTTCTGAGACCTTACTTTAAAAAAGGTGGCTCATGATCAATCGTTTAATTTCTCTTGCGTCGTTTCTTTTGCTTAGCCTCAATGTAGAGCTGTATTTAAATACAATGCATGCATATTGGAGCAGATGTAGTTTCAAGTTTGTGTGGACGGAACCCCTGCAAGGCGTTTAGACGCGGACTGGATTTTGATAGAACAAAACGGTAGTAGTTGACTCCGAGGGTGACATTGCTGTGTTAATTCCTGTGCATCAGGCAGAACGTGTCTCATGTAATTATTGTTGTATACTAATGAATAAATGGCATTTTCCTACTAATGATCTAAAATATTTTTTTTTAGCGAATACAGGAAATACGCCATCCCTGATGGGCATCCTGGTGGATGTATCCGACCCCAAGTGGAACACTTTAAGTGGCAAGTGGGAGTCGGAAGGCGGAAGTTGGGCAAGATTTCTTCTACAAGTGGTAAATAAAATGATACATTTTAATTCACCATTTTCAGAGGACACGTTTGTGTTGGCATTTGGTCGGCATTTTGATCCTGAAGTCTTTGATTTGTGCAGCTCTATTTATAAGGCAAACGAGGAAAAATCGCACATCGACAATTTAACGTCAAGAAAAAGCAAGAGAGAAATTATCAATGAGGTCTTGGGCATTCTTGAAAAAAATGGTGCAAGAAGAGTTCGTACTTGGGTACAAATCAGTGAATTAGTGGAAGAAGAAGTTCTCGATACTACTTCTGCAGCTACTATACTTTACTATTTGAAACAAAGAACTAATTTTGCTAAAAGGTTTGTTTATGAGTGCCTACCCAGTGAATGTCGCGGTAGTGAAACAGGATCATCGCGTAAGTCGTGGCTGTTGCTGGGGGCGGGCCTCCTAGCTGGCATCGTTTATCCTCCTGCCGTCGCTATTGCTGCTGTCGGTGCTGGCGCCTCCCATATAGCTGAGAAGATGCAACACAAAAATTCAGTCCGAGAAGCAATGAACAAGGGTAAACTACTCTTGTCAGAAACCAGAACTACTCAAAGTACGGCCATCAGCAAAGATGCAATTATCAGTGTTCAAAGTGCGTCTGAGATACTACAGACAAGTATCGAGAATCAAGTGACCGTTGAACAGGTTGGTGACTTACTAAAGACAATTGAACCCTGCGTTTATCGACGGACTCCACTTGTCCAAGCTATGCGCCATTCATTGGATATTTTTTCTGATCCACAATTTGAAAGGCATGAAAAAGTTCTTTTCGTTCTGTCAGATAGTCAGCGAGCCGATGGAAGCTACCCACATCAAAAGTTGATTGACCTTGGAGTCACCATTATCAACTGTTTCGTAACAGACCAAAGGCTACCTGATTCTCATCAACCGAGCTGCATTGCACAGGAGGAAAGGGATCCATCCAAGTTCACGTTCAGGGTTAGTTCCGTCACCTCTAAGCCGAAGATACCGCGCCCTTTGTTGCAGAATAGGAGACTGGACATGGCCAACGCCAACGTTAAGACCTGGAATTTACATGAGGGTATGTTTATTAGGATTTAAGCGGGCTGGTATGTATCTTGTAGAAGCTCGGAAGTCAGGGGCACCCAAGGGTAATTTTCGGTGAAATATGTGTTAAATTTGTAAACCTTTCCATGAGCTCCCTTGGTGTTTTCTCCAACGAATGCTCTACGTTCTTAGAAATGATGAATGACATTGGCATTGACACTGTGTAACTCTCCCGAACGTTAACACATCTGTAGTTACTTCTCATGTCTTTGACCACGTTTATGTATTTTTCTTTTTTGCGTACTGCATTGTTTTTAAGGTTAGATTCGAAACCAACCGTTAGTTCTAGAATATATAGGCACTTGGACTGTATTAGGAAAAGAAGATCTGGACGATAATTTTCACCAGTTATAATTGAAGGACTCGGAAAGCCATTGACATCAGCATAGAGTGAAGAGCGATCATTAATTACAGGTTGAAGTGAGTTATAATAATAATAATAATAATAATAATAATAATAATAATGATAATGATAATGATAATAATAAATAATAATAATAATAATAATAATAATGATAATGATAATGATAATAATAAATAATAATAATAATAATAATAATAATAATAATAATTTATTGGTTTCTATAGCGCATATATCAATACAAATTATCATACACGCTTTATGTGCAGCTAAAAATAATTAATCAAAATTAAACTAATATAATAAGTTATAAATTCCTAATTCAATTTAACGATAAAAGATTGCGATAGAACATTTCGTAAAAGCATATTAAAATTAAAAAAAAAATTGTGGACGACGTTTCGACGTTTGGCTAACGTCATTATCAAGTCAAAGAAGTGAAAGATAAGAAATGTTGAAATACTCAAAAGACAATAGGTGATGGAATGTTGTTAAACAAAGAGCTTTGCTCGAATGGAATCAGTCTGCGTGTTAAGACTAGGATTGCGTTGCTTGATGAAGAGCATCTCATAGACGAGACAGTCAATTTTTCTTTGTTTTTTTTTTTAGAATGCGGAATTGGCTTTCTTTGAGGAGGCCTGTATCCCCATAAGCTGTCAAAAAGTTTTTTCCGATGGCAGAATTGTTATATTCGACAATGCGTTGATGTTCTATCGCAATTTTTGTATCGATAAATGTTTTAAAAAAGCGCCTCTTTTTCGTATAATCTCTATACGTAAAGTTGAAAAAAAATTATATTCAGAAGCATACGTAATGAAGCTATAAACTATAGGCTAATTTGAACAAATGTGTCTTAAGTTGTTTCTTAAAACTACTTATATTGTCAACTAAACGCAAGTCTCTGGGTAAGTCGTTCCATAACTTAGATGCAGCCAGCATAAAAGACCTATCGCCTAATGTTTCTTTCTAACCGATGGTACACTAAAAATTTTACTTTTATTCGACCTTAATGAATATGTATGTAGAAGACTTAATACTTACTAGATCAGACAGATACAGTGGATCAGACGGTATCCGAACAGATCAAATTTTTCTAGGTGAGAAAACCATCTCATTAGACAGTCTTCATACATTACAAGGAGCCTAGAAATGTCTTTCAAAGGATTTTAGCTTAATTTGCTCGTTGGGTTCCCTTGAGACGTGTTGTTTAATTACCCGTGCTCGACCCGACCTAACGGCAGGTAGCTTTAAGGCCTTGTCAATTATTATCACTGCTTAATAAAATTGACAGAAATACGGTGACTTTGATTGACATTTTTTTTGGATGAGAATGTAACAATAGATTTCTTTTCTTGGACTCTGGCTTTCTAAAGAAAAATCGAATTTTAATCTTTATAGCACGCGCTTTGGTTACAGTTTTTCTCAGTTCTAAAGTAAAGGTTTGTTGATTTTACAATTCGAGCTTCAACAAAATATTGTCGATATAGTGACCGAGCTGATGGAAACTAGACATTTGAAAGGCTTTTTTCTCAAAAACTAGCCGAAAGACCCCACCTTAAAATCTCAGGATTTCCTTAGCGAGAAAAAAAAATCATGTGTAGAAAAAAATAGAAAAGTCTGTCAGACAGATTTTTTGCACATGACAAAAACGTTGATTTTCGTCTTTTTTGATAGTAAGTGAAAAACTATCTGACAGCGGAGCTCAGGCGCGCGAAGCACGCCAGCCGAGCACCATGGGTAGGATACTTTGGGAAATCTATCGATGCGAGAAATTAAATTTAGGTTATGACGGCAGTGTACGCCAGTACAGACTGTCGGGGTGGAAGTGGGGAGGCAAGACAGCCTCTGGGGACGGGAGTGTTCGAGCAATTTTCCTTGGCGGGAGATCGCATGGCAGCGTTACATTTGGCAACCTGCGTTTTTCTGGGGAAAAATCATATTTACCATGATCGGTTTTCTAACGGGATTATATGCTCAATTAAAGCCAGTGTAGCTAAAAGATTCAACTTGTGTTGGTTCTAAAGGTTTAATCTTGAGAAAAATGGCAATCATGCCAACAGGTAACAGCAGAGTAAATGCAACAGGCAGAAGACTAGTTCTGTTCCGGGACTCCCTCCTACCCCGCCCAGAATATGGGCTTGAAACCTAGTCGGGAAGAGAGAGAGTCCTGTATTACTTGCAGGCGCATGCTCGGAATGAGACAATCATATAGCATTAAATGCCAGGATGAATAGGCGAATAAAGAAAACATAGAAACTCTGACAAAAAGTCGTATCTGAAAATTACTGTGTGACTTGCGGCGTAAGGAAAATAGCATCGAAATCGTGCCTTGTCGTGACCAAACGAGGAGAAAAAACCCCCGATCGCAGTGATGTTGGGAAATTATTGCCGAATAAAACTGTAACGACTGAGAGAAGATTGCAATACATTTGTGCAAACGTTCAACTAGTAAATAAAGCATAGGATTTCGCTAAGCAACAAAACAGCTCTGAGCCAGAATTTCATATTATTTATCTTGCCTTTAAGTAAAATTTTTTGAGGATTTAGTGGAAGGAAAATCATTTTCATCCTTATTAATTAATTAATATTCAAGAACAAATTTTGATCAGAAAAAATATGCTGATAATTAACGTCCGGATAATCCGTTTGACTGTGCACACATATGTATAAATTAGGAACATTAGCGTGATCAACGCAAAGTGATGTGTAAAGAAGCAAATAGTCCAGGTTGTGAGTCAATTTCGTTTAATTTTTTTATCTACCTTTATGAGGAATAATGCTCATTTTTTTCTGTCATGCAATCGTCTCTTAGTTTTTCCGCTATATAAATCATTGCAGTCCCAACAGGCAGCTCTATATAAAGCTTTAGCCATTTGGCCTCGGCTAAGTCTGTCCTGGTAAGGAAAGAAATATTTAATGCGACGAGCGCTTTGAAAAATTACTCTAAGGAACAATTACTCTTGGTAAATTACTAAACTATGAATTACTCTAAAAATTACTCTAAATTACTCTGTTTGTCACCGGAGCTTGTGTATTATTCCTGATAAAACTGATTATGGCCAAGGAAAAAGAGCAAACAATTTTCCCGTATTTTGAAAAAAAAATGGTAGGTTTTAACTTTTAAGACAATCACAGCTTCAATAATTACTGTGCAACTGAAATATATGTTCACTGGATCAGTGTAATTATCATATAACTAGATCGAGAGAAGTAATGAAACAATAAACAAGAGTTCAAGCAGTAGATTTATTAGTCATTTGTCAGTTTAATTTCATACTTCTACTGTAACACACAGTGAGCCTCGTCAGCAGCATACGGTATTTTTTTTTCCATTTCAGCGGCTGCTGTCGCACGGATTCTTCATTAAGACTCTCGGGAGAGCAATTAAAACCAACATTTGGTATTTTTCTGCGCTAACATCATGCCGCTGTTCAGTTGGGTTTCAGGCAAGAAACTCTATACTTTTGTAACTATGCCATCCGTCTGATCTTCCACGATAGGGACTCACGATAAGAAGGACTGAGTTGCAATTAACATCGGACTCGGATCAAAGAAAATCACAAACATATTAAAGGAACAACAATGTAGTAAACAGACTTGCCAAATCCTGTTGCAGGTTTAACAAAAACATTACCGGTAACGACTACATGAATAGTTTGCAGTTGTTCCTCGTTAGGCACAAAGTTAAAGAGGCATTTCGTAAAAGCGAAATCAATTGCCTCCAGAAACTTGGCAACATAATTTCCTTCCTAATTATCCATTATGTTTCCAGTATAAAAGCACTTCGAATAAACTATGCCAAAAAAGGGACTCATTTTCCAAATATGCTTTTCCCTCCAGTTTTGGGGGAAACAATGGCGTCATTCCGAACATGGGCCTGCAAGTAACACAGGACTCTGGGCGTTTTCCATTTACAAAAAATTTCCAGAAATTTCGGTGGAAATTTCCATCGGGTGAAAAACGTGTTCCATTTAACTCAGGTCCGTTCGCCCCCCAGTGATTGCGATGTAACACGCCAAAATTTAAAAATGTGGCCGTGAATAGCCTTGGAAGTGGTAAGACCTTTCAAAAGTTGTAAATGGAACACACATTTCCATCGGAAAGTTTCCAAAGGGAAAACCGGACTACCTTTTCAGAAGTTCCGTTTATTCCGGAAATTTTCCAGTGGAACGAACCCAAAACGTGAGTTCCCTTTACATCCTAACCGGAATTTCCGGAATTTCTTGGTAAACGGAAAAGGCCCTCTATCTTTTCCCGCCTTGGTTCCAAGCCCATTAACGTTCAGGGCGGGATAAGAGGGAGTCCCTGAAAAGGACTAACAGAAAACAGGGTTTATGTGAAGAGCAAAAGGAAAGAGAGCGGCAGAGAACAAGAATGAACACGCAATAGCTAGCGAAGGGGATCGCCAAGGGGAGCAAGTTAGGGAAAGAGAAAAGAGGCAAAATTATGGCGCAGAACGTCACCAAGCGGAACGAGAGAGGGCTAGAATAAACAGGCAAAGGAAACGTGAAGGAGAAAATTCAGAGCGAAGGGAACGGCAGCAAAAGAACAACTTGTTTGAAGAAGGTAATTTCCCATCGGTCAAAAAAGCGCGATGGACAATTTTATAGTCTTAAGCCTCACCTCACCTCTCACCTCGCCTCTTCGCGCTCTGTTGCGCTTAAGGCCTCCACACATTTTCTCTAACTGTCCCTATCCTTCGCACAAGCTCTTGCTTGATCCAACGACCTCCAGCCTGCGTCCGATCTTTCTTTCTCAACCGTTCTGCGCCAAGTTCTTTTGGGGCGACCAACTTTGCGCTTACCAACAGGTGCCCAGGTCAGTGCTTTTGCGCGGTGATGTTGCTTCTGCATTCGCAGCACATGTCCAAGCCACTTCCATCTTGTCCTCTTTACCGCTGTGCTAATCCTCTCGCAGCCACAAAGCTTATTTAGCTCATCGACAGAGACAATGTATGGCCAATAAATCGCCATGATCCTCCTGAGGCACTTAAATTGGAATGAATCTAGCCTTTCATTGTCCGCAAGGTTAATCTTCCAGGTCTCGCATCCGTACAACAGTACTGGTTTGACTAAGGTCTCATACAATCTGATTTTAACTTTCCTACTGTAATGCTTCGAGCTCCAGATCTTTCTCTGCTTGCCAAATGAGACCTTCCCCTTTCCCAATCTGTTGTACCTAGGTTTACAAAGTCTTTCACCTCCTTGATCTCCTCGCCATCGGGAAACTTGATCTTATCCTTTCCTCTGCAGTTGACCTTTAGGGCTTCTGTCTTGTCTTGTTGGCTTTATCTGCAAGCTTAGTTGTTTTCCTCTGATTTATGGTTGTGGAGACGAGACGAGCTAAGTAAGCTTTAATTTCGTAAGCTAACCGCAAGATTTAGAACACTTTAGAACACTTTATTTTAGGCTGCATAATTACAGTAAAAAAACCGAACTCTCCCTTATGGCCCTATTTAACTAAATACCAAATAACTAAAATAATAAATTAATAAATTACTCAAATACTAAAATATTAAGGTACTAAGCTACGAAATACGAAATACTAAAATACTAATTGAGAAGTAGTTAAATATTATAAAACTAGAAACTAAAAATGTCACCATATAAGCTAAAAATCCTAAAGGTGTCAGGCGTAAATTTGCACATTATTAAATCAAAGTAACTTCTTCTGAATTTTTTTGCACTTGAAAAACAGACAAAGTCTCTATTACTGGTAACAACATTCCAAAGTTTAACAGCATTATAAAAGAACATGCGCTTCATGCTATTTGTTCGTGGAATAGGAAGGCGATAAGGTAACCGAGATCTTGTATCATATAGCTTATTGAATTTGAAAGATGAGAGTTTCTGGGTCAGGTAATCTGGTGCACGTCGATCCAGGATATTTTTAAACAGACATAGTCGCCTTGCAATACATAAATGGTTGATAGGTAGCCATCCAAGTTCAAGAAATAACGGCAAAGTTCTAGCTTGAAAAGGAGCATCAAGAATAATACGCGCACATCGTTTTAGAACTTTAAAAATGTCGTCCAAAAGTCCTGCAGTACAATTCCCCCAAACGGACACACAATACTCAAGAATAGGTTTAATACTAGCATTAAATAAGATTATACGATATTTGACTGGCAAGAATTTTTTAATGCGGGCCAGAACAGCAACGCGCTTTAAAAGTTTTTTTCTAAGTTTAGTTACGTGAGATGACCAAGAAAGAGAGGGGTCGATGACCAGGCCCAAGAGACGTTCCTCTTGAGTTTGTTGCAGTTGCCTATCATCCAGCCACAAGGACAGTGCACATTCTTCACAACGGGACAGCTTCTGTCGAGTACCCATGATCATATATTTTGTCTTTTCCGGGTGAGCTACCATACCATGTTCTTTAGTCCATGTCGCCGTATTAGAAAGATCTTGTTGAAGTTGTAACTGAACATCAGTCAGGGATGTGGCACTAGCATAAAAGGTAGCATCATCAGCAAATAAGCCATAACTATTCTTCCAGGAAAGGGGTAGGTCGTTCACAAAAAGAAGGAAGAGGACAGGGCCTAAAATTGAGCCCTGTGGAACACCAGAACGCAATACTTCAGTATCAGATACAGCACCTGCGAGATTTACGCATTGACGGCGGTCTGATAGATAGCTTCTCAACCAAAGTAATGTTGAAGAAGAGCAACCATACGTCTGTAGTTTGGCTATTAACAAGTCATGATTGACTACATCAAAGGCCTTACGTAGATCTAAGAAAATCGCACCAGTGTAAAAGCCTTGATCCATTGCCGCAAGCCAGTCATCGGTCATTTTAATCAATATAGACTCAGTTGAGTGACGAGGTCGAAATCCAGATTGTGTTGAGACAATAAGATTATATGAACGAAGATACAGCATAAATTGGATGCATATGTGTCTTTCGAGTAGCTTAGAAATAATTGGAAGAACGGAGATCGGACGAAAATTGTTTGGATCAAAAGCTACTCCAGACTTGTGAACAGGCGTAACACGTGCTAGTTTAAGTGCAGAAGGGCAGATACCAGACTGAATGTTACAATTTAGAACTTTGCAAAGACTTTCAAGAATAGCCGGAGAGATAAGCTTAAGTAATGACGCGCTGATTCCATTGCGACCCGTAGCAACGTTAGTTGGGAGCGATTTAATCAATTTATCTAACGAATTGACATCGAGAAGTGGAATTTCAAAGTTAGTAGTAGATGGTTTCCTAACGTTCACAAAGTTCTCAATGTGTGATAGGTCGGGGTTAAGAGATTGATTATTGTCAACAACAGATGATGCAATGGAGACAAAATGCTTGTTAAATTTGTTTGCTTGATCACGAGAAGCCCTCAGTTCGTTTGGCATTGATTTTTCCTTGCCACTGGGACTGAGCTTTTTTAACGCTTTCCACAATAAACGAGAGTTTTGCCTGTTTTCTTCAAGCTCATTTTTAATTGCCAGCGACTTGGCTTTGTTTACCATACGCACAACCTTTGTTCTAGCCTTGTTGTAAATTTCCCTTGGGATTTTCCCTTGATCGAATAATTTTTTGAGATGATCACGATGTTTGATCGCTTCCAGAATTTCATTCGTTAGCCAAGATGGTTTATCACGCGTTTTAACTCGCCTCTTTTTGACAGGTGCGTGTGTTTGTTTTGACTTGTCAAAAGGTTTAATTAAGATTGTAGAATATCAGCTGTAAATTTGATATCTGTTACCTCGCGCATGAATCAATCCTTGTCTATTGTACCTTTAAATTTTGTGAACTTTGTACTAAGCTATCATTCTGTAATCGAGTGAGCAGTCTTTCAGTCCTTCCCCTGCGAGAACA
>NC_090879.1:50041865-50046865 GCF_036669935.1 Montipora foliosa
TTCAAAGCAATTGCAGTGACTAACACTTCAGAAGAGACATCCTCTTGCTTTAATTTCACAGCTTTCAAAATCTTGATCTTTTTCTTCAGAAACTGTGTAGCAAGCCACCTTAAACTACTAGTCAGTGAATAACTGCATTAGTTTTCATAGCACTCATGAGCAGATCATAGCGCTCATTTTTGAGCAATGTAGCCCAGATATATACATGGGTACCGACGATGTACTCTCGGGAGTAGCCCGAAGATACTTCGCATCGTGCCTGAAAGGGGACAACGTCAGTGATATCACTTGCCTCGTGCTACTGAAAACCACCAGGGCTTGTAAGCCAGTCTTCCTTTTACTTTTACCATAACATCATTTGACCTCTTAAAAAACTACACCAGCAAAAACAAACAATATTATGTATGAGCTGCAATATCGAAAGGTTGTGTAGGACAGTATAACAAATTTCATTCCGAAGTGATTAATTTTAGACTTTTAAACCCAAGTTTTTATATGACAAACTATATTTTTGACAAAATGATGCAATAGGGCAATTATTAATTTATATATGTATATTTTTATTTCATTCTCTGAATGTTTTTCTTCCTCCCTTTCTTCTTGTTTTCGATGTGCCTGAAATGTTTCGCTCCTTCCATTTGTCTCATAGATTCTACTTGTATTTTAACAGTTTCTTTGTTGGTTTTACTCTCCTAGCACGCCTAGATTAACCATGCTGCCTGCAGTGTCAGGTCACTGCATGCAATGGAATCACCACCATTATTTGTGTTGAATTTGTTGCATTTCTTTTCAGCTTCGCGAGGTTTTTCTCTGAATATACTCTGATTTCCCCTCGCCTCAAAAACAAAGGTTTAAGCTCAGAAATTGTGTCTGATGATTATGATTTTTTTCCGTTTTTTCAAGCTAATAAGGAAAGCATATTGATGGGCATCCTGGTGGACGTGTCCGTGTCCATGAGGAATAGTGTTGGTGACAAGAAAGTGGAAGTAGATGGTGAACCTTGGGCGAGGTCTGTATTCAAAGTGGTAGAGGAACTAATCAAGCATGATGTGCCATCTTCAAATCAGACGTTTGCTTTGGCCTTTGGAGGTCGTTTTGGTTCTCAAGTGTTTGATTTACTCAGCACTCTTGGTAAAGCAAACGAGGAACACTCTTCTATAGAAGCCCTCAAGTCAGAGAAAAGCAATTCAGGAAAAAAAAGGAGCAAGGAGGACATTATTAATGAGGCCCTCAGCATTCTTGAAAGAAAAGGAGCCGAGAGAATTCGCACTTGGGGAAGGATGAAGGTATTGCTCAAAGTCATTGATGATACCACTGCTGCTGCGATACTATACTACCTGCAACGAAGTCCGGTGTTCACCACAATGTTTGTTTACGGGATCTTACCCCACGAATGTCGTGAAATGAAAGTTCGGCCAGGTAGCCTCGTCAATGAGGGCGCTTATATGATTGCGAGTGAGGCACGGAAAGAATCGGCAACAGAAGAGTCAGTAAAAGAAACAATGGAGAAGGGAAAAGATCTTTTGGCGGAATTTAGAATGGTGGCTGTCTGCGAGGCGGCAATCATGAGTATCCAAACGGCGTCCGAAATACAGCATGCTAGTAAAGGTGATCACGAACTAACTGACGAACGGATTAATGAATTGATAAAAACAGTTGAACCCTACATTTACGGAAGCACTCCATTATTCACAACCATGAATCATTCAGTGGAGCTGTTTTCCCACCCAGAATTTGCAAATCATAAGAAACTTCTATTCATCCTGTCTGATGGGAGGCCAAATGACACAAAGGACCCTCCTTTCCAAGCGTTGTCCGATTTGGGTGTCACCATCGTAAGCTGTTTTATAACTCGTGAGGGGATATCCAATCCTCGTCGCTTATATAGCATTCCAAGGGTAACATGGGGAGAGCCAGAAAAGTTCATGTTCGGAATTAGCTCCGTCATCAAAACTGAGGAAATACCGCGCACCTTGTTTGTGAAAAAAGGATGGGAGATAGACATCAGCAACAATGAAACCAGACTCTTCTTTCAAGTGAACCATCCAGATGTCATCAAAGATGTTTGTGACATGGCTAAGCGTGCTGTTTTTAGTCAAGATGCTCTGTCCGAGGTACTTTCAGCAGTTGATCTAGATCTCTACATCAATAAGGCAAATAAAAGTTTTAAGCCGACACAACAGGATCAGGATAAAGGTACCTGTTATGCACATGCTGCTGCAGCAGTTATGCACCTCGCAATGAAACGCATAATAGGACGAGTTGGTGGGTATCCAGATTTCGACGAGTTGAGGGAGAAGTTGATAACTAAATATGGGGTAAAAGGAGCTTCCACTTTCGAAGTCCTGAAGCAGGTGTGTCCAGAATATCGTCTGCAATGTAAAAGGGTTGATGCTGTTAAGGCCATCAAGGCCATTTCCGAAAAAAGACCAGTGGTTGCCACATTTTACCTAACTGGAGCCCAGTGGGATCAATTCGAGAAGTTCTATAAAGAAAATGGGAAAGGAATCCTCACAAAATCGTACCTCGATTCAAAGACGGACTCAACAAGTGACCCTGGTGGACATGCAGTTGTTCTTACTAGTTACGATGCAGAGAGTTTACGTTTGATGAATTCATATGGAGAGGACTTCGCTGACGGCGGGTTCTTCAGAGTTCAGGATGCAGATGTTCTTGGGCTAAAATTTGTTGATGTCTACTGGGGTTTGAATGACTTGAGGGAAGAGGAGAAGAAAGCTCATAAGCTGCATGGTGCCCAAGTTGCTGACAATTTGGTGAAAAGACTTAAAGGACTGCAGGAGGCCAAATACAAGTGTCCCTTATGCCATGCCGAATCAAAGGTGGTGAAATATTCTGGACACGCACTGAATGCCAAGTGTCCAGAATGTAGAGGAACTTTCAATCCCAATAAAGAAGGCGATGATTTGGCATTGAATTTGTACCTGACGTCATTGATTTGCTAAAAGCTTATCTGTGTTCAAGAACAACTCTCTCAGTTTGTGAGCATATTTCCACGGTGATAACGTGACGGACATAGCCTTACTTTTTTATTGTTGGCAGCTCCCAAAAATTGATTGTGGACAACATCTTTCTTATGTTCATGAGTTAATTCAAGTGTTTTGTCAGCCATCCTTACAGTATCTTAAAATTCGTTCGATAGCCATGATACACATACAAACCGTGTTGATCTCCAGCGTGTAGGTGACAAGATCTAAATTCAGTTGATAACGGTTTCGTGGAGAGTGTAAAAAAAACGTCAGATTCTGTGATCATCACAGAGCAAAAGCGAGGCAGTTTTTGTCACAACATGACACAAAACCGAAGAACATTTAGGTATTGGTAACATTCCATCAACCCTCGCGTGGCTGATCTCACATAAACAAAGACGCCAAAGTTAGAGAACTTATGCAAGTTTACTGAGGAAACTGAGTAGAACCACTGAAAGGAAAAAAGAAGAGCACAAAGGAAACTAGACGTCTCGTGACAATCGCCATTAAGACTAAAGGAGATTTCGATTTGGTTGTCACCTGCGAACAAGCAAACATATGGCAGAAAACGAGCAAGAATACTTAAGAGTTTACTGCATCTACGTACCGAGTGAAAAGTAGAGACCAAGGCAGGACTCCAAGAGGACTCGCCATGGTGAATGGTGTCAAAATAGCTCTCGGATCTTTAAACACTCTTTTTGATTACTCATTAACTTGGACAGCGTTTATAAGCTTACAAAAAGAAGTCACAGAGTTTTGCATTCTACTTCAGTGTTCTTGTTATGTTAAGCACTAACTATCAATGAACTCAGTGATGTCTTTTATGCCACCAAGCACAATGGACGAGATATCACACAAACAAGAGGTAATTCCAAAGAGCATTTCGCAGTTGCAATGCTGCGGAATGTCCCATACTGGAACTGTGCAACCAAAGCTCATTTGACATTTTAAATCAAAACTGGGAACTTTCATATCTTACGCACAACAATAATTGACCCCAGAGTAGTTTTTCTAGTTTATATTATCATATGATTTGCTTTTCTGTAAACCATTATCAACTTGTTCTTGTGTTATGGTTTAAAAAACAACGAAAAGCCTAAGGTACAGGTCGTTTTAAGTTTTAACTACTGGAGGTTAGTTTTCAAATTTATACACATCGTTTGCTTGATTTTCTCTTTTAAAAAAGACCAGAAAAAACGCTCAAACATATTATACGAGCTTTTGCACAGTTTAGAAAGAGATTGATTTAGTTCGTCAGTCTCGAAGACAATTTATCCTTTAAGGCCGGGACACACTAGGCGATAAGTCGCTGCGACACGTCGCGGGGACAAGTCGCCGCAACAAATCGCCTTGTGTGACACGGTTAATTTCATGAAAAACATTGTCGCTGCCGCAGAATTTTGTCGCCGCGATCACTCGCACGAATTCAAACCAGTTTGAATTCGTGCGACTAGTCGCAGCGACAAAATTCGCGAAAGCAGCGTTGTCGCATCGTGTGTACACTTCCCGCAACAAGTCGCTGCGACAAAATATAAATGAACCAATGAGAGAGCGTCATATGGTCAGCCATATTGAATTAGAAAACTAGTTCACATTCCCCCTCATACGAGATCACTGCGTGTCCTCCGAACAGGCGTCGTGTCGCAGCGACTTGTTTTGCAAGTAGCACACATGGAGAAACTTGTCGCAGAGACATGTCGCTGCGACTTGTCGCCTAGTGTGTCCCGGCCTTTGCGTAACGCAAGGATTTTTGTGATAGTTCAATGAAAAGCAGCTCTTGTAGCATTCACCCTTGCCAGTAATCGTGAGTATTTATCTTTGACAGTAACCAAGAGTAGAAGCAGGTTAGTCAAAGCCAAAAGGCTAAAAAGCCACTTCTTTGTTTGGTTCATGTTGCAACGGGAGGTGAATTGCATAAATTAAACTTAGATCGAACAGAGAGACTGAAATGTAGGATATCGATTTTCATGTCATACCGAAGTAGGTGCAATAAACTACACAAACCCATGAATT
>NC_090879.1:50054365-50056865 GCF_036669935.1 Montipora foliosa
CTATCGCGACCTCAAGTCAAAAATATAATTAACGTTTCCGTTTTTTGCCTCCATCGTTCACTCTAAGGGACCTTTCAGGTTGTAATTGGTTGATTTTGGTCTATATTGTTTATTTTGATTAGGATCAACACCTAACTTTCTTGGAATGTACTCTGACTTTCCTGTAATCCGACTGGTCAATTTTGTCCAGGTGGCTCGGTTATCTGCTGTAAGATCCAAGGGACTGATCAAGAACCTTAAAAAAAATACCATTTGTCGACCAATCCTTGCAATAGCATAAGGGTCAGTCTTTTCGTCTGAAAAAGACTTCAAGCATTGTTCGATTAACCAAAGTTGGATCTGTCAATAACGGAAAACAAACAAAGTAGTCATGTTGTTTACATTACCTTCCAATTGTTAAACGTAAGTTCACTGAGGAGATACTCAATCGATAAGCGTTTGGAGGAACAAAGGCGATCGCCGATGTATTGCAAGATCTTTATAGAAGTCACAAAGACACCACACAAGTCAAGCAATTAGGATGCTTTGCAAGTTCTCAACAGAACTCACAACCAATATAATTCGCCGATGTTTTGCAAGTTCTAAGCATACGTCACAAAGACAATCGCCGATGTATTGCAAGATCTTAACAGAAGTCACAAAGACAATCGCCGATGTATTGCAAGATCTTTATAGAAGTCACAAAGACATCACCACACTAGTCAATCATCGAGAATGCTTTGCAAGTTCTCAACAGAACTCACAACCAATATAATTCGCCGATGTTTTGCAAGTTCTAAGCAGACGTCACAAAGACAATCGCCGATGTATTGCAAGATCTTAACAGAAGTCACAAAGACAATCGCCGATGTATTGCAAGATTTTTATAGAAGTCACAAAGACATCACCACACGAGTCAACCAGTTAGGATGCTTTGCAAGTGGCAGAACTCACAACCAATATAATTCGCCGATGTTTTGCAAGTTCTAAGCAGACGTCACAAAGACAATCGCCGATGTATTGCAAGATCTTAACAGAAGTCACAAAGACAATTGCCGATGTATTGAAAGATCTTTATAGAAGTCACAAAGACATCACTACACTAGTCAATCAACGAGAACGCTTTGCAAGTTCTCAACAGAACTCACAACCAATATGATTCGCCGATGTTTTGCAAGTTCTAATAAGCAGACGTCACAAAGACAATCGCCGATGTATTGCAAGACTGATTTTAACAGAAGTCACAAAGACAATCGCCGATGTATTGCAAGATCTTTATAGAAGTCACAAAGACACCACACAAGTCAACCAATTAGGATGCTTTGCAAGTTCTCAACAGAACTCACAACCAATATAATTCGCCGATGTTTTGCAAGTTCGAAGTAGACGTCACAAAGACAATCGCCGATGTATTGGAAGATCTTTAAGTTAACAGAAGTCACAAAGACAATCGCCGATGTATTGCAAGATCTTCATAGATGTCACAAAGACGTCACTACACTAGTCAATCAACGAGAACGCTTTGCAAGTTATCAACAGAACTCACAACCAATATAATTCGCCGATGTTTTGCAAGTTCTAAGCAGACGTCACAAAGACAATCGCCGATGTATTGCAAGACTGATTTTAACAGAAGTCACAAAGACAATAGCCGATGTATTGCAAGATATTTATAGAAGTCACAAAGACATCATTACACTAGTCAATCAATGAGAATGTTTTGCCAGTTCTTAATGGTAGTCACGAAGTAATCACTATGCAAGATCCTTACAGTTATAAACATCTCACAGGTGTTTTCAAGCAGTTCGGTAAATAAATTAACGGGTCCTGTAGTATTCACACGTAAAATGTGCTAGTTTTCAGAAATCTTCTTTACGGTGGAAAGGATGCTTTGAAGGAATAGTGAAATCATCGCCGATGTAAATTAGCTTCGTAGGACTTTGTCTTTCAAGAATGACCTCTGTAGTGGGTTCTTCTCAGAGCCTTGTCAATTACCAGTCTTCAAAATGTAACTTTTCCCGCAAAAAGTAAAACTGAAACAACGGTTGTGTTTGCTATACAAAGTTATATCTCCCTGAAACGTTAACGTGTTAATGGTATGTAAAGGGCTAATTACTTGTTTAATGGCCTTGTATGCATGCAGCTGATCAAGGTTCTTTTCTTCTATTTTTCCCTTACAGAGAAGTAAACAGATCGACAACAGATTTCTCACTTCTTTTCTTGTTTCCTTTGTGGCGCTTTGCCATGTAACTGTAAAAGGACTTCTTATCCGTCTCACCTTTTAATACTTAAAACTGAATTTTTTTGGAGGGAGAGCTGCTTCACTTGCTTCAGATATTCGTCTCTGCGACGCTACAATTTTGGGGACAGCTAATTCACTAATTTTTCATTTTTGATAATTAGTTTTACAAAATGGGAAGAAATTTTTGATTAAGATCAATGAAATGTAGTCAAAATTTGCATGCTTCAAGTCCTTCAACAACATTTCATCTTCCTTTTGTTTGTTAACAGTACAGGATAT
>NC_090879.1:50061865-50064365 GCF_036669935.1 Montipora foliosa
CGGGAAAGCAACCACCCCCAAGCATTACTGAAAAACATACCACTCAACATCAACAAAAGACTAACAAACATTTCATCCAGCAAAGAAGTATTCGACGAATCAATTGGCCCTTATCAACACGCACTCAAAGAAAGTGGATATGACCACAAACTAACATACAATCCAGAGCCCGTTCCGAAAAACAAAAGAAAGAGGAAAAGGGACATTACGTGGTACAATCCCCCTTTCGATTCAAGCGTTAAAACCAACCTTGGTAGAAAATTCCTACATATCGTCGAAAAATGCTTCCAGAACAACCATCCGCTCTACAAGATTTTCAACAGACACACACTCAAGCTAAGCTACTCATGTATGCCAAACATGAAATCCATCATATCGTCACACAACAAACACGTTCTTTCAGATGCAAATACACCAGCACCGCAACCTGACACCTGCAATTGTAGAAAAAAGCCTGAATGCCCACTCGAAGGAAAATGCTTTCAAACTAACGTAAATTATCAAGCAACAGTGACCACCGAGACAACAACTGAAACCTACGTTGGACTAGCCACAAACTTCAAGGAACGCTACAGGAATCACAAAACATCCTTTCGACATTCAAACAGAAGAAATGAGACAGAGCTTTCCAAACATGTTTGGCACTTACAAGATGCAAAGAAGCCGTTTCAAATTAAATGGAAAATTCTTAAAAAATGTAGACCCTACAGCAATATTAGCAAGAAATGTAGTCTTTGTTTGAATGAAAAATTCATAATCATGTGTAAGAAAGAACTATGTAGCCTTAACAGAAGAAACGAATTAGCAAGTTCATGCCCCCACAGAAACCGATATGTACTCCGGAACTTTAGAGTAACGTAAATTTAAAATACCGACATAGAATCCCCTTATATCATGTTTTGTTATTTAGCAGCTGCTAAAATGTAACGCATTTACTATAGCAACTATTCAAATTTCCGTATTTAACTGCCAGCTTTCCAATTTCAACAGTTCAGTCGTTAAAATTGCCTGATGAGTGTGGTACTTGTACCATACGAAACAGTTCTGTAGCATTAAACGATGGTTACTCGTGAAACCTAAACTTGTGTAAAGTCATAGTTATTGCTCCTCAATCGATTGAGTTGAGCGCTCTACGAAATACGTTCTACTCAAAAAAAGAAATTATATATATATATATATATATTGCAATAAATACAATTAAAAACAATTTTTAAAAAAACATAAGGTATTCAAGCAGTTGACTTTGGAATGGCTTTTTTTCCTTTTCCATTCGCTCGCTGAGGATGTGCTTGTTTTCTTTTTAAACTCATGCGGTTCAAGAAAAATTCATTGCCAAATTGGTGAATTCCAAAGTAAATTTCACTCGAAAAACTGATATTGTACTCATCGCTTCGTGATTCATGCGATCTCGGTTTTTAGCGTAAAATTTACCGTGGAATTCACTAGTAAGGCAATGAATTTTTCTATAGAAGAAAGCAAAGGAAATGATTTAATTATAAAAGCAGCAACCGGAAGCATCAAAACGAGGACAATTCGAAACCTTTTATTTTCACTAATCCTACAGGCAGTAAGAATAAATAACCAGGGAGCTCCGCTTTTAGGCTTGGCTAAATCTATATATTATCTCTTTTACCGATATTTTTGGCTTGGCATCACTTTGTTGTATTAACTTTGTTTCAATTTGCGCCAAAGAGACTCCCATTTGTGTCCCCATGGTGGTTCCATGTGTTTGCAGATAGTTATCCCCATTGAACTGGAAAAAGTCTTCGTTTAGGATTAAACCAAGCTTTTGCCTTAGGAAGCGTGTTAGGATCGGTGGATTATTATTGTGGAACTCTTCGTATGTCTTGCATGCTATGTTCCTTCCTTCTTCTTGTGGTTTATTGTGCATACTAGGATACGAGACACGTCCATTGATACTAAAATTGTATCTTGGCCTGTCTTTGTCCGTTTTCTTTATGGAACTGATCAAATCAGTTGTGTCCTCAACATAGGATTGTTCTTTTTGTCCCGAGATAGGCTGCGGCAATAATGAGGATATTCTCTCGGTAGGTAATTATGTCCACAAGTTTGTGAGTGAGACTGGGCTTACTGGCTTAAATTAAGGATGTTACGCCTCTGGATGCCTTGATCGACCCCTAGTCATCATCCAAGTAGATGCCGGGCTTAGCTTGGGGAAAAGAAGAAAACTCTGTTACCGTGATCAGATGTAGACAGCTGTTATCGGCATAGTTTGTCTTCCTTTTTTCGAGACCGGAAAGCTCATTCCACCCTGCGAGCAGAGCCTCCTTTTGTCTTTTTCTTTAATGAGGAGGAGAAAAGGAGGCTCTGCCTGAATCGCGTCAACTCTTTGAAGTCGCCGTAGCCCGAACTTCTAGACTAGTCAATCTTGTTTTTTCTCGTCAAACTAGTTTTTCCAGTACGAGCCTTCGTTTAGTGATAAAACTGATGGTTATGATTGAGCCCACCGTACCGTGAAAAACCAACATGGCGACGAAAT
>NC_090879.1:50086865-50094365 GCF_036669935.1 Montipora foliosa
CTTGACATGGCTACCAGCGGTGTGTGATCATGAGAAGACAACTCTAGCTCAATAAAGACCAGGTAGCCAAAATGGTGAATAGCTGTAAAGAATTTTAAGATCATCGTCACACTTACAACTCCATCCTCAATTGACAGTTATGGTGGCAGAGCTTTTTCGTTCACAGCACCAAAACTAGGAAAGGAAAGGAAAGGCACTTTATTTAAGTGTCTAATCATTCTAGCGCTGGAGCACTCATTGGAGACACTGTAAACCGAAATTAACAATCAACACAAATCAAATCAAATGTTGGTTTTTGAGGAGAGGGGGAAACCGGATTACCTGAAGAAAACCTCACGGTGCAGAGTAGAGAACCAACAAACTCAACCCACATATGACGCTGAGTCTGGGCATCAAACCTGAGCCACATTGGTGGGAGTCGAGTGCTCTTACCACTCCTCCATCCCTGCACCCCTATGGAACTCTTTGCCTGAGAACATTTAAAAAGCGAGGACTTTAAACCGTTTAAAAACTAAACTTAAGGAGGCTCAAACCAGTTCAATGCTTCCAAGTGATGCTCTTCTTAGAAGGATCGGCACAACGTTATATCATGCATTGATAACAATTTGGTACTAAATGAAACACGTCTTATTGCTGAACAAGATACAGTTATTATTATGACGTAATATATCACCATGCAACGGGCAAGCACTGTAAAAACAACCTTTATTTTGTTTTTACTTGCTTATATCTCAAAAACGAACTCGGTGACCCCCGTGTTTTATTTCTGAAAAGTAATCAGAAGGAAACTTTCTGTGAAGTTTTCAAAAACTCTGTTTAATGGATTCAGAGCCACCTTAAATTTGTGATTTGTTAAGGTAGCTCCGAACCCTCTAGCAAAATTTTTTAAAACTTTCCTGAAATTTTTATCATGGCCTTCTAATCACTTTTCAGAAATAAAAAAAAGGGGGGGGGGAGAGGGTCACCAAGTTAGTTTTTGAGATATGGGCAACTAAATCCAAAATATAGGGTATTTTTGCTGGGCTGTACCATTGCCATGGTAACTTATTACATCACAATAATGATGATGTTTCATGTGGTACCATACCATTGCTGTTACGTGATACAGTGTTGCAGCGTTATTCGACCTAAACAGAGTCTTCCCAAGTGTTGAAACCCTTTCGAGCCTCCTTAAAATGTATCTTTTCAGGGAGTCTTTTATCTTTGCAATTTGTTGTTTTGGTTTTGATTAGATACGGAATTTAGTGATAACATGGTTGTAAGGCACATTGAGCTGTGGAAATGTGCCATACAAGGACGTTTGTATTATTTTTATCATTATTAATACTGGTGGATCCAGAGTATTTCAAGTGATTTGCAGAAATCACTCATTTTTTTTCAAACCTTATTTCTCAGCTCTTTATTGCAGTTCACAAAATCCATTATCCTTCTTGTTTTATTGTTTATTATGAAATAAAACAAAGGAGAAATTATTCCGTCGATCCCACAGCAAAACGAGCGGGAAATGTGAGATGCATAACTATTCAGTGATTGCGATGGATAATTTTTTGAGAAATATGACAAGAGAATCGGTGCCAATTGATCAACAGATCAACAACTTAAGAAACGCAGAAAAAAGTCAAGCCTATAAGCCTATAAAAAGCCAGCTATCTCACTACAGGGAACAATGTAACAGGTGTTCAAAAACAAAATGAACCCGGGCCCGAGTCAAACATTTAAAACCAGAAGATCACTCGCTTCTACCGCCAATGAACAAAAATCGGTAGAGCGTAGAATTGAATTGCAAAAGCGTGAGGCCATAAGGTCACATTCAGACTACTGTGAGAAAATCAACACCTAGACCAAATCGAGACCAAGTATTTTTTTGGAAGAAAAAGTATCACACAGCAGTACAGAGATTCAAATATAGAGCCTCATAGGGCAAAAACCATCGCTAAATGAATCCCACAGGAACCGCACCTAAAAGGGGTGTCCATTCAAATGTTTACTCAAGAGAGCAAAATTATGACAAAAGGCAACAGAAACCAGACCACGCACAAGGGAGTCGTGTAGGCCTGTCAACCCTTTTTAACACTTTGTATCGTCAAACACAGTATAATTTATCTCTGTTGATTACTTTCATGTTATTCTGGTTTGTCTGGTGGTTTTATCAGACAAATCAGAATAACATGAAAGTAAGCAATAGAGTCGTTTGCAACTACTTCCTTTCTGGTGCTATCAGAATGGCATTCTGAGAGTACTAAATTTCAAATTTTCTTTGGGGAGCAAATCAAATCAAATCACTCACGTGAAATCCTGGATCCACCCCTGAATAGATCAATTGTTCAAAAATGTGTTTGAGTGGTTTAGCAGACAATCCCTCCATTTTTAGCACTGAAGGCTACACAACACAGGACCTTCAATGGAGAGACTTACATGTATAAGTGAAGTCTACATCATAGGATAAAAAAAATCTTGCTATGTAAAGTTTTACACTCAGACCGCATTAAAAAATACTTAAGATAAGTATTTTTTCCGTTGTTTTTAGAATTTCATGATAAATTGGGAGAATCTGATAAAAATCAGGAGAGTGGGAGGCAACACATCAAATCAGGAGACTCCCGATCAAATTGGGAGGGTTGGAATGTCTGGTTTAGTACAGAAAACTGGACTCGTAAATCCATTTAATTAACGAATACTTAATTATGGCACTACCATATAGAGAAACTGAATGCTATTGCTATGGTAGGGTGAAATTTCACATACTTTTCAATGTGTGAGTCAGAAAACTGTGAACACTTTCAATTTCATTCCGACAGGTCAACTGTCAACACGTGAGACATTTCCAACCCCTTTTGATGAAAAATAGGGAGTACTTTTTAGCGCTGAAGGCACTCCCACAAGTACCTGTAGGCACAAATTTCATTTCTCTCAAGTGACATTTCCTGCATTTTGACAATGTCATCATTTTGTGGTATTCTATATTCTATAAGGTCTTTATTCTTAGCAATTCCTGTCCACCTTTATTGGAGCTGCTAAACGGAGTAGGACTTCTAGCCTTATGAGTGCACGACACAGGTTGTTAAATGGAGAGACTCGGCAAGACATAGGATAAGAGAGTGTAATATGTTACGTTTTACACTTGGATTGCAAAAAAAAAATACTGAAGAGAGGTGATAATTTTCCTTGTTATCCGAATTTCATGATAAATCAGCAGAATCGATAAAAATAGGGATAGCGGGAAGTTACAAAACACATCAAATCAGAAGGGTTGGAATATCTGTTTTGTATGACAATAAAGTGTACCGCATGGAAATGAAAGATGATGATGATGATTCTCATTCATCCTGCTTTTAGACTGCTTGCAGTCCCTCTGAGTCAGTCCAACTACCCTTTTTTCTGAGTCACGCAAGTAAGCCGAGAGGAGACTGGTGATAGCGTGAGATATAGGGACTGCACGCTCTTCTGTAAGTGACGCATTCAGAATTTCCTGCTGCACCAGCAACAGGAAATTTGGATTGGTCCATTGAAAATGGACCAATGTCAGATTTTTTTGATGAGTTAATTACTTGTTGGCAGATTGTGATGCCTGCAATCTGTCCTAAATTTTCCCTGTGACAAGATTAGCATGATCATGTATGACTTTTGTGCTTTCAATGACTTTTCACTTCAAATGGTTTACACCTTGAACCCAAACAAGAGCAGAAACCTGCGGTCAAAGCTCTCCTATCGGGCAAGTATGTTATGTTATGGCTGCACTACCAACTTGTTTCAGCAAGATCACTAGAGTTTTGAGAGCTTTGTCCTCTTAAACGATACGGGGGACCCAAATCAAACTCCATCCATAGTGGTAATCATTCCTGGTTGCAAAATCACTGAAGACCAGATTCGGTCATTAACAATTATCTATGGGTAGTTTCCTTTGAGAAGGAGGGAAATTTGTTAAAGGACATGGCTTCAAACAAGTATTGAACAAGCTCTGTCTTCTGACTTCACTGATTTAATAGTTGTAGAAGAACATTACAGTCACTTTAACAAAAAACATCTGGGCCACGCCCAGATTGGTCTCCTTTAAGGGTGTAATGTAAAATTTCCGACGAGCATCCCTCAGGAAGGGGGGAGGGAGGGGGCGGTGAGGTTCAATATTCGACTCCTGTTTTAAGTAAGTATCTGTTTATTACCACATTTAACCTTTGAGCGAGTTCCTGCTGCCATGTAAAACAAGGATCAAACAGTACCGGTTAGCTTCCTCAATTCAATTCAATGTCAGTAGACCAAGATTAAACATTCCATTCAAATCTCCAAAATGTCAGGTCTTAGTTATCAAATAGAAATGTTCAATTAGAGAGTTTTGATTGATGTTTCCAGAGCTATAGCTTTTTGCGATTGCAAAATTGCAATTTTAGAGAGGACTCGTGTGCAAATTCTCCTAAGTTAACTTGGCTCCATTACCAGCTGCTTTACGGAAAATGAGCCCACAAAGTCCGGGCTTGAGAGAGCCCATTGAGAGTACCATTGTAGCGGTTTTCTGACGGTTTTGTATACGGTTTTCGGTTTTGGCCCAATTTTTTGCGGTTTTGCGGTTTTGGATGATTTTTTCTTTGGTTTTGCGGTTTCTAACACCCCAATGTCCCCCTCCTAATTAGATTAGAACGTTTTGATGATTCCAAATGCATCGGTTACAGAAGAGCGTGCAATCCCTATAGTGGGCTCAATCACCATTCTCCCCTTGCCTCCCTTGTGTGACTCAGACTGACCAAAGTGGGAGGGTGTACTGACTCAGAAGGGACTGTGAGCAATCTAGATATTATATTGTACATGTATGCTTTATTCTGGTAGCATTAATTCTTGCCTTGTTCCATTCTGTTCTGTTGCATTCCTGTGTTTAGTACCGTAACCCCCAGAAACTAATATATAGATTTAGCCAAGCCTAAAAGCGGAGCTCCCGGCTTGTTTATTCTTACTGGCTGTAGGATTAGTGAAAATAAAAGGCTTTGGAACTGTCCGCCTTTTGGTTTTCCCGGAAATTGCTTAATTATGTCATTTTCTTCGCTGCCTAACTAGTGAATTCCACGGTTAATTTCACCTGAAAATCCGTCTGATCGCATGAATCACGAAGGGATGAGTGTGATATCGGTTCTTCGAGCGCAATCTACTGTCGAATTCACCAGTTAGGCAATTAATTTTGAATCGCAAGAGTTTTAACAGAAAACAAGCAAATCCTCGGCAAGCGAGATAAGGAAAGAAGCCATTTGAGAGTCGACTCTCAAACGCCAGCGAATAGGAATCACGCTAAAATTAGAAATCACAGACGCACTATAGCTCGTGATGTGACAGATCGTCTTTGTCGGTTCAAGGTCAACAAGGAGTTTTATTGATGTACTTTATTTATTCCACTTTATCTCTGAAAACGAGATCATTTACAATTCTCTTCGATGTATTTCATTGAAAGACGCCAGCTTGGCTGGCTTAGAACCAGAATCGGCTAGAAAGGACAAACTTGAAACAAGATCTCCATTCGTCAGCGAATAGGAATCACGCTAAAATTAGAAATCACAGACGCACTATAGCTCGTGATGTGACAGATCGTCTTTGTCAGTTCAAGGTCAGACAAGGAGTTTTATTGATTACTTTATTTATTCCACTTTATCTCTAAAAACGAGATCATTTACAATTCTCTTCGATGTATTTCATTGAAACACGCCATCTTGGCTTAGAACCAGAATCGGCTAGAAAGGACAAACTTCAAACAAGATCTCCATTCGTCAGCGAATAGGAATCACGCTAAAATTAGAAATCACAGACGTACTATAGCTCGTGATGTGACAGATAATCTTTGTCAGTTCAAGGTCAGACAAGGAGTTTTATTGATTACTTTATTTATTCCACTTTATCTCTAAAAACGAGATCATTTACAATTCCCTTCGTGTATTTCATTGAAACACGCCATCTTGGCTTAGAACCAGAATCGGCTAGAAAGGACAAACTTCAAACAAGATCTCCAACAAATTACCTTTACGTTCTCTAAACAAACTTCTGAAAACATAAGCTGGTGATATTTCTCCTTGTACTTTTGCGAGAACTCATTGCGATTCCATGTTTAGAACATAAGTGCAAAATTCTTGTCACTGTCGAGGCACATCGAAAAACAGTTAGGCAAGCGGAGTAAAAAAACTTCTTGTTCGCTCACATTTTAAGGCCAAACAAACCAGCAACAGATCGATTATTTCTGTCCAAAAAGAGTACAGATGATTGTTATTTAATTCCAGTTAACAATAAAAATTCGAGTCTCATTCCTGAACAAAGGAAAAAACGACTAAGCCACATTTTAGAAATATGAATCCACTTGAAATAACTCATCCGTAAAAATAACAAACGGTTTAGTGTCCAAGAAAAGAATTTGTGGAGTAACTTCTTCCACCAACTTTAAGCTATTACTGGTGTACTGTTTTTTCGTTCTCGTTCTCTTTCTCTCTTCTTTCGTTTCTGTTCTTCTGACGTAGGCCGTCCAGGCATCTTGCAACCTTAGTAGATTTGAAATTAAAAATATCTTAAGACATACCAAAAACTGCAATTCAGAGCAAAAAGCATCTTTAAACAAATTAAAAATAAACACTCAGCTTTAAGTTTATATCCCTCCAATGCTTGGCTTGAATAACTACAGCTATATTATGTTAAACCTGGATTGAAACCAGCGAAAAATGCAAGAAAAATATATTTTCCAAACCGTACCTGAACAAGAAATGCATCGACTGTCAAGAGCTTTGCTGACGTAGCATGGCTGTGTAGCCGCGTCGAGCCACAGAAAGAGCGCGAAAAATTAAGCCTCATTCAGGTGTGAGTGTGAGTGTCTGACCTGGCTTGAGCCTGCGGTCCAATCAACAACCAGTCCCGGGTCAGCGGTCAACTTAGAAAAACCAGCTGACATCGATAACGTCTAACTTGAGCCCGTGATATGGTCACGTGAGACTGGTCAGCAGATATCTTGTTTTGACAGGTGTCAATTGACCATGACATTGATGTCCAATATCAAAGATGTGTCTTACCTTGCTGTAAATTAGCTATAGTGTAAACTGGAGTGTTGCCCCTTGATGAGCTCTAAACTTGAGCCCGTGATATGGCTACGTGATACTGGTCACATTGGTATACATGGATGGGCGGACGGACGGACGTACGTACGGACGTTCCTGACGTCATGACTATAAAACCAAATTTTCTCACATCGATGGGTTATCATATTTTCTTAGCTATGGTGTTCCGCGCGCGCGGAGCTCCGCTATAAAAATGGGGACGAAGATGCACACTCCACTGATTCGAGTGTTTCAGGTGATGAAGGGATTCAGATCCTTCGAGGTTAGCGGCAGAAGCAGGGGTAAGACTGAGTACTCCAGCATCAGTCTTGCTGCGATATAATGGCAACAAGAGAAATGTCTTACCTTGATGAACTCCTTGTCATTCCCGTCTTCATTTCTTAAACTTCTTATTGTCTTGGTTGACAGAGTAATCGTACACGGTCTAACG
>NC_090879.1:50099365-50101865 GCF_036669935.1 Montipora foliosa
TGAACTCGTCTCTGCTGTTTGCAAGCAACGTTGAAGATGTAACCATAGGAAATCACAACTGTGCTTATTGGCAGAAACAACAGAGCTGCAACTAAGAAGGTTAGGTAAACGATGACGGAACTTGAATTCCGGAAGAAATCTTTTTCGCGTCGGCGAAAAAGGAAAAAGGCAAGTAGTCAATCCTCCGAGAAATTCACGAAACGTTTGCTTTCCATCTACCTTCAAAGGTTGAGGAAAAACAATCTTCAACAAAATCGCCAACATCCAATGAAGGCGAAAAGCGCTGGACGAATAGTCACGATAGCGTGGTACCTCAACGCAAACTTGACCGCGATCACGCGTTCCACGCTAATCAACGCGAGATGGAGAATGATGTTGGCATTGAGACAAAAAATTAGTATCGACTTGCCGATGCTCAATTGACGGGGAGGTTTCTCCAAAACGCTCTTTACCACTTGCAAAATGAAGACAGACACCATTAAGAGATCCACAAGTTCCAAGCTTACTAAGATGCTATTTGATGCTGTCCGTAGATTTGGAAATTTCAGGTACGCTCTTATGACAATATAGTTACCAAAGAGTGTGGCGAGTGCCAGAAAAGTGTGAATACAAACGAAGAGAACTTTCAGTTCATTCGGGGCCGATCTACCGCGAGTATTTGAATTCACGATACAGATGACGCACACTTTGAAAAACTGGCAAAGCTTGCTTCAACCATGAAAACAATTTGTTCATCCGCCTCAATCTGGGATCACGAGCTTGATTTAATCTAACTGGCTTTTCAATATAGAACACCACGATCTCGTTAAAATTTGGAGAGCCTAATTGTTAACGACAGACCGGCGTTGCCTTTCTTATGGATAATTTATAACATTTTCAGCAGAAGTCGTTTGAGGTTTTCCAGTTCTCAAGCTGGGTTAGCATCATAAACGGAATAAGGGAATTTTTTATATATATATATAAAAGGCGGATGGCCGCATTGTCACCTAACAAATTATGTTAATTGAATAATGGAATAGAAAATATTGCTTTTAAGGAAAGTCATTATGTTCTTCAAGAAGAAAATTGGATTCACTGGCGTTGTTGACGAATTACGCTTCAAGAAAGAAAGAAAGGAGCATTTCAGTTTTTCATGAAAACGTAATCAATATCCAGGGCCGGTGGGGTGAAAGCCAATGGATCATTTAAAGCCAGAGGAGCTTGGAAAGATCCCTTGTGCAAACCTTGTTTCTCTCGTTTTCTTTCTGTAATCAAGAAAAGTGGCAGACTCTCAATTTTAATACTTGCAAAAGTTACAACCTTGAGGCCCCCTAGGCTTGGAAGGGGAACCTGTGCTATAATTTAGTTTTAAAAGTCGCTTATAACTTCACTATACTTAATCGCAATTTAGAACTAAACTAGTTCTCATTGGCTTCTAACCAAAGCTTCTCGGTAATCGGGTAAATGAAGTGAGGCCGTGCTCACTGAATTACTTGTGCAAATTCTCTAATTAGGTAAAGGAAAAATATAAAGAAATTTCGAGAAAAACATCAATATAGTTTAACTTTTTTGTCCAGGTGGTTTTTACAGTTTTGTTATGCTCGGAAACACATTTTTGTTTTATTTTGTTCTGTTTTGTTTTTTGTTTAATGGGTTATCATTTTGGCTTTTCCTGATTCTGCAGTAAGGGAAGTGACGGCCTGATTCATTTCTGCGTTTCTGATCGTGGAAAATTAACAAATGTTTTAGAACTGGTCAATAAATATAAATTCTTTCTTTATTGTGTTATTATTATTAGTATGACACGAGCCCATGAAAGGAAAGCAAATTACATTCTATTAGAATTGTTTGCAGGCAAGGTGACCACTGAGTAACTTTAATAAGCAAGGGTCATTAAAACTCACCGTTTTACTTGAAGAAAAATTAGAAAGGTTTTATGGCCTCAAGACATGTTTCAGGTGACAGTGATTTTAAGATCAAAGTAATAACCTTTACATAAAAACATCACATTTTCCGAATAAACGTGGATCGCGGTAACTTATAGCGTCAGAAGAACGTGAATAAATCGATCGGATCAATTAATTCTGTTTCATTTTTGGCTGAGTTAAAAACCAAAGTCTAATTTTTGCTTTGTTTTGTTTGTCTTCCGTGCATTGAAGGTGACAATAAGAGTGTATTACATGTTAAACTTTTACGAGAGATAATATTATTCAACTTTCTTCAACAATGGGTGTTAATTTTAACGAATTACTGTTTTACCCATGTGTGACTTTGGTTTTTTTCAATATTGTGAGGGAAGAATTGATGAAAATGTACTCCCTGCCTTAGCACAATTTTCAACCAATTGCAAGTTGAATTCTACGCTAAATAATAATGCAAGAAGACCATATAATCTTGGAGGATAAGGCCTGCTCCAAGTACCAGGCAAACTTTATTAATAACTAAATTACATCAAACGAGTAGTGTCAGGGGGGCCAGGAAAAACCCACATAACCCTTATCAAAGAGAACGGGAAACCTGG
>NC_090879.1:50104365-50106865 GCF_036669935.1 Montipora foliosa
ACGAGGGCCTGGACTGAATAAAAAAGTACATCTGTCTAGTGAATAGACGAGCAATATGGCGAGGGAAATCGAAATGATGAAACCGGCAAGGCAAGCCAACTCCCGATAGGCTGCATAGCCATCCAGGATCAAGGGCTCTAGAGAACGCTTTAGCTTAGCCAGCTTGGGTACTGGAATTTGAAACATGAATTGAATACTGTTGATGAGGAACCCAACCATTCCCCAAACTGAACAGGCTCCCAGTGTTATTTACTCTCATTAGGGATGAAGCCAGACGAAGCTAAATCCGAACGTTGAATAAGACTAGCGGCTCGTCATCCCGTCATCTAAATACAAAAAACAGTTGTAAGACCTCAGCCGCCATATCCGAACTAAAGGGCGCAAAGGCTTGCTAAAGCAAAAACTAGTGGTGCTCAATCCCAATGGGAGAACAGAAAACGTAAAATATCTAGTAACTCCCTCAAAATCCCATGCAAAGCCCAAAAATTGCTGATGAGGATGAAAAATATCCACATGGTGGTAACCCGATCTCAGGTCCCAAGAGAAGAACCAAAACCCCTGTTCAAAAACTTACTTAAAGATCCCAAATCTTCATAACGAAATTTGGGTTTAACCAAAACTTTTTAACCTCGCGCAAGTCTATGACCAGTCGGAGCTTTTTGCCTTCCTCAACTGTAAGGAGAAAAAACTATGCTCATTAATCAGTTGCTTCTCCAATAATTCAAGAAAAGCAGACTCAACAAATTGTGGGTTCCTCAAGGCAGAACGATTGTTCGATTGAAAGAAACGGGGCGGAAATTCGCTAAACGGTAGGGAATACCCTTGCCGAATGATATCCATAACAAAAGGGGGGGCCCCTAAATCCTTCTCCCAAAAGTCAAAAGCGTTAGCTAGACGAACTTTAACGCACGGCTCTACCATAGGGAACTCCGATCCTTTATAATGGCAAGCTCGTGATAGTAATCCAGTCACTTGGAGCGTTCGCCAGTTTTGTTAATAACTGGAGGCCAAATGATCAAATTCCCGGCACTAAAACAAAAGGAGACCACAAGGACTAAGATTGAAAGACAAAAAATGAAAAACCAAAATGAGAAAGAAAAAATTGTCTGCCTGGTACAGCTTACTTGTGCCAAGTGACAAACAGCATACATTAAGAAATATATATAGCTACATAGGACAGTAGATAACGAGCTAACACCAATAAGGGGTGATAATACCAACATGCTCAGGAAATAGCGCGTAGAAAGTCATTATCTCCTATACTTCGTACCGGAGATAATTTGCATTCTACGCTAAATAATAATGCAAGAAGACCATATAATCTTGGAGGATAAGGCCTGCTCCAAGTACCAGGCAAAAGCCAGAGAGTAACAAAAGCTAGTCTAAGCGGTAAAAAAAACAACAACAATAATAGATTGACACTTATCTTAAAACACGGGCCAATCTGTCGACCACGAACGCCTGGATCACGGCCAAAACGACTTCCTGTGTTTGAATTCGTATCCAAAGTTGGTAAGGAAGAACGGTGGTGAGGGTTGAACGGTGGTGAGGGTTGAACGGTGGATAAGGCTGAAATCTCTGATGCTGATACTTCTGAGAGCGCTTCTTCTTCGCCGCCTTAACTTTCTTCTCTGCTCCCCTCTCCGAGCGAAATAACCTCTTCCCGTCCTCCGAGTCAGATGCCAATTCGTCTGAAAGGTACTCTTGAACGGTGGCCCAGCTGTACTGACTTTTATCTGCGATCTTAATTAACTTCATTCTTTTAGTAACTAAAGCAATACCTTTTTCGATGGCGGTTTTGATTTTAGAAGTGGCATTGGCGTTAAGCGCATCCTTCGCACTCTCGAGCTTGTCCAAAACAGATTCGACATGCCCAAACTGTTGCTCGTTTCCTTTGCTCTGGAAAACAAAACGAGCGCGCTTCGCACGTTTAACGGGCTGCCTCAACCGACGAAGAATTTTCCTCCTTAAACTGCTTCTTAAAGTTGTCGAAGCGGTTGTCGATTAAAGACGATATCCGCCTGGTATCTGAAGCCATGGACTCAGCTACAGCCTTCTGCACTAAAATATGAAAACTATCAGTTCCAGTGCTAGAAGAACCTTCTTCTCGCAAATCGGGAGCATCTTGTTCTGGAACGGTCATCTTGCGCCTTCTTGTGCTTAACAAAAAATTGTCTGCCTGGTACAGCGTACTTGAGCGAGAGTGACAAACAGCATACATTAACAAATATATATAGCTACATAGTACGATAGATAACGAGCTAACACCAATAGGGGGTGATAATACCAACATGCTCAAGAAATAACGCGTTTAAAGTCATTATCTCCTATACTTCGTACCGGAGATAATTTGCATACTATTGGACCCAATCAAACCACACGTTTTATTGAAAGGGTGCCCATGTGTCAAATAGACTTGTTTGGTTTGTACTCTGTTTCCAAATAGAGACTACGGATACTCTCAAGGAACCTCAATATTTTGTTCTTTTCAAAAGTGAAT
>NC_090879.1:50119365-50129365 GCF_036669935.1 Montipora foliosa
CAAAAGGCTTATCTGTTTGCATCGAGTATGGACATGAACGCATCCGAATTCTCTGTAGCGAAAATAACAGATGTGTATGACGCCTTTTAGTGGCTGGCGCCCAGTTATTTTGAAGAGTGCACTTCCAAGCCAAAATATCTCGTGGCCATCGAATCAGACACCATGTTGCTTATTACCCTCACCCCCCTTACTGGAAACTCTCTGTTCTGTTTAGCCACCTTGCGAAATCTCAGGCTAAGAATCCGAACAGCGACAAATTATCTCATCATCACATTATCGGCGACAGACCTGATAACAGCTGCTTGTTCTACTTTGACTAGGGCTTTCCACAAGTTGCTCGGCAACTTTTTGGCAACTTTTCGTATCTCGAGCGCCTTTTTTCGTTTCGTGCAACTTTTTGCATTCTGAGCAATTTCTAATTTTCTACAAATTCAAAGATATAGACGCAGCTTTTAGTGCTTAGATTGGCCCTGTTTTGTGAATTTCCAGTGAAAAAGGAGAAGTCCCTTCCCCCTGAGGCAGATCATGAGCGAAAGATGCGTGCAGCCGGGCTGTTTGGTCAGCAGGTTTTTTTTTTTTTTTAAAGAAAATATAAAATGGCGGACAAAGATTCACACTCCACTGATTTGAGTGTTTCAGGTGACGAAGGTCATTCAGGTCCCTTGAGCATCAGTCTTGCTGCGATATGATGACAACAAGCGAAGGGTCTTACCTTGGTGAGCTACATGTTATTCCCGTCGTCGTTTCTTAAACTGTCTATTGTCTTGGTTGACAGAGCAATCGTACTCGGTGTAACGGCCTTCCCGTATCTCGCTGGCTTAGCCAAAGTCTCACTTGACCCAAGATGAGCTTTGTGGTTCACGACCTGTTTCAAAAAGAAACAGTGCAAATAATTGAAAACTTGTTTTGGGGTTTGAATGTCATTAAACCTTTGTTTATTATTTTTCTTAGCTATTTCCGAGTTTTTATTGCCGTAAGAAAGAATTCTTTTCGAGTGCAAGAAGCTTGTAAAACAAACAAGGGCATCGTGAATACGATAATCTATCGAGTGGAGAGACCTATCAGTAATATTTTATGCAAATGAACGCTGAACGCTGTCCAGTGAAGAAAGCTTCGTTCCACCAATTTCCTACAGTCTACGAATTTCTTGGTCAGACAACTGTAAACGCCATATTTACTCACAGGACAGCGCACTAGACCGAATTTTGCGCAGAGGGAAAATCAGGACATCTAATCATAAAGTGCTTTTCGTTTCCAACGACAGCCGAAATGAATGTAACTTCAATGGGCCATAATCTTATTCGCACTGCCACACTGGAACGAGCACTAAATGGAGGCCGATTCAAATTGTTTCCCCTACGCAATAGCCTCGATCGCATGCCTGTTGCAGTCCTCCAGTGGAAACACTAATAAAGCCGTGAAAGAGGTCAAGTTTCGTTTGAAAGAACTCCTTTAGCGTTCTTTGTTAACTAAACGTACTGTCCTCACAGATGGGTTAGTTTAGAGATGACCTTCGTCGCACCAATGAGCAGTATAGAGAACTTAACCAGGCCCTCGCTCAACAGCAGCAATAGATTACTTCTTTGCAGATGAGTTCAGTGAGAGAAAACTTAAACTTGGCGAAAGGCGATGTCTCGCCAGTAATCTTGTAAAGGGACACAATGAATGCCGAAATAATTGGGCTTGTGGGAAGGTCTCTCTGGCCAGGGTTTGTGGCATGGGTTTGGGTGTACGCACTGCCATTCTAAATGGCGACCTTATGACCGGCCAAAACAACAAAGACCCCGCCGTTTTCTCCTCTGGAAAAACGTGCTCCTTAATTGAAGAACTGGAAATGTCAGATCGAGCAATTTTGCATTTACGGATTCCCTTCTGTTTGTCAAACGTTTTAGACGATGATGATCTTGTTTGAGTGGAAGGTTCCTGTTTTTAGCAACCATAGGCCGCCCGCGCTGAAGGGGTAGTGCTTTTGATTGCTATACAATTACCCTTTCTTTACTATAGCACCCAGTAAGGATTTGATGACCCAGCCCCTACTTTAATTTCTATGGGTCTTGGTCTTGTTTTTGGCAGTCAACACAGGGAAGTCTTTACCCCCTGCCAGTTATACCGCTGGTTATTTCAAACTTTAACCATTTTGCAACGTCATCTTTTAAAAGGTCAGTATTCAACCAAAGAGGCAAGTACTTCTAGGCGCTTCTACAATCCTCCTTTTAAGGTGTTCGTACAAACAGACAAACAAACAAACAAACAAATAAAAACCAGTAAGGTTCCATTGTTTGGTCTTATGGCTTGATGCAAACTTTAACAGAAAAGTGCTTTTAAGGGCTGTTTTCCTGTAAGTTGAACAGGGTACTGAGCACTTTTAAGCGCCATCGTTCTACCCTTTGTCCCTGATATTCCTCATCACCTCAAGAGAGAGAGAGAACTGATATTTTCAACCATTTTTACTGTAGAAACAGGTAGTTGATAAATCTGCATCTTATTGGCAACGTTTTATTCTTGTTTCTGAACGGCGAGTGCCTATAGGCGCTGTTTTAACGTCGGTTTGTAATGGCCTAACTTCAAGAAGAGCGCTTGTTGGCGCTTATTCGTAAATTGACGCTTCATATTCACCTTTTCCGAAAGAATTGTTTTTAATAGGTTGGCATTATTTTACCTCTGGTCCTTTTAAGCCATATTTATGAAACTTTTATAGCTCCGTTATTTAATTGTGGTTTGTGTATTGAATAAGACAATTGTAACCTCGTTTCTGGCCAAGTCACGTAGAAGGCAATCTAAAATGGTGGTTTCTCTTTTGATGTTCTTCTCAGTCGAGATTGCTGTTTGAGTTGGGCCATTTTACTCTTCTAATGCTTCTGCATCTAATTACTTGCAATCCTGGAGATAAGTACAAGTGTCAACTTGGCTGACTAGATTGAATAATTCGCACTGTTATATTTTGACGAGACGTTTTCATTGTTGTATTTAAAAGTGAGCAGCAGGCTTGCGTAAACTCGACCCTTGTACAAACAGAGATATTGTAACCCGCACCGGCACTTCTTTTTGTGATGTTGCCAGGTACCTGCTTAGCCTCAATAAAAGAATGCCGGATTCATTGGAGAAAAAAGGATAATTTTCTTTAACTTAAAACAAATCATCTTTTTAAGATGACCTAATTATCTGGAGAATTCAGTTGTTATGTTTTTATCGATGAAGATCAAGGAGATGGAAAAATCTTGCTCAAGGCCTTTGAAGTTTAAAAAGTTCAAAAGCCTTGGGCAAGATTTTTCCATCTCCTGGAGTCCTCAATAATAATACCATGTGAGATGGGGAAGTTAAAACTTAGGCACCAATGTCCAAAAAATTAGATAGAGCGGGTTAGGGGATCCTTGGTAGTATGCCTCCAGGCTTGATTAAAAAGGCAAAGATAAAAATTAAGGAAAAAAATGAACGATAATAGAAACATTAAATGTTGCAGGTAAAACTCGCTTTCAGGTTGAATCCGTTTTAACCTACTGCAGATTATATTCATGATCCGCATTTTACCTAGGTTGAATTATGCACTCAACCTTGCTTAACAATGGCGCTGGCGGGTCTACGGGATCATATATAGTAAACATCCGCATATCAGAACTTAGAATTTAAGAATCTGTTAGGCTATAAATACTAAAATTTCATTTTAAACCCCTCTTACATAAAAGTCAAGTTAGCCTAAAAAAAATAAACAGGTTCTAATTTTTAAAATATGACTTGTAGTTTCAGGCGACTGGAACAAATTGCATTTTAAACTGCACAGATCTTGTTCAAAACTTATTTTTCGTGGTTACGAAATATAAAGGCACAGAGTCCTGATGAGAGGAAATCAGTCATACCACATCATAGAGTAGATATATTTTTCGGAAATAAGAACCAATTCAAGAACCTAGTAGAGAGCCTAAAACCAATATGAATACAATTTTTATAAGAACTATTTAGCCTAACTTGGAAAAATTAATTTCTTATATGCGGATGTTTAATGTATTTTAGCCTTAAGGACGTTCGCGCAATTGTTTCTGCGCATCCTTACTGCGCACGCAAATGCACACGCCACGTCATACACGAGCGCGCGCGCTAAGTAATAAAATGAGAAATGATAGGGCAAAAGGCCATTGCTATACCTTTGTCTGGATTTAACGCTCTTGGACGTTCGGTGACCCCTATTTTTCTTTCCAGAAACGGATTTTATTTACAATTATCTCCCCGTTGTCCAAAAATGAACAAAAAATCAATGTGGAAAGTTAAAAAAATTTCAACATTTCTGCTTACGGGACATCAAATCCTGCCATCTTGCGGCTGCAAGGCGCGTGAAATTGTGGTCGCTAAATGCGAACTTGATCTTTAAGGAACCTCACCAGTTGACTAAATTCACTTAATAAGTCCACTTAAACAATATTTGGCAGAGAAGATTTCACTTCAAAGATTTAATTGCAATATATTTGGGTTTACAGACACTGGCCTTATTCGCTAACGAAGCCCGATTTTGTCACATTTTGGGTGTTTTTCCCGGCATGTTCTCTCCAAAACGAAGTCGGTGACCCCCCATTTTTTTACATTTCTGACATAACTAACTCATTATCTTACAGTGGTAAAAGTTTCAGAAAAAAATCAATGTTGAAAAATTTTTGCGCGAACGTCCTTAAATGTAGTGTCTCGAAGAAATTAGCTCATCTGAAATTCAAAATAAAAGTTTGTGTATGGATGGATGGATGGATGGATGGACGGGACGGATGGATGGATGGATGGATGGATGTATGTATGTATGTATGTATGTATTGTTAAGAATAAAAAGTGACAATGTTGTGTTGAAGCATCAATGAAGCATGAAGCGGATATAATCGAAAAACAAAAAGATCTGGCTACTGAATTTAAAACTTTTGCACGTATATGAGTCTATTTTGACAAAAAAAACTTGGTCTACGTACCTACACACACAAAAAAAATTACACACGATGCAGTCCAAATATTTTTGCACTTGGTGAAAATTGTTGTTTATCAACTGGTAAGCATTTCCGTGAAAGAAATAATTGGACTGGCATCTTATGCATTCTGCTCGGTTAAAAATATAAAGAGAATGTTTCATTAACGAGGCAGTCAATTTGTATTTAACATACAACTTACAAATAAACTAAAAAACACCGGACACTTTTCGATTACGAAGTAGGCTTGGTCATTTTACTTTAAATGGTTGGATCAACTTATGCCTGTTGTTTGTTAGTACTTTTCATGTTCTTTGTATGTTGCAAAATGCGCTCATTAAGGAGGGTACCCAATAGGGTTTTCGGGATCCGAGATTTGGCGTTTTTGGAGCCCCTAAATTTTGCATAAACCATTGTTTTCAAATGTTCTTCGGAACACTGCATATTCCCAAGAGCATTTGAAAACAATGGTTTGTGCAAAATTTGGGAGGCAATCAAAGTATATTATGGGAAATGTGAAAATAGCCAATAGGCCTTTTTGATATGTTAAAATTCAGCTTGAAAGAGAGGTTTAGAGGACAAAGACAAAGTAAAGTGGATGATATGTAAATATTTTTCACATTCATTCCAACGTGTTTCTATTGTTTTTGTCCTCACTGTCTCACTATCAAGATGAATATTTGATATTTCGAAAATGGCCTATTCAAGTTTACGTATGTGCACGCGCGTAAAATGTGGCGACAGTGGAAATCCACCTTTATTATCTTATCTAGAAATTTCCGACGCCACATTCACATTCAATGTTTTCATTCGAGTCAAAACAGTTTTCAGCGTGCGTATGTTCAAGATTAAGATTTATTATGATATGCTCCTTACAGCCTCGCTCGCCCTTTCATTGTAAAACTATGAGAAAATCCCCGTATGAAGTTATGACCTTACCCATTTCGGCGAGGAGGGCCGGAAAAAGCCGTAAGGCCCAGTTAGGAACAGGTACTGCTCTGTGCGATGCCATGTTAGAGGATTTCGTCCCTTCTAAACATTCAAGTTATTTATATCCAGAAAAGCAACTACAAACAACATATTAGAACAAATTTCCTGTGCAAATTTGTAACTTGTTTTTGGCACAACTTCATCCTCTGAGTGCTCATGAATAGTGTAAAGAGCCCATGTGATAAAATGCTTACTGACTGAGTTTAGGTGGGACGGACAGGAAAACTGTTTGGCCCTAGCGCAGTGAGGTCCGTGAGCTATTAAACCTCGGGCCAAATATTTTTCCGTCCAGCCCTCCTCCTACTCCTACTCGGTCAACAAGTTCATAAGCTTATACCTTCTCTATAGCCAGTCTTGACTTTTAAGAATAACATTTGCACAGGTTCGGATGTTTTTTTAAGAAATTTTTGTCGTAAAAACACATCACTTGTACCAGTTCTCAGAATATTGTGGTTTTGGAGCCCTAACAAACAGCATTTCATGCAACAGGAAATGAAATTCGTTCTTGCTTTTCTGAAGCACACGGAAACACCTCGGCGGTGTTTCTCCGATTATGGTGTTTGCAGATAGAAGAGCCTTCAGTGTTTGCGTCTTTCCACACGCGCGATTCAGTGCCTATTTTTGTAAGCAATTGACGTCACGATTTAGAGCCCAAAGCACTATGGGATTAATACCAGGACAAAAACAGACATTTTTGCGATGTTTGCCCGCATTTCAACCCCATAATGCTTTGTAATAAGGCGTTACCATCTATTCTTATCACTTGTGGAGAATGATATTTGTAGGATGACAAAATTTACAAGTGCTTATTAATTCCAAATTGCACTAGAAAAATCATATGATTACTTCTTAAACATATCATGAAACATTTCTAGATGGTCTAGCTGAAACAACGCTCGCGTATCACACAATTGTACAAAAATTTGCGCCATCCAGGGTTCGCAATTGATTGAATAGTCTGACTTTGTTTGCTCATTGATCAATCAGAATGCTTCGTTTATTACTTCTTTTTCACCGAATTTTCGTTTTTCTGCACTATATTACGTGAAAACTGCATTTCTCTTAGCCAATCAGAATGGAGTAATTTTTCGATAAATATTATATAAAAAGAAACAACACACGGTTGGCTGACCCATGATCTTGGTCTTTGTCTTTTGCATCTCTTCTCCCTAATAAACACGGCCAGGACGATAACCGCTGCACTTATAAATGCTAATATCCCTCTTTAGTATCACCCAACTAGTTTACTAATGCAAATCCTGGATTTTGATTGGCTACGCTACTAGAGGACTATTAGTAATAGTCCTCGAGTACCAAAAGCGTGATGCTTTCTTTCGTTTTATTCCCAAATAAATATATTTTCAGCTTGCATTTGCTAACTTTATTATTGCCTTTTATGTCCGACTAGTTGGGTGACACTAAAACAATTAGACCCTTCGCCCTCAAGGGCCACGGGTCAATAGCCCATTCGGCTTCGCCTCATGCGAGCTACGTGTCTAATTGTTAAGTAGTCATTTTGGCTAAATCTCTTCATTGAAAGCTATAAGGACGGACTCGTTTCTAACTGGTTGAGACTGCGGTAACAGTTGCCATAAAGACTCTACTCCACCGTCCGAACCAACTGTCTTTTTCACCGGGACGTATTTGTTGGCAAAGAGCAAACGCCTCAAGACAGGATTCTCAACCTCAGTGAAATGGCAGTTGCACCTTTCACCAGCAATTACTGCAGTCTCAATAACCTGCCTCAACCAATAGCTTTTTATATTAAGAAATGGTGAAACCTCTTGAAACATGTGAACTGAAAACCGGCATTTCATATCTTTACTTTGTTCTGTCATCTTTAAAATGAAGTGTGCTCAGGATACTGTAAACCGTAAATCGACTTGATTATCCACAGAGTGCCCTTAAATAAAGTTTGCTCGAAACGATTCAGCAAACAAGTCAGACAAAAAAGCCGAAGATGACAGTATGGTAATAGAAATGATATTTACATAGCGCATTTCAAGTGCATTTTTTTCGTGGTCGAGCCGCTAACACGGTGTTTTGAGATATGAGTATGTAAAAGCGCCCCTGGCAGTCGATATAAGTCCATTGGTAATCTCACTAAGCCAGCCTAAACCACGAATAAAGGAAGTCTGTCTTATACCAGTAAAAAACCAGTATATCGCCATCTGGAGGTAAATTTATGTGCTAATTTCTGCGATGAAATTGCTTAC
Organism: Montipora foliosa; assembly: GCF_036669935.1. Lineage (NCBI taxonomy): Eukaryota > Metazoa > Cnidaria > Anthozoa > Scleractinia > Acroporidae > Montipora > Montipora foliosa. The sequence goes on from NC_090879.1 coordinate 50,127,509, forward strand.
ATTCTGCCTGCTTTGGAGAGCTGAAGACTGTTGACGCCTAAAGCTGAAACCAAGCCTCATTATGAATCGGCAGTGGGTGGTTTAATTATTTCTTTATTATTTTCGTTGGATCTCTGTAATTTAAAAAATTATGTCGATCATGCGATCTGTCATCCAAGTCAGCAATTTTTGGAAGCATGCGGTGACGTGAATGTTCAACTAAAAGCCAACTGAATTTCGGGATGCTGTCAGATGAGAGCAACTCACTCTCTTAGCAGTTGCGAAGGAAGCCTGACAAAAAAAAAAAAAAAGAACAGGTCTTCTTTCGTAACTGCTTTAGTTTCTCTCAGCTGCAATGATCAATTTCGCCTAGAGTTATTGCAACGGCAACGCGGAAAGATATGTCACAATCCGCTAATTTCGTGTTGTTTGCTCCAGGAAACCTGCGATTGCCTCGAAGGATGACATGGTGTTCATTTAATGACATCCACAAAATTTAAATACGTGGTGCTTGCAACACATTTATACGCCTACGCAGATATAAACATTGATTTCTCCTTATATATTCAATAAAGCTTACACAAACGATCAAAATGTCCGATTTCAATTGAAACGTTCTTGAAAAAGTCGTATTTATCAAATTTTGTGTTGTAAAATATTCATACAGCCTCGCATTTTTAATGATTCAAACTGGCTGAAATAGACAGAATTTCTATAATTAGTCCATTATTGATCTTTCGAAGGACAAAAAACTGTGGAATTTAGTTTTTTTACTTCAGTTCTTCCAGCAGGTTACTCTGAGGTTATTAAGTGTTATGTTTCGCGGGGTCTTTTCAATTTGGCAGTTTTCAGTATTCACTGAGCTGCAGGCAACAACCTTATTCGCTCGGCTGAATAAATATATCTAACGCAAGTTTGCAATGTTGAAGCGACTAAATAAATACGAAGGCATCTGCAGATAAAAATTCGCAGCTAAAACAACTAATTAATCGACGCCAATAGAAGCTGTGGGAGGTGCGCTGAATGTAGTTTTACCAGCTGATAAAACCTGGGCTGCCACCAGCGGGATAAAAAGAAGATGAAGTCAGAATCAGAATTGCATTGTTGCATTGTTGCTTTGTCGTGGGGAGTTTGAAAAGTTAATATCCCTAAAACCGAAGGATTTCTTCTTCATCTTAGAGTTCCTTCAATACTGTTGGATTCTAGAGACAGAAAAAACACGTTTTGTCTCAAAATCACCTCAAGGTAATTTGCGTGAGAAAAGTACAGTTGTTGATAGTATGGTGTACTTTCTTGCCATGAGTTGAGTTGCTCAGGTGTACGGAGAGGCAGAGGCGACTTCAAAAAACCAGAGCAATGGCATTAAATTCCTCCTCTAATGCCATCTTAGTTACCATGGAAAACTTCACAGCTGCTCAACCTAAAGAATGTCCTTCTCTCACAGAACATAAACTTGAGGTTAAGATCATCAAGATCTTGGCCTACAGTATAGTTTCGATCGTTTCTTTCTTTGGAAACTCTGTCATCATTGCAACTGTGATCAGGAACCGACGGATTCAGACAACTGTAAACTATCTCATCGCGAATATGGCCGTATCGGATTTATTTATTTCAGTGTTTGCGGTGCCGATGAAAATCTCCGAAATCGCAAACGGTCCTCGAAGATGGCTAATTGAAGGATCTGTGGGATTGATTTTTTGTCAGCTGATCTATTTTTTCCAAGATATTTCATTGGTTGTTTCGATTCAGAGCTTGGTCGTCATTGCTGTAGACAGATATCGCGGAATTGTTTTTCCATATCGCCCCGCCATAATAACCCAAAAACGATGTAAAATTGTTGTCGCACTGGTATGGGTGGCGTCGATGAGTTTACACAGC
>NC_090879.1:50134365-50136865 GCF_036669935.1 Montipora foliosa
GTTCAGAATCCAAACTGGCCGGAGGCTAACCAGTTGGCTATTTACAAGTGCAGCTAGGAAGTTGAACCAGGGACTACCAGGATCAAATTCAACGAGTGGTTAGAGCGGGTCTTGAACCCGGGATCTCCGGATTTCAAGGCAAGTGCCCTAACCACTGGGCCACACTGCCTCTTGATAATCGATAGCTGGAATAATCCATTTGCAGAGAATCAAAACGATTTCAGAATTTCAACAGCCAAGGAAGCTCTCGATGATGTTAGAACGACTCGAAAGCACTCCACCAAAAGTCAAGTTCCATGATCCCTTAAAACTGAAGAAATTGAAAACGTTTTCTTCTCTCACCAAGCCAAAAAAAGAAGACCACTGGATGAGCAGTCATACTTAAAGAGATTTGCTAAGTCGCAGTCTTGGTCCATTGCCCTGGGCTCTAGCAACGCCAGAAGGCCTACCGCAAGGAAGACCAACAAGGCAGCATTAGCAGCACAACTACAAAAGAACGAACACCTAGTGCAAAGAATTCCAGACAATGCAGTAACTATAATAGATGCCATGGGCCTCGTACAGAAGATCAATGTTGCAAGTAGTCAAACCACATTTGGAATTGTTGCAAGCACTTTTTTTTACTACTCAGGTAAATTAAGGCATGGGTAAACAATGATTTAATCAAAACGTGATGGAGGGTGGTCTAACTCGGAGCACTTACGCATTAGAAAGATGAAACTTTGTCAGACACAAATATGTGTGGTTTCTGTCAATTTGGTATGTTCCAATTATGCTCATGTTGTCACGTGACTGCACGCGGCCAGAAAACAATAAAATGTATTAAGACAAAAATGGCAACACTTTTTGTTGCGAGTTATTAAACCGGACTGGTTTAAAACAATGTGTAAGGCAAGCATCTACAAAACTGTGCTTGGCTTTTTTTGAATTTTTTATTGTTTTTGAAAATAAACTAGACCCAGTCCTCCAAGGCAGCTTTATCCCATCTTGACGCCTTCGCTTTTACATATCTAACAAAGGCCAAGCACAGAATTGATATATTAATCGGCCTTAACATTATGCAACCGGTAAAACAATTGAGAACACACGAAAAAGTGTTGCCGTTTCAAAAACAAGCTTTTTAAACGGATGGAGGTCACGTGACCTAATTTGCATAATTAAAAAAAACAAATTGACTTAAACTAAAAATGTAAGCAGCTGACAAAGTTTTATGGGTCTACATCTAAAGCTGTAAGAGATAGACCAACCCCTCACTTTTGTAGTGAGCAAATTAAGGCAAATGGAGACCCATGCCTTAATTTACCTGAGTATGGCCTTAAATGAAGGTGGCCCGCAAAGTACTAGAATTGACATTGTGTTTGTCACGTACAGAGAAATATCCATCAAGAATGTCGAGAGAGGTATCAGAGGGGAGGTTCAAGGGGTGCAATTAGCAAACATCACTGCTACACAGATAATCCGACAGTGGAGGAGGTTTCTCAGTTAAATGAAGAACAAGACCAGCTTGATTCGATTTCTTGCAAATGAGTTCAAGAAAGAGAAATACAGGAAATTCTGCAACGCCAAAGAAAGGTTCTTTTCATAATAAGCGAAGAGAAATGCTGGAAAATCACATATCACATTTGTAATATGCTCCTTACAGCCTCCGGGAGGCGCGGTGGCCTCATGGTTAGTGTGCTCGACACTGGATTGAGTGGTCTGGGTTCGGGGCCTGGCCGGGGACATTGTGTTGTGTTCTTGGGCAAGACACTTTACTCTCACGGTGCCTCTCTCCACTCAGGTGTATAAATGGGTACCGGCGTAATGCTGGGGGCAACCCTGCGATGGACTAGCATCCCATCCAGGGGGGAGTATAAATACACCTAGTCGCTTCATGCTACAGAAACCGGAGATAAGCGGAGGCCTGATGAGCCTTCTGGCTCGTAAGCAGAGACTTTTTTTTTTCTTACAGCCTCGCTCGCGCTTTCATTGTAAAACTATGAGAAAATCCCCGTATGAAGTTATGACCTTACCCATTTCGGCGAGGAGGGCCGGAAAAAGCCGTAAGGCCCGGTTAGGAACAGGTACTGCTCTGTGCGATGCCATGTTAGAGGATTTCGTCCCTTCTAACCATTCAAGTTATTTATATCCAGAAAAGCAACTACAAACAACATATTAGAACAGATTTCCTGTGCAAATTTGTAACTTGTTTTTGGCACAACTTCATCCTCTGAGTGCTCATGAATAGTGTAAAGAGCCCATATGTTAAAATGCTTACTGACTGAGTTTAGGTGGGCCGGACAGGAAAACTGTTTGGCCCGAGCGCAGTGAGGTCCGTGAGCTATTAAACCTCGGGCCAAATATTTTTCCGTCCAGCCCTCCTCCTACTCCTACTCGGTCAATAAGTTCATAAGCTTATACCTTCTCTATAGCCAGTCTCGAATTTTAAGAATAACATTTGCACAGGTTCGGATGTTTTTTGAAGAAATTTTTGTCGTAAAAACACATAACTTGTACCAGT
>NC_090879.1:50151865-50154365 GCF_036669935.1 Montipora foliosa
GGTCAGTTTCCAACTTTTGTAAGCCAATGACCCTAAATATGACGTCATCATACCACGGCCATGGTCACGTGACCAATAAAAGAAAACTCTAAATTTGTCTCCGTGCTACGCAATTTGGGTATTTAATCGATGGTTTGATAATTTGTATTCGTTTTTGCATCCAGCCAAGCATGGTTTTCTTTTTATTTTGAAAAATGTTCTTTTTAAAGACGTAAACGATACTGAAATACCCATAACTTTTTCAAAAAAGATGATTTTAAAAAATCAATGCTTAGGTATATTCTGTATTTGGGGGTGAAACGTGCCATGTAAAAAAAAAGTAATTCACTTTAAAACCGCCGGAAATTTAGCTTTTTTCTCAAACCGGAAGTCAGTTCGTTTACGCATGCGCAGTTGATCCGAGAACGAGCGCGAGGAAGGGCAAGGAAAAACCTTCGATGGAAACAACAGTTTGTGCGGTGACTTTTGCTTGTGAGTGGGTTTTCTTGTCAGCTCATGATATGATGACGTCAGTTACCGGAAGTAACATTTCACTTCCACAGCAACGCGCGAGAAATCCGTCTGTGGGCCCTTAACGTTATTTAGCTTCTGGCCCAAAGACGGTACTTTAGGAATATCTGGGTGGGGAATGTGCCGCTAGGACCTTGGAACCCTTAGCCTAAACCAGAGCTGGTTCAGGTGAACTTTGCTACCCTGTACCAGAGTAAACTCCCCAAAGCCTCCCTATCCTAGAGTAACTGTTTTTCAGAAACTACTGAGGTCACTAGCACAGTCTAACCAAAGCAAAACCTATACCACAATCGTTTCTCTCTCAAAAAATGATTTATTTATACTTGAAGGCGGTAGTTTCTAAAGAAACTGTGGTGCTGTGTCGGTGGAGAAGTAGTATACAAAAATTTGGTTTTATCAACTTTCCTTAGTCTAGATAAAATCTTCAACCAACTGGTCAGTTCCGTGAAAAATTATATCCAATTCTAGAAACAAACGCTCTGATTTATGTATCCTATCCTAGAGCAAACTGCTTGAAAACCATACCCGTCACAGCGGCACATACCTATATAGCTCATATATGGCAGTACCCCCCTCCCCCTCCTGGGAAGCTTCTGGCCCTCTGATGACGAACATTTTCGACAACATCAACGGTGACAACCCGAATCAAAGGTAACAAATTGAACAAGCGCCAGGAAAGATGTAGTCACAATGCCGCCAACAAGGACATTGGCACGGTATTTAAACTTCAGTTACAGAGAAGGAGTCATAAGGCTCAAGTTTCTGAGCAACAACAACAACAAACGCTGGAACGTGAAATTTCAGCTGCAGTGTCAGCAATGGGCCATTAGGTCTTCTGCTTTGTTTCACATTCGGGCTCTGTGACGGGTGGCGAGAATGACTTTTCGAGAATCCAATTTTTGAATTTCGCTGTGTATTTAGCTGGTACTTGAAAAGCAAAATAACACAAGCAATTCAACTTTCTTGGCGATGTTGTCCCATTTCTGAAATTCTATACTTCGAAAATGTGTCGCCGCGTCCCCACATCCCCGAGTTCACACGTCCCCGAGTCTCCGAGTCCCCGAGTCCCCGAGTCTCCACGTCCCCACGTCCCCACGTCCCCACGTCCCCACGTCCCCACGTCCCCACTTCCCCACGTCCCCACGTCCCCACGTCCCCACGTCCCCACGTCCCCGAGTCCCCACGTCCCCGAGTCCCCACGTCCCCACGTCCCCACGTCCCCACGTCCCCGAGTCCCCACGTCCCAAGTCCCACTTCCCCGTCCCACTTTTAGTCACAGCCGAAAAGATTCATCGTTTCTACTGTTTATAGTACCAAATGGAGGTAATTTTTTCAAGAAACAACGGCTAAACCGTGGCAAATCTAATTTAAAATCCACAATTTGACCTCTAGTGATGATTATTTTATTTCCAAGCGATTACAGTTCAGGTTTTTTCGGTTACAGTGGGGCCACCGTTATATTTGTTTACCATCAAAATGGCGAATATTTGGCAAAATCGTGGAGCTCTGCACGGCGCGCAGTGGGGAGTGCCCACAAATTTTATTCCGTACGTTTTTACATTGATGTTAGTACTTTTAAGTTATCATTCAGTCGTTTCTAGTTCAGGTCCCACATTTGAGAAAATAGCTTTTAACTTTAGGTATGTCACGCTTTGCACATTCCGGTGTTTGGTATGAGGTATTTTAGAAAATTCATAACTCCGGCAAACTTTGACACAATATAATTGTTAAACTGTTAAAATATTGAGGAAAGATGAAACTTTTGCATGTAAAACATTCAGCCTGTTAGAATAAAAAACTGTGTTTTGGCAGCGTCAGACGTTTCTAGCAAAATTTCAGAGTCTGCCAAGGCAAATTAGTCAATTTCGAGGTCACTTTGAAAACCGTCTCGAAAAAAATGAAAAAAAGCGAATTGCTAAGAATAAATGCGACATTTGTACAATAGATATAATGGTTGACTTTCACTGAAAAAATGAGGCCAATCAGTGAA
>NC_090879.1:50169365-50174365 GCF_036669935.1 Montipora foliosa
TGAAAAATATGAATTGGCAAAGAAAAAATTGCCATTGAACTCATAAAGAAAGAGGTGGTTTATATTGATGAAGGTGCCAGCTACAAATGCCTTTGAAGAGATGAAGTAGTAATTAAACAAGAACTTGATCTGCATTTAACTGGACCAAGCACTTCAGATCTAAATTCATCCTCACGTTCTACCACATCTGTTGATAACACTGATGACCTTTTATCACTGTCTGCTTCGTCCAGTCATCGGGATGTTAACAAGAGCTACGTGTATCTGGTTTGCTACCGTGATATGTTTCTGATTACATTTCATGTTGACTGACAAGAAAAAAAAAGTGATTTTAAAACCAGACTGACTCTTTAAAGTTCATGTTAGAACGAAGGTCAATGTAAGTGCTTTCCGTTTGAATTCAAGGTATTGTATGGTTGCAGGTATGAGCTGCAAACATAAACAGTGTTGATGTTTTCTACAATCGGCGACAAAATTGTTGACACATTGACCATTTCTACTCCCTATGCCGCATTTCTTCTATCTTTTAGCTTTCTTGGGTAGTTCAATTCACCCCCCCCCCCCTTCCCCCCCTCCTCCCCCCCTCCTCCCCCCCAAACAATGTTGTTGCGTGATTCCCGGGGTATTTAGGTACAAATAGGCAATATAGTCAATTATCAATAATTTAGAGCATGATTCAGAGTATGGTGTTATTTGGTCGTTGTTTCCACCAACATTGGAATGGGGGGAGGGAGGGAAGTAGGAAGAATTTAATCTTTATCACACAGACAATTAAAGCGTCATGTTTTCGCAACGATTTCTTTCTAAGATTGTAAAAATACTAAAAGGAAAAAAAAGTTATGGAAGATTCATTGGCCCAAAGAATCCTTTGTACCAAATTTTACGGGATGGTATGCTGCTTAATTATTTGAGCTATTGTCTTTTACAATTATGGGATCATATATGTAATGAAAGCCAATTTCTTGGCACTTAACAATGGCGGACAGTGCTAATCAGTAAGTAGCAAGTAACCAGCATGATTTTTATTGGCGTTACAGAGCCAAAAAAAACGACATATATTGCCTTCTTAGCACGTAATAAGGACGTTTTTAACGCGAAAGATCACTGAAAAGTGCAACATTCTGAAATCGTCTGTTTATAGAATTAAAAAACGCCTTTTGAGGAAAGGCAAAGCGTAGAAGAGAAACACGCTATAGGCCGTCCACGTAAGCTGAGTATTCGAAAACAAGGAGTCATCATACAAAGCTTAAATGCAAATGCATCTATGACAAGGCGTATTGACGCGATTGCATTTAAGAAATCAAGGAGCATACCAAATACCAACGGTAAATCATATTGTGTTGTGTTCTTGAGAGAAAGAGAAAACGTTTTTCAAGTTGGTCACGCAGACGTACTTGCGTTACAGTGAATGCGTGTAACACAATTTAAACAATAAAGAACATAATTGTCTGGAATCACCTTCATGGTTTGCAATTTCACAACATAATGAACCCAAAACGATGATTTAAGGCAGTTTGCATGATTAACAAAGTGAAAGTGTAGTCATTTCAACGGTTAACAAAGAATAACGTGCAAGTCACGGAAAAAACAATTACCATCTATTGTTTCCATTGCGCCTTCCCTGTTAACCGTTGAAAGTATCTGTTAATCGTTGTTCTATTGAATGGTTGGCGTTAAGTTGTCTTCGTAATAATCCTCTAACATAGACCACGGTTAAAAACGTATCCTAAGCCTGAGAGTTGAAAAACATCTGTAACCTGGCGGGGTTTCCCTTCGGGATTTGATAATTGAAATGAAGTGCTTAACACCGCGCAATCAAATAAATACTACTTATTGCATTTTCAGCCTCTCTCTGTGGGGAGAAAGTTTCTTTGAATTCTTTTGAAATCATTCTCATAGCCTTGCAAACAATCCATAACTAAGGGACTACAATAAGTGGAGTAGTCAACAACCTTTAGAAGTGTCCTGACACGCAACGGTGTCCAATTGGTAACAAACGTTAAGGTAGCTTTTTGTCCCAAAAACCTACACACAGCAGTCCAGTAACATTCAGTCTGCACCAGTATAGAGACTCTCACGAGATCTACATATCAAACTGTCCATGGTCATTGAAACTCTTTGAATTTGATTATATTCGTGAAAACATGAATTACTGTAAGCTCAGATGGAGTGAATTTGCACACATTCATTGGGTATGCTGCTACAGGTATCACTTTGGTATTTATAGCTCTGATCAAGTTCTTGTCATTCAACTCCGTCTTAGTTATGATCTTCATCCTTCTACTAACTTCTTCCTTCACTCTATTGTACTTTTCTTAATTCCATCGGCCTGCTCTCCTAAGAACTTGTATATCTCATTCTGGTCAGGGTACACAGTTTTCATTCTTTCAGGCAACACCTGCAGTCCTTCCCCTTTAACCATCTTTCCCCTTTCAAAGACAATTTCAGCACACTTCGCTACTCCATAACATGCACCCGTATCATTGCTAGCTTGTACAATCATCTCATTGACATCTTTCAAGATCTGATGACTCTCCTGATATACTTTCAAATCATCTACAAACAGGCTATGAGTACGTTTAACATCTCTGTTTCGTGGCTCAACCATACGGTATGCTTTCGATTCTTGGAGGAGCTTACACACTGGGACTTCAGACAAACAGAAACCAACAGGTCAGTAGCTGTCTCCTTGAAGAAAACCACACATGATTTCCATCCACCTACTGACTCTCTTTTTACCGTCCTTCCAGATCTCAAGTCTCGTTTTCCACTTTCTCATCAGTTCACTCAAAAGTGCTACCACGTTTCCTGTTATACCAATCCGGTATAGACTCGCAACATCCAATTGTGGTGCACTTTATCATAGGCTTTTTTGTAGTCGTAAAAGGCTACTGCCAGATTTCGGTGGTACGTCTTAACCACTTCCATAATGGACCTGTCTATAATCAACTGATCAACAGTACCCAACACTCCTGCTACTGCCCCTAATTGCCCTCCATCCCAAATCTCATTGTCTATGGCATGCTGTTTTATTTATTTACTAACCAGTCCTGTAAGAAGCTCATATGGGGTATTCAGACATGTAATTGGACGGTAGTTCTTCTCTTCACTTAAATCTTTCGTTTTTGGGAGTAATACTGTCCTTCCTGATGGCCACCAAACTTGGTATTAACTTATTATCATTCTTAATTTTTTCAAAGGCTCTCTTCGGTGCCTTTCTGGCTGGTTTTAATATTTTCCACGGGGAGTTTTGGATCCCGTAAATTCCTGGTGCTGTCCAATTTTCCCTCTTCTTGGCCTCTTTAGTAAGGTTTTCTTCTGTGATGTTGAATTCTTTCACATTCCTAACCTTTTCTCTCAGTTGGTCGCGCACACTTTCCATCCATGGCATTTCCGGTGTTCTATTATCTTTTTCCCATATTTCTCCCCAAAACTGGATGAACTTGTCCATCTCAGGTATCTGCCCTTCATGTTCTGTTCCTCCTTCTGTCTTCTTAAAAAAGTTCTTTGGTCCCTTTCAAAGTTGGCATTTTCCATTATAATTGTTTTCCCTAAATCGTCTTCTGCAGTTTAATTTTCTTGTACCCGAGTTCGTCAATCCAACTTTCCTTGTGTAATTTTAATGTCCTGGTTGTTGCATGATTCCATATCACCCATTAATTTTTGTAATTGTTTCAGGATTTCCTTCTCTCTTGTTGTTGCTTTCCTCTTCTCAGTCCTTCTATGTATCTCCTCATTTCCGGCTCTTGCCATTTGTTGTCTGAGTTCTTTCATCTCTGCCTTGAGTTTCCTTTCCCGTCTGTTTCCATTTGATGGTTTTTGTTTTCCTTTGGCCTTTTTCTCGTCTAGCACTATTCCTGTTTTGATCGCAATAGCCTTTCCCATTGCATAAACCTTGTCTGTAATCTCAGGAATGTTCTCTTCTCCATGCAGGTACTGGTCTAGTATCCTGTTTGCACTTTCCTCAATCTCTGGTGTTAGCTTAAATTTACTCAGGTTTTCTCTGGGTTCCAGTTCTAACATGGTACTATGATTCAGATCTTCTAACAGTTGGCTGAATATTTCTTCCATTTCTTCATCTTCTTCTCCTATTTCTGTTCCTGGTTCCTGTTCTCTAATGATTTCATCAGTTTAATCTTCTATAGTAACTTCAAGTTCAGTTTCATGCTCCTGCATCACTTCATGTTCTCTCCCTTCTTGTTCTTCATTGCCCTGCTGCTGGTCTACACCATTACTTTTTCTTACTAACATCAAGTTCTTTACCTCCGGCTCTCTTTTAAAACGCATGTGATGCATTGTCTCTGAGCTTTTGCATGCTAGCATTTGCGTATTCTGGGTACTCAAAATCCCATTCTCGTTCTTCTCCATCAATTTGCAACAGTTTGATTTTCATTTCTGTAGTCCATTCAGTGTTTCTTTGTACTTCTATACTTTGAGTCCCAGTCTCTTCTCCCACTCCCCATCCTTCCTTTACAAAGCGCCTTACATTATCAACTAAATTTTGTGCTGTTCTCTTCTTTTCTGGGAATTCATGGTCCCATCGACTTCTTATCCTTTCCATGGAGTTTTTACCTTTCTGTCTTTCTTCTCTGTTGATTTGCACTAGTTTTTGTTTCTCTTCATTTTCCCATTCTCGATTGTTCATGGTATGAACTCTGCTGTGTTTTATACGGCATGCTTCATTTTCAGCACTAACTTTCTGTGCTACTGTGTCATTAGCATCGCCGTGTTCTGGTTCCGGTTGAAATACATTTTAATCCATATCCCCCATCTAAGTTTGTATTTATACACGGGACATAAGTCCATCCAGAGTTGCCCAGCTCTCTGGGTAAAGCTAATACTGATAGGTGACGTCGCCACTTCCCATTAGGTTCCGCTAACGACCATATAACACATTGGCAAATCCATTCTTCCGACATGTAAAATCCCTGGCACGGTACCTTAGATTTCGTGAGCTACATAATTTCGTGTGTCTACGACTAGATTGATTGTTTTCACCA
>NC_090879.1:50181865-50194365 GCF_036669935.1 Montipora foliosa
AATGTTTTTACACTTACAAAATGCTATACATGTAACACTATACATCATAAGGAGAGGCTTTATTTCGTAGTCGTCGAAAAAAAAATGTACACAAAAATGTCAAGTGTTCATGGTTCAAGAGTCCTTACTGTAACAGCTCTGTGTTTTGTTTTCTACTATTGCAACTTCCATGAACAACCATTTCCTTTTCTCTGTCGCCAATTATTCATCGAGCAAAACAGGTTAATGGCTCACATCTAGCCTTACAATTGGCTAATTTTGCTTTTCTTCGACAGTTTCTGTTCTTAACAGTGTATCAGCTGTCACTGCAAACACAACTGGAGGCAGTAAAAAGTGAAACCATTGGTCAGAAATTTAATATTAACCATGACAATAACAATTAACACCTTCCTACTGGTGCTATTTTTGTGAATATGTTTCTTCAGGCAAAGGTTAAATGTGCAGTTTTCTAGTGAATGACTGGAACTGTGCGAAAGAGAAGTGATATTCACAAGTTGTTATCTACCATCAGCAGGGATAAGTCAATATAATCAAACTCTAACAGAACCATCCATTTGAAAATGATGCTGCCTCATGGCCAGGTCATAATTTCAGGAGTTGCAAGTGATACTCACATTGACAAAATTATTGCCCTGAAGTGGTGGACTAGAACTTGGGCGATGATATCTCTGGCCCCTAACAAAAACATAGTCAATTATCACACAAGAAGTTATTGTTGAGTCTAAGGAATGGAAATTCAGGTATAAACAGTAATGACATACACATTTTAATCAAATGCAATTACAGGCATCACGAATTTACCGGGTTTTGTAAGAATTTCCACAAGGCACCAACATGCAATTAATGGCTTTTAGAAAGTCAAAAGAAACCAAAACAATAAACTGGGATATTTGTTTCAAATTTAAAGGACCGGAAACAGACGATCGGTAAAGATCTACCCGGAGAATGAAATCGAAATGATGTTCTAAAATCAACGTGATCTCAGTCCACTCTACTTTCCCTGAATGTCTGGGAAAAGCTCTTAGATATGAAGATTAATGAAGTCATGTAGCAGGCGAACGAAAGAATTCAAAGCTAAAACACAAATTTTGACCGGATAGAAATTGCCCAGATTGATCGTTCCATGTGCTAATCGATCGATCGATAAATCGTTTACCAAATGTCCAACGTGGAAAAGAAAAAATCCGAAGAGGCTAAATTAAATTTGTTTTTAGTCTCGTCGTTTCCATCGAAACTTATTATTTATTTTCTTTCCTTGCTCCATTGTTACATTACACGCACTAGCAATTTTCGAAGGCTTGGTAAACTTCGTCTCTAGTGGACTGCGGTTTTTGCCGGTCAAGCTTTTTCGTAAAAACACTAACATCGCAGACAATAATTTCCCGTTATGAACATACTAGAAACTTTTCCTTATGGCACACAATTCAAGGGATGCTAACTTTCGAACATGTAGATTTCAAACACAGGAAAATAATGTGCGAAAGTTTCTCCAACTTCAAGACAAACTCAAGTATAACTACCTGTTTCCTCCACGAGTACTTTTGCTGTTGCGATGTTTCGGATAACTCATGGTCGAGGGTTGTTTGGTATTCCATGAGTCTCACTGCCCCATAATCGCCTAGAAACGCGTAGAGCGTTGACGATTTCAAACTGCTCAACTAATGCTCTGAATCGGACATTTACGATTAAAAAGGTTTTTAAGCAGTCATTTAGTGCCGACCGCTTCTATTTACTTCCCTTTCATAAAATCCTTCGTACCAGAGGCTTCCGCGCTTCACTTGATCCTGTTAAACTGGAGAGAAATTGCACATTAATCAATAAACCAACTGCCCATACCAAAAACAAACGAGCAATTTTGCTTGCCTGGCAGGCATTTCGGGTAAGGAAATCAGTATGACAAAATTATGCAATCTATACCGCTGGATGGTACTAAATCAAGCCAGAAGAATATTTTTGAACTCGGACGGAGCTAATGAAACTATAGTAAAAGTAGTATACGTCAGTCGAAGGAAAGTTAGTTAACGAAAATTGACTGTGAATGTTTATAAAACCTTAAAATGTGAGACAATTTTGTTCATACTCTTTTCAAAAACTTGCAATGAACAATGATCCAAGAACGAATGGGATAACTGGGGAAGGAAGTCATTTTTTTCTCGAAGTATGATTATGAACAGAAATTCTCATTACCTGCTCGAGGAACTGTATGGGTTACCATGCCGTCCCAGGATCAAAAGACCCTACCCTCTCCTAGTGAGTGACTTCGAAGGACCTCATATGGATCTTGCAGAAGTGTTTTCGTTAGAAATGAAAGCAGATACATTCCATCGTATTTGTTGGAAAAGCCTAAAGTACAGTAAGGGGCCCAGTTCTCGGCCACTTTTTGTTCAACGTTTATTTTTTGCACCACAAATGAATCTGAATAAAAAGCAATTGTTTCCAAAGGTAGCTTGATTCCTTGTCTTTTGTCCTGCCGAGTTTTGAGTTTACAGCTACATACACTGTGAGCAAGTCGAGGTGACACGAAGGTAGGTGAATTTGGTTTCCCCGAAAACCTGTTTGTTTACGGCTACTCGAATTACATGGTCTAATTCAAGTTTATATTTTATCCGTATAGGAGGCCCAAATGAGCCAATTCTTGGCATAAAGTGATAAAGCTTCCTGTTAAATATAAACTTTTCCTGGCCTATTTTATTCTTTAACCTAAATTCACTCCTCAATATTTCCTTAGTACTTAGGCTTTTGCGTATTTGCCTATTCTCGGCCACCCTACTGGCCGTCGACAACACTAAAAAGCGCTCATAGTTTTGTATGGAGTTTTCTTGTCAAGTCATCTGTAATGGGGTGGCATGTTCTGACAGTAGATATGAATTAAAACTATGAGTTCTGACTTACCGGACCCCGTTTTGAAATACCCAACTCTTTTTTAGTCTCGCTTACCATGGAGCAGTTAAGAGAAACCTGGTGTGCCAAAAACGTCCTTTTCTAACACGATACAAAGCTCGTTAAGGATACTTTGTGGTCGAAATATCAAACACAAGCCTTATTAGTGACTTAACAACAAAAATTGGTGATAAAACGTTGTTTATTCCGAGGAATCGAGCGCACTCTCTTGTGGCCGATAACTGGGCCCACGAACGAAGCATCCATTTTCGTTATTACTAGGGAGAACTGAAAACAGCGTTGAGCAGTCGATAGCTTTATATGTGTAAACTCAGTGAATGCTGAAGCTAGTTGTCTTTGAAATTTCAAGTCCTTACGGGTATTCCAATGTAAGAAATACAAGTTTATGTTTTTTGTTCCCGAGAACTGGGCTCCATACTGTTGTAAGAGTCAGGAGATTTATTCAAGACCGAGTTGAGATTTCAGTTCTTCGTAGGGAAAGGGAAATGCTTTTTAAGTTACGGGACATTCGTCAACCAGAAATTGCTGAAAACAGTTCCCTCTAACCACCAAAGAGAGATGTCCGGTTTAAAGAGAGTTCAGTGACAAAGGAACTAGGGGAATCCGACCGGTTTCCGACCTTCAACGCTGTCCACCTAGAAAGAGTTGACCATTCTCACATATGAACGTTCATATATCTTATGAGATGTTTTGGTGGGTAGTATCGCTCAGTGTTTTGATGGTCTCCCAGGGATTATGGGGAACCAGGGAACATAGCTAATTTGAACCGGGGAACAGGGAAGCAGAGACAAAATATCCTAGGGAAAAAAGGAACATAAACCATTTTAGGGATCAAAAAGATGAGAACTAGTTTGAAAGTAATTTCAGGTACAAGGAAATATGAGCAAATTTTCGGGAACAAGGAAACAAGAGCTCCCCTGAGGGCCCTAATTTTTACGAGTTGTGCTGTACTTTGACAAGCCCGCTGGGACGAGCCAAAATACAAACAACCAGTAGAAATACTCAGCGATTCTACACTCAAAGTTATTTATTATCCAACTTTTTCGTACTAAGTTTATAGCAATTGTTAACAACCGAGAACATGTTACATAGCGTGGTGGAAATGTCAGCACCTAAACTAGTCAAAGCGGTTCTCTACTGTACAATATCGTGGAATATTTTGTATTCGTTTTGTGCGTTTTCTGTGCAATAACTAATACAGTTGGATAATAAAATTGGTTAGTTAATCATATGGCCATCGTTTCCAATAAGAAACAAAAAAAACGGATTGCAACCTTTACGAGCAGAGTTGGCGAAGTGGTGAAAACACTCTGTCCTGGGTTTAAATGGGATCAAATGAGGGTTAAATAATAATAATAATAATAATAATCATAATAATCATCATCATCAGTGGTAGTAACCGAGAGATCGACTTGGAGTTAAGATCGCTACGAAGCGTGAGAGGAATGTGGAAGTGATGTGGAAGGGAAGGCTTGAGAACCAGGTGAAAGCATTAAGACGAGACTTGAGCAGAGTAGGAAAGAACCGATAAGCAAACTCCCCCCAACCCTCAGGAGTGCAAAGATTTCTAGAGTGGGATCTGGAGCGACACTAGTGAGCACAAGAAGGATGCTGAATGGCTGAAGGATATGAGAAGTGAGGTCAATACACCCAGGCAAGAAGATCTAACAATAGATATTGACAAGGTTAGAGTCATCCTCAAGAAGATGCCGAATTGGAAAGCCCCTGGACCTGACTTAGTCCAAGAATTTTGGCTGAAAAACTTAACTAGCATGCACGCAAGGCTTGTCGATCAATAAAGTGCGTGCTTGGTGGAAGGCGAAGTCTCCCAATGGATGACTGACGAAGGGAAGAACTTTACTGTTTCTCAAAGACCCGACCTTAGGCAATGGTGCCAGTAACTTCAGACCGATTACATCCCTACCCTTGATGTGGAAGCTCTTGACAGGGATGATATCGGAAGATATGTATTGGTTCTTGCAAGAAAACGAGCCGTATTGCCGGAAGAACCGAAAGGGAGCTGGAAAAAAGTCCCGAGGCGCGCACGACCTCCTATTCATAGATAAAATGATCATGCGCAATGCTCGAGCAGGAAATAAAAACCTGTATATGGCATGGATAGATTACCGAAAAGCATATGACATGCTACCACACTCTTGGATAAAGGAATGCCTGGATCTTTTTGGCATTGCACCAAATATAAAGAGACTAATCTCTAATAATATGGAAGATTTGTACTTTGGGTCAACTCAAATAGGGGAAGTAGACATCAACAAGGGCATCTTTCAAGGAGATGCACTGTCCCCCTTTCTATTTGAGATTGCCCTGATCCCACTGACACGAGTATTGCAGAAAGCCAAGTACGGATACAATCTGAACGGTGTAAATGTGAACCACCTCCTCTACATGGGTGACCTGAAATTATTTGCCAGGTCAGAGAAAGGGTTAGAGTCCTTGGTGCACATTGTACGTATTTTTAGTGCGGATATTGGGATAGATTTTGGCGTTAAGAAATGCGCCAAGCTGGTGGTCAGAAAAGGGAAAATTGTAACGACAGATGGAATCAAGCTGCCGGATGGCAGAGAAATTAAGAGTCTAGAAAAGGAGAAAGCTGTGTTACGTTATTAAGCGAGCTTCATCAATTGGACCAGAGTCGAGCTAAGAGTACTAGATAGAAGAACAAGGGAGCATCAAACCAAGTATGGTGCCTTTCACTCCCGAGATAGTGTGCCAAGATTATATATACCTAGAACAAACGTTGGACGAGGGCTAATCTCGGTGGAGGACTGTGTAGATCAAGCTGGGCTCTCCAGTTGCATTGCACAAAGCAATGAGATGCTGCTCACGGCAGCCCGGAGAGATTCCAAGAGCGCCCAGGAAACAAGCAAAGATTTCAGGAAGAGAAGATACGAAGAACGGATGAACGAGGTAAAAGAGAAACAGTTACACGGACAATTCTTTGGAGAGATGGAAGGAGTAGCAAGTGACAAGCGTTGGGGTTGGCTGGAGAAGTGTCACCTGAAGAAAGGTACTGAGCTAGGGACTTATTATGGCTGCACAGGGCCAGTCGCTCCGAAAAATGCTATCAAGGCTAAGATAGACAAGACCCAGAAGGATCCTTTCTGCAGATTATGCAAGAAAAATGATGAGACCGTAAATCACATATTAAGTGAATGTCCAAAGCTAGCCCAGCCGGAATGCAAGCGCCGCCATGACAACGTGGCTAAAGGTATCCATTGCGACCTTTGCAAGCACTATGGAGTTAACTGTGAAGATAAGTGGTATGAGCACTCCCCTGAACCAATGGTGGAAAACACGAATGTAAAGATTCTGTGGGATTTCACTATCCGGACAGACAAGAAAGTGCCACACAACAGACCCGACATTGAGAAGACCAACAAGATATGCCATATCATTAAGGTAGCGTGCCCTGGTGATTGCAGAATCGCTCTGAAGGAGAACGAATTAACAAACCCCTCTGGCACTTGAAGAAAGTTGTGATTGTCTTAGGGGCATTGGGGAGCTTCATGGCCAAGCTGGAAAAGTATTTGGCAGATATCCAAGTTGGGCTTAAGACTCATACGATGCAGAAGACCGTTTTATTAGGATCAACAAGGAGCCTAAGAAGAGTTGTGGAATGCTGAGGCGGATTGTTGCTGCTTGTACCAAAACCACTCGCAGAACATTGCTGCGATAGTTGTAAAAATAAAATAAAATAAATAAATAAATAAATAAATAAATAAATGAATAAATAATAATGATGACGATGATAATAATAATAATAATGATGATGATGATGATAATAATAATAATAATAATAATAATAATAATAATAATTATTATTATTATTTTATTAAACCCTTCTCAAATTAAAAATTAAATACAAATTCAGCAATACTATAGTTAAAAAAAAAAAGACTTCTTCGTGGTCTGATGGTTTTCAACAAAGGAAATGTAAACAACTGTTTGTAGACTAAAAAAAGGAAAATTTCTATGTACATCCACTAGTGAAATATCTATAACTGTCAGGTCTAGGGAAGTCCTGCTTGACCCTTCTCTATTTCTAGATCACTATCTTTAACGTCTAAGTTCCTCCTTCTCGGGGTTCTCGATCCCCATAGGCATAGGAGTGCGCTCCGCAAAATTGCAGAGGACACTTTCGCCCTGACCCAAGAAATTGCTGTGGCGTAGCTCTCTTGCTTTTTTGCAGATAATGACTCGGCTAATCTTGAGTGGTACCTCAGGCATTCGTCAGCCATCCCTCCCGTCATTGTAAATACCAGTGGGGTGAATGTGCCTTGCTCTATTTCTGTGACGCGAGAGTTGTATTTTCGCTTCTTCTCATTTTCATGAATCCTGTAGATTTACTTGGGGCTGAGATCTCTATACGAGTCCGCATTGGGATGACATACTCTTATATAATAATAATTATAATAATAATAATAATAATAATAATAATAATAATAATATGAAATGAAGTTTATCCAAGTGTCAACCAGGAGTCCAACCTCGTTCCCAGGGTCTCCATTGTCGTTGATCATCGACAAAGAGACCCTGGGAACGAGGTTGTTACGAGCCCCAGTGGCAACTGTATTTAGCGCTGGGCACTAATGGGGACCCTGTGCAGAAATCAAATCAATCGTTGGTTTTTGAGGAGAGGGGAATACCGGAGTAGTACCCGGAGAAAAACCTCTCGACAAACTCAACCCACATATGACGCCAAATCCATGTGGAAGTTGGAGTCGGACCACATTGGTGGGAGTCGAGTGCTCTCACCCCTGCAGTCTGCCGTAATTTGATTTAATTGCAGTCTCAGATATTAATAAGGAACTTGCACTCGTCTGTATAAGCCAGAGACTGGTGTAAAATTATTTTAATTATTGTTCTAAGTCTGTTGAGGCAGATGCAGAATTATCTATATGGTGCGATTTCTCAAACAGCTAGCTTGCCTTTTCAGTTTGATTGATTCCTCTTTACCTTACGAACAAAAGTACTTTAAAGGCATTTTTAGATCAAGAAATTGAAACCTACATTTTTGTTTAATCCTGGATTAGCGATAATCTGCTTACAAGATCTGTAACGTGAATCAAATTAACCGAATCAATCACCCTCGAATGTGTACTTGAGCAGTTCAAAACACGATTAGGCGAATTAGGCGCCAAGTATTTAAGTCTCAATTAAGTTGACTTGACGGCGGCCTACGTGGGATCAAAAGTAAACACCTGATGTACCACTTTCAAATCACATTGAAGAATCTCAAGAATAGTTTGGACTATTCATCATCTCAAAAGTTCCTGAATCAAAAAAAATTCAATTCACGTTTTCTGAAACAATCAAGTACATTTTGTCAATTGGTCTGGATAAAAGCAGTGATGACATTAATTTAAAGAAAAACACGACACTCCTGAGTTTTACAGACATGTTTCGGCAGTTGCCTCTGTAAAATTCAGGAGTGTCATGTTTTTCTTAATTTGTCAATTAAATTAAAGTTAACAAAGCTCTAATAATAATAACGTGAAATGAACTTTATTCAAGTGTCAACGAAGAGCCCAACCTCGTTCCCAGGGTCTCCATTGTTATTGATCATCGACAAAGAGACCCTGGGAACGAGGTTGCTAGGAGCCCTGGTGTCAACTGTATTTAGCGCTTGGGCACTAATGAGGACCCTGTGCAGAAATCAAATCAATCGTTGGTTTTTGAGGAGAGGGAAAGACCGGAGTAGCACCCGGAGAAAAACCTCCCGATGCAGAGTAGAAAACCAACAAACTCAAAAAGAAAAACCTCTCGACAAACTCAACCCACATGTGACATCAAATCTGGAAGTCGGAGCCGGACCACATTGGTGGGAGTCGAGTGCTCTCACCCCTGCAGTCTACCGTAATTTGATTTAATTGCAGTCTCAGATATAAAGCAAGGCACTTGTACTCGTCTGTATACGCCTGAGACTGGAGTAAAGTTATTTTAAATTTTTCTACAGCTAGCTTGCCTTTTCAGTTTGACTGATTCCTCTTTACCTTACGAAAAAGTACTCTAAAGGCATTTTTAGGCCAAGAAATTGAAACCTATCGTTTTTGTTCAATCCTGGATTAGCGATAATCTGCTTACAAGATCTGTAACGTGAATCAAATTAACCGAATCAAGTTGAAAGATTGGGTCATTCGTTTCATGCTCTTTACATAGAATAGCGACGTTCTCTCGAGTCTGCGTGTCTTCGTATCACAAGCGCTTGTTCGTGAAAACAACTGAACTGAGACCGAACTAAGAAAACCTTTTGGTATCATAATCAATACCCGGCCGCGTTTATATTAGGGACGTAAGAAGGTTAATTATGCCCCAGTTCTACTTTGAATATGAACGCGGTTTATTTAGTTGAAGTACCTTACTTTGTAATCTTAGAAACGAGTCTAGATTTATCGCCCTCGAATGTGTACTTGAGCAGTTCAAAACACGATTAGGCGCCAAGTATTTAAGTCTCAAGTTGATTTGAGGTCACTTGAGTTTCTATAACACTTATGGCGGCCTACGTAGGATCAAAAGTAAACCCCTGACTTTACCACTTTCAAATCACATTAAAGGATCTCGAGAATAGTTTGGACTATTCATCATCTCAAAAGTTTCTGAATCAAAGTAAAGTCAATTCAAGTTTTCTGAATCAATCAAACATGACAATTTGTCAATTGAATTAAAATGAACAGAGCTATGTGTATGTCTTGGTGGTTAATGTACGTTTTTGGCGGTGGAGTATTTCAAGCCATAAAAACGACTTAATTGCTTTACATCACCCGGAGTTTGAATCCTAGAAGCCCTTCAGGTATCCTTCTTAAAGATGGGAAATAATTTACAAAACAAATAGTGTGATCCTTGCAAGAGAATATTAACTGGCCTAATGTGGAATTTTCTACCCACTTGACGTCACCTTCTATGAGCCTACGAACGCGACATCTAAATCAACTTTTACTAACAACGCTAGTCACATTTATAATTTTTTTTTAAACTTATGCCACAAAGGATGTATATTTATTTCTTCTTTTCCACGTACCTTAAGGCTATCATGGAACAAACTACCGAAAGACATTGTTGAAAAGTAATACTTTAGAGACATTTAAGACTGAGATTACCAAGCATTTTATTGCGTAATTTACGTATTGATGTCATTTTCATATTTATCTATTTATTTTTCATGTATCATGCTTGTGTAGATATTATTTTTGTTACAATTTTAATCATCTTTGTAATATTTTCAACGTTGGTGCGATGTCTACACTTATGTCCAAGATTCACCGTAATAGCCCTTTTCACGGTTACAAGGAGAGGTTAGAGACATTTAGCACCACGTTTTTCGTTATTACGGCTGACGTGAGACTGCAGTTTGAGGTTTGACGTTTGCCGTTTGAGGTTTAATCCTCAATGTACTTTAGCAAAGGGTCGTTCCGTCAAGTCAAAACGGGAAGAAACGCAAGGAATTTTGGGTTATAAACACTTCAAAATGGCGGCTGCAGGTGCCAGGTAACGTCTGAACACTTACAACTTATGCCACAACAATTATAGTCGCTTTCAGAATTTAACACTGTTTTCAAGTTCCAATGTGATTTACCTCTTAGACACGATTTTAATGACATTCTTGAGGTGATGGTCTATGAAGACAGCAGTGATGACTCTAGTAGTAGTAGCGACGGTGACGACTTAGATTTGCTTCTCGTCGATACAATGTTCCCTTCAACCGTTAAGTTGGACTTTCCACGGATAAAGCTGATCGACCTTAGTGATGCACAGTGTGAAGCCATGTTTAGGAAAGTATTAAGCTTTTGTGCATAACTGTTCCTTTATTTTATGCACGGATACTGGGGTCCTGAATGGTATTATGTCATCCACAGGCATTGGAATTACCAGCATATTATGAATGTGTACAAAGAACCAAGTGTACAGGAATGGAAGCCCTCATGATTCTACTGAGAAGACTTGTGTACCCCAATCGATGGTGCGACCTTGTTCCAGTGTTCGGAAGGGATGAACCTCAACTCAGTCTTATTTTCAACAAAGTAATGAAGCAATGAAACAATAAAACAATACTATAGTCACACTCGAAGTCAAAAATCAAGCAACCCTGTGCAAATGTAATGACTGGTGGCAGAGTTAACTTGTGTAATTGCCAAAACATGTAATGATTGTTTTTTTATTTCTCTATGGTAGGTGATGGATGATATCTATGAGCGGTTCAATCATTTGCTCACGTCATTAGACCTAGTTTGGCTAGATCCAGAGTTGTTCTCTCAGGCAGTTGAAGCAAAAGGTGCCCCCTTACACCAGTGCTGGGGGTTTATTGATGGGACACCAAGGCCTATTGCACGCCCTATAAGAAATCAGAGAATTATGTTCAGTGGACACAAGAGAACACATTGTTTAAAATTTCAGGTGTGTGGATTGTTTTTGGTTTGAGCCCCGTTAAACCATCGTATACATCTCAGTTATATCTAGGTGATCACCATCATCCTTGCTGTCTGGATAATCTTGTGTCCCATAAGCATTTTTCCCGTGCATGGTTATCTTAAATAACCTGAACACATGGTTTGAGAAAACGAAGGCGACCAGAGAGTTACAGAATATGGAAACCAGCCCTAAGAGGCAACAATTTGATGCAGGAAAAGGGTAGCCAGGTCCCTTTTTTTGTCAGAGAAAAAGTTGATATATTTTAAGTGTTGAGCCCCTTACTGTAAAGTATCTGCAGCAGAGTACGTGAAACTTGTTATTAAGGACAAAGTGTTTTTATCTATGTAGGGGTTGGAGGTACTTCCAGTGACAGGGTTGTGCGAGACCCTTTTCTGGGAAAGAGGGAGACTTTCTTGGAGTTGACAAAGCATTGTATAGGGGTTATTGGACTTTTTATCAACCTTTTGGTCTGGTTGTGGCCTAAAGAACGTTCCTTATTATTTGTCTGTATTTGCATATTACCTTAAAATTTATTATGATTTTGTATGAACATGCCTCCCTTCCCTTTCAAGTTATTAAGATTTAATAAATAGGATGTATTTTAATACAAGTACATGTTCACTTTCAGTCAGTACAAGCACCAAATGGCATTATTGCTCACATGTTTGGCCCCATAGAGGGACGAAGGCATGATGCCTTTATGCTTGGGGTCAGTGGTCTTGCTGATAAGCTTGAAAGACTTCAGACACCGACGGGAGAACCTTATGTCATATATGGTGACCCTGCATATGGAATAACCCGCAACATTCTAGCACCATTTCGTGGAGTCCGATTGACAAATGATGAACAGTTGTTCAACACTCAAATGAGCAAAGTAAGAACATGTGTTGAGTGGGACTTTGGCAAAATATGCCAAAACTTTGCCTTCATGGATTTCAAAAAAAACCTGAGAGTTTTGCTTCAGCCAGTTGGAAAGTACTATTTAGTTGCTTCTATCTTGGTGAACTGCCACACATGCCTGTATGGGTCCCAAACAAGCACCTACTTTAACCTAGAACCACCATCTCTTGAAAGATATCTTTCAAACCACTAGTCTAGTGGTTTAAAAGATATCTTTCAAGAGATTGTGCTTCTGACAGTAGTGCATAACCTTCAAACTACAGTGTAAAATA
>NC_090879.1:50211865-50229365 GCF_036669935.1 Montipora foliosa
GCATCGCGAGTAAAAACTTGCGGATTATGTCTTCAAGTTTCCACTACAACATTAAGATTTAAACTTATACATTCTTTTTTGCCACTCTTGACTTTTAAAAGTAAAATTTGCACAGGTTCAGACGTTTTTTAATCATTTTGTGTCCTGAGCGGAACACACTGATCACCTGCAAGTTTCTGAGATTTTTTCCCCTGTGCGTTTTTTCCCCGTGCGAAAGTTCCCATTTATCCAATGCATTTGCGTTACGATTTAATTGAACAAACGATGTTGTTGTTCAATGCAGCAAAACAGATCCCGTTTTGTTCGAGGACAATATTAAGTCTTGTAAAAGTTGCTTACTCATTGCTTTACTTGCAATTTCTGTTCTCAATTATCGTAAACAAACTCCCAGCTCTCGATAAAAAGGAAGACATTTAGTGATCATGCAGGCAAACAGTTATGCGTAATGGCGGGGTAGGCATTTGTCTTGACGTATGTCGTAATATGCTCACTTCTTCCAAGAAAGGACGAATTTTGAAAAATGCTACAATAGGTCTCCAAAACATAGATTACGTCCTCTTTATCCTGATAATCAATGCACGCCGGGTATTTTGTTTTGAAAGCGACAACAAATATAACACAAGGTAAAGCCCAAGAAGGGAGCCTGAAGTGGCAATACAAAGACCATGTTATCTTCGAAATATATGGTCGATGATATCAGGCGGTTTGCTAAATCATTCGAGTCTCTTTCTTCCAATACCTACCACAGCCTCGGTATCAGCTGATTTTGAATAAATTTCAAATGAGAAGCTCATTATTACAAGCTCGCAAAGTTTAGTTGGTTTAAAGTTCCTGCGGACGGAGCAATTGCCAAGCCTTTGGACAAGGCTAGGTAAGTTTAAGGCGGTACAAATCTGTGATAAATATTTGTCTGGTTATGTGAGATCATAGAGCAAAGCCTGGCACACTAAAATCATTTGACACAAATCCCTTTATCTCGTGCATGTTTTTTCGGGCAGTTACAAGGCCACCAACACAACATCGCTTGTGAAAACTTCCAGAGTTATGAAACTGCCTGATAGCATCATGGAAATGAATAAATTGTTGGCAGCAGCATCAACATTTATCAAAAACTCTCATCGTCGCAGCCCTTAGTATTCTTATTGGAACTGCCAGTTCACTCGTTCAGTTGTTTTAGATTATGTTCTTGTACCTTTTTGTGTTCGAAGTACGCATCACCTTGGAGTCGTCAGCAGAGATATGTCTATTTTCCGGTGCATTGCAAATATATTAAATTAAACAGTCAACGCTTGTCTTTCCCGCATGAAAAAGACCCCTAGTAATCTCAGAAAATGAAAAGTGAAGCCAAATTCTCTTACCAAATGTTTCCCTTTCAATGTTTATTTTCGCAAACAACCAGAGTTGTCTTATTAGCAATCTGTAATCTACTTAATAACAAGGAAGACAGTTCTCAGACTCAACCGTTTCGTTTGGGTGATTGTGGGATAAACGTCTTGAAAAAAAAAACCAGCTGAAACCAGTTCCAAAGTCCTGTACCCTTAAACATGAACTGAAAAATGAAGATTTTAATTTTCCTTTGACTTGTAAGCTCATGTTCGTACGAATTAGGAATAAAGGACAATGGCGTTTTATACATTTTCTCAGAAAATCAAAAGAAAGGAAATTATAGTGTCCCTTTTGCTTTGATGGAATTTAGTCAACGAATGTGGCGAGTGAATAAATTTCACAGTTACAGTTCCAACAAATGGGCAATGAGATGCCTCGATTCAGTACAAGAATTGCCTAACAAAAGTGCTTTTATGCCTCCCATTTCGGTGATTTGCTTCGCCCAAGTTTCAAGTTTGTGCGGCCGGATTCGAAGCCTCTGTTAGGCTTTTTGAACAGTTTTCTGACGTCGACTGGTGGAAGGAACAAAACGGTAAGATTATTTCAGTAGCCTATTTGTGATCGTAAAAGGCAGACGAAAGTAGCGATATGGGCTACCCATCTGCGTTCTGCAGTTCATGTTTTCTAGAAATTTCCAAAGCCACATTCTGCAGAATTATTCAACTTTGCAGCATGCAAATGTTCAAGTTTCCACGACAACATTGAGATTTAAAGGTATCCTTTCTTTTTTGCCATTCTTGACTTCGACTCGAAGATACTGCGTAATTGGAACATAAAAAGGTACAAGAACATAATCTACAACAAAGGAACAAGTTAACTGGTCGTTCAATTAATAAGAATGCCAAGGGCTGCGACTATAAGATTTTTTGATAAAAGTTGATGCTGCTCGCAACATTTTACCCATTGCCATGATGCTGTCTGGCCGGTTCATAACTCCAGAACTTTTCATAAGCAAAATTTGTCTATTTTCCGGTGCATTGCAAATAGATTGAATTAAACAGTCAACGCTTGTCTTTCCCGCAAGAAAAACACCCTCAGTAATCTTAGGAAAATGTCAAAGAAAGCAAAATCAGTCTCTTACCCAATAATAAACATGCAAGTGTTGTTTTTCACTGTTTTTCGCAAACAACCTCTGTTATCTTAGCAATCATGGCAAGGATTGAAGGAGGAGACAGTTATCACTCAACCGTTTTGTCTGGATTATTGTGGGTTGATGAATTCTTTTAAAAAAAAATGCTGAAATCATTTGAAATCGCTTTGAAAGTCCTGTACCGCTAAACATGAGCTGAAAAAAACGAAGATTTTAAGTTTTCTTTTGACTTGTAAGCTCATGTTCGTACGAATTACGAATAAAAGGACGAATTTTCTGAGAAAATTAAAAGAAATGAAATTACAACTCGCCTTGTGATTCTGAGAATTTAGTCCAGGAATGTGGCGAGTGAATAAATTTCCCAGTTATTTGCTCTAACAAATGGCCAATGAGATGTCTCGATTCAGTATACAAAAATTGCATAACAAAAGTGTTTTTCTAAAATCCCTTTTGTTTCGCCTGACTCAATATAGAACTGCATATCGAAGAAGACGTTGTGTGGACGGAGCCACTGCTAGGCTTTTTGAACAGTTTTTTTGACGCGGACTGGTGGAAGAAACAAAACGGTAAGATTATTCCAGTAGCCTATTTAAGATCGTGTAAGGCGGACGAAAGTAATGACTCTGGCTACCCTGCTGCGTTCTATATTTTATGTTTTCTAGAAATTTCAAGGACAACCAACGATAATCTTCGGTGAAATATGTGTTCGGGAGAGTCAAACTGTTCTAAAAATTTCAGTTCTACGTTGTCAAACAACTATAGATTTCTTTACTAAAACATCACCAAAAAGATTCACAAGAAGGGAAAAGTAGTCCCTTACGTTTTCGGAAAGGATATTTTTGCAATTTTTGGCACTTAAACAGATCAACTAGCAGTTTCGGATGAGCAATTGGTTCGCTGGGAGGTTTTAAGAAGGTGATGTCCAGCTAACAATTTCTGAAATAAAGCTATCATTCCCTGATAATTTCGGACACTTCAATTTTCAACTAAGATATCCGAACAGATCAAATTCTTCTAGATGATAAAAACACCTCTTTAGGCAGTCTTCAAAGACTACAAAGAGCTTAGAAATATATCTCAAAGGCTTGTGGCTCAATTTGCTCGTTGGTTCCCCTTGAAATTTCCAACGCTACGTTCTGCATCGCGAGTAAACTTGCGGATTATGCCTTCACGTTTCCACGACAACATTAAGATTTAAACTTATACATTCTTTTTTGCCAGTTTTGACTTTTAAGAGTAAAATTTGCACAGGTTCAGATGTTTTTTAATAATGTGTCCTAAGCAGAACACACTGATCACCTGCAAGGTTCTGAGATTTTCAAGTTTTCCTGTGCGTTGCGAAAAAAAGTTCCCATTTACCCAATGCATTTGAGTTACGATTTAATTGAACAACTGATGCTGTTGTTCCAGTAAAACAGATCCCGTTTTGTGCGAGGAAAATGTCAAGTGCTGTAAAAGTTGCTTACTTATTGCTTGACTTGCAAGTTCTGGTCTCAATTCTCGTAAACAACCCACCAGATCTCAATAACAAGGAAGACACTTAGTGATCAGGCAAACAGAATTGGCGGGGTAGGCCCCCTTCACATGGAACCAATTAAAAGGTTTAAAAATCTATTTCTTTAAAATTCGAGCAACAACGAACATTTGTCTTCCTTGACTTATGTCGTAATATGCTCACTTATCCCAAGAAAGGACGAATTTTGAAGAATACTACAATAGGTCTCCAAAACATAGATTTCGTCCTCATTATCCTGATAATCAATGCACGCCGGGTATTTTGTTTCGAAAGCGACATCAAATATAACACAAGGTAAAGCCCAAGAAGGGAGCCTGAAGTGGCAATACAAAGACCATGTTATCTTCGAAATATATGGTCGATGATATCAGGCGGTTTGCTAAATCATTCGAGTCTCTTTCTTCCAATACCTACCACAGCCTCGGTATCAGCTGATTTTGAATAAATTTCAAATGAGAAGCTCATTATTACAAGCTCGCAAAGTTTAGTTGGTTTAAAGTTCCTGCGGACGGAGCAATTGCCAAGCCTTTGGACAAGGCTAGGTCACTTTAAGGCGGTACAAATCTGTGATAAATATTTGTCTGGTTATGTGAGATCATAGAGCAAAGCCTGGCACACTAAAATCACGATACTATTTGACACAATTCCCTTTATCTCGTGCATGTTTTTTCGGGCAGTTACAAGGCCACCAACACAACATCGCTTGTGAAAACTTCCAGAGTTATGAACCGGCCTGACAGCATCATGGAAATGAATAAATTGTTGGCAGCAGCATCAACTTTTATCAAAAACTCTCATCGTCGCAGCCCTTGGCATTCTTATTGGAACTGCCAGTTAACTCGTTCAGTTGTTTTAGATTATTTTCTTGTACCTTTTTGTGTTCGAAGTACGCATCACCTTCCAGTCGTCAGCAGAGATATGTCTATTTTCCGGTGCATTGCAAATATATTAAATTAAACAGTCAACGCTTGTCTTTCCCGCATGAAAAAGACCCCTAATAATCTCAGAAAATGTCAAGTGAAGCAAAATTCTCTTACCAAATGTTTCCCTTTCAATGTTTATTTTCGCAAACAACCAGAGTTGTCTTATTAGCAATCTGTAATCTACTTAATAACAAGGAAGACAGTTCTCAGACTCAACCGTTTCGTTTGGGTGATTGTGGGATAAACGTCTTGAAAAAAAAAACCAGCTGAAACCAGTTCCAAAGTCCTGTACCCTTAAACATCTTAAACATGAACTGAAAAATGAAGATTTTAATTTTCCTTTGACTTGTAAGCTCATGTTCGTACGAATTAGGAATAAAGGACAATGGCCTTTTATACATTTTCTCAGAAAATCAAAAGAAAGGAAATTATAGTGTCCCTTTTGCTTTGATGGAATTTAGTCAACGAATGTGGCGAGTGAATAAATTTCACAGTTACAGCTCCAACAAATGGGCAATGAGATGCCTCGATTCAGTACAAGAATTGCATAACAAAAGTGCTTTTATGCCTCCCATTTCGGTGATTTGCTTCGCCCAAGTTTCAAGTTTGTGTGGCCGGATTCGAAGCCTCTGTTAGGCTTTTTGAACAGTTTTCTGACGTCGACTGGTGGAAGGAACAAAACGGTAAGATTATTTCAGTAGCCTATTTGTGATCGTAAAAGGCAGACGAAAGTAGCGATATGGGCTACCCATCTGCGTTCTGCAGTTCATGTTTTCTAGAAATTCCCAAAGCCACATTCTGCAGAATTATTCAACTTTGCAGCATGCAAATGTTCAAGTTTCCACGACAACATTGAGATTTAAAGGTATCCTTTCTTTTTTGCCATTCTTGACTTCGACTCGAAGATACTGCGTAATTGGAACATAAAAAGGTACAAGAACATAATCTACAACAAAGGAACAAGTTAACTGGCCGTTCAATTAATAAGAATGCCAAGGGCTGCGACTATAAGATTTTTTGATAAAAGTTGATGCTGCTCGCAACATTTTACCCATTTCCATGTTGCTGTCAGGCCGGTTCATAACTCCAGAACTTTTCATAAGCAAAAGAAATTTGTCTATTTTCCGGTGCATTGCAAATAGATTAAATTAAACAGTCAACGCTTGTTTTTCCCGCAAGAAAAACACCCTCAGTAATCTTAGGAAAATGTCAAAGAAAGCAAAATCAGTCTCTTACCCAATAATAAACATGCAGGTGTTGTTTTTCACTGTTTTTCGCAAACAACCTCTGTTATCTTAGCAATTATGACAAGGATTGAAGGAGGAGACAGTTATCACTCAACCGGTTTGTCTGGATTATTGTGGGTCGATGAATTCTTTTAAAAAAAATGCTGAAATCATTTGAAATGGCTTTGAAAGTCCTGTACCGCTAAACATGAGCTGAAAAAAACGAAGATTTTAAATTTTCTTTTGACTTGTAAGCTCATGTTCGTACGAATTACGAATAAAAGGACGAATTTTCTGAGAAAATTAAAAGAAATGAAATTACAACTCGCCTTGTGATTCTGAGAATTTAGTCCAGGAATGTGGCGAGTGAATAAATTTCCCAGTTATTTGCTCTAACAAATGGCCAATGAGATGTCTCGATTCAGTATACAAAAATTACATAACAAAAGTGTTTTTCTAAAATCCCTTTTGCTTCACTCAATATAGAACTGCATATCGAAGCAGAAGTTGTGTGGACGGAGCCACTGCTAGGCTTTTTGCCGGAACAGTTTTTTTGACGCGGACTGGTGGAAGAAACAAAACGGTAAGATTATTCCAGTAGTCTATTTACGATCGTGTAAGGCGGACGAAAGTAATGATACTGGCTACCCTGCTGCGTTCTACAATTTATGTTTTCTAGAAAATTTGAAGGCCACCCAACGATAATCTTCGGTGAAATATGTGTTCGGGAGAGAAACTGTTCTAAAAATTTCAGTTCTACGTTGCCAAACAATTACAGATTTCTTTACTAAAACATCACCAAAACTGAGATTCCCAAGAAAGGAAAAGTAGTCCCTTACGTTTTCGGTAAGGATATTTTTGCAATTTTTGGCACTTAAAATGATCGATTAGCAGGTTCGGATGAGGAATTGGTTCGCTGGGAGGATTTAAGAAGGTGATGTCCAGCTAGCAATTTCTGAAATGAAGCTATCATTCCCTAAAATTTTCGAACACTTCAATTTTCAACTAAGATATCCGAACAGATCAAATTCTTCTAGATGATAAAAACACCTCTTAAAACAGTCTTCAAACAATACAAGGAGCCTAGAAATACTCTCTCAAAGGCTTTTGGAATAATTTGCTCGTTGGTTCCCCTCGAAACTTCCAATGCTACGATCTGCATCGCGAGTAAAAAATTGCGGATTATGCCTTCTAGTTTCCACGACAGCATTAAGATTTAAACTTATACATTCTTTTTTGCCAGTGTCGACTTTTAAGAGTAAAAGTAAAATTTGCACAGGTTCAGATGTTTTTAATCATTTTGTGTCCTAACCGAAACACACTGATCACCTCCAAGGTTCTGAGATTTTTTTACCTTGCGTTGCGAAAGAAAAGTTTCAATTTACCCAATGCATTTGCGTTACGATTTAATTGAACAACTGATGTTGTTGTTCCCGTTAAACAGATCTTGTTTTGTCCAAGGAAAATGTCAAGTGCTGTAAAAGTTGCTTACTTATTGCTTGACTTGGAAGTTCTTTTCTCTATTCTCGTAAACAAGCACCCTGCGAGCAGAACCTCCTTTTGTCTTTTTCTTTACCAAAATCGAGCAAGCAAAAGAAAGGCTATGCTAGCAGGGTGGTAAACAAGCCCCCAGATCTCAATAACAAGGAAGACATTTAGTGATCAGGCAAACAGTTACGCGTAATGGCGGGGTAGGCTCCCTTCATATGGAACCAATTAAAAGGTTTAAAAATCCATTGCTTTAGAATTCGAGCAATAACGAACATTTGTCTTCCTTGACTTATGTCGTAATATGCTCACTTATTCCAAGAAAGGACGAGTTTCGAAGAATACTACAATAGGTCTCCAAAACATTGATTACGTCCTCTTTATCCTGATAATCAATGCACGCCGGGTATTTTGTTTCGAAAGCGACATCAAATATAACACAACGTAAAGCCCAAGAAGGGAGCCTGAAGTGGCAATACAAAGACCATGTTATCTTCGAAATATATGGTCGATGATATCAGGCGGTTTGCTAAATCATTCGAGTCTCTTTCTTCCAATACCTACCACAGCCTCGGTATCAGCTGATTTTGAATAAATTTCAAATGAGAAGCCCATTATTACAAGCTCGCAAAGTTAAGTTGGTTTAAAATTCCTGCGGACGGAGCAATTGCCAAGCCTTCGGACAAGGGTAGGTCAGTTTAAGGCGGTACAAATCCGTGAAAAATATTTGTCTGGTTATGTGCTGGAGATCATAGAGCAAAGCCTGGCACACTAAAATCACGATACTATTTGACACAAATCCCTTTATCTCGTGCATGTTTTTTCGGGCAGTTACAAGGCCACCAACGCAACATCGCTTGTGAAAAGTTCCAGAGTTATGAACCGGCCTGATAGCATCATGGAAATGGATAAATTGTTGGCAGCAGCATCAACTTTTATCAAAAAGTCCCATCGTCGCAGCCTTTGGCATTCTTATTAGAACTGCCAGTTAACACGTTCAGTTGTTTTAGATTATTTTCTTGTACCTTTTTGTGTTCGAAGTACGCATCACCTTGGAGTCGTCAGCAGAGATATGTCTATTTTCCGGTGCATTGTAAATATATTAAACTAAACAGTCAACGCTTGTCTTTCCTGCATCAAAAAGACCCCTAGTAATCTCAGAAAATGTCAAGTGAAGCAAAATTCTCTTACCAAATGTTTCCCTTTCAATGTTTTTTTTTAGCAAACAACCTGAGTTGTCTTATTAGCAATCTTTAATCTACTTAATAACAAGGAAGACAGTTCTCAGATTCAACCGTTTCGTTTGGGTGATTGTGGGATAAACGTCTTGAAAAAAAAAACCAGCCGAAACCAGTTCCAAAGTCCTGTATCCTTAAACATGCACTGAAAAATTAAGATTTTCATTTTCCTTTGACTTGTAAGCTCATGTTCGTACGAATTAGGAATAAAGGACAATGGCCTTTTACACATTTTCTCAGAAAATCAAAAGAAAGGAAATTATAGCGTCCCTTTTGCTTTGATGGAATTTAGTCAACGAATGTGGGGAGTGAATAAATTTCACAGTTACAGCTCCAACAAATGGGCAATGAGATGCCTCGATTCAGTACAAGAATTGCATAACAAAGTGCTTTTATGCTTCCCATTTCAGTGATTTGCTTCGCCCCAGTTTCAAGTTTGTGCGGCCGGATTCGAAGCCACTGTTAGGGTTTTTGAACAGTTTTTTGACGTCGACTGGTGGAAGGAACAAAACGGTAAGATTATTTCGGTAGCCTATTTGTGATCGTAAAAGGCAGACGAAAGTAGCGATATTGGCTACCCATCTGCGTTCTACAGTTCATGTTTTCTAGAAATTTCCAAAGCCACATTCTGCAGAATTATTCAACTTTGCAGCATGCAAATGTTCAAGTTTCCACGACAACATTGAGATTTCAATAAAGGTATCCTTTCTTTTTTGCCATTCTTGACTTCGACTCGAAGATAATGCGTACTTAGAACATAATAAGGTACAAGGACATAATCTACAACAAAGGAACAATTTAACTGGCCGTTCAATTTATAAGAATGCCAAGGGCTGCGACTATAAGATTTTTTGATAAAAGTTCATGCTGCTCGCAACAATTTACCCATTTCCATGATGCTGTCAGGCCGGTTCATAACTCCAGAACTTTTCATAAGCAAAAGAAATTTGTCTATTTTCCGGTGCATTGCAAATAGATTGAGTTAAACAGTCAACCCTTGTCTTTCCCGCAACAAAAACACCCTCAGTAATCTTAGGAAAATGTCAAAGAAAGCAAAATCAGTCTCTTACCCAATAATAAACATGCAAGTGTTGTTTTTCACTGTTTTTCGCAAACAATCTCGGTTATCTTAGCAATCATGGCAAGGATTGAAGGAAGACAGTTATCACTCAACCGTTTTGTCTGGATTATTGTGGGTTGATAAATTCTGTAAAAAAAAAATTCTGAATTCACTTTAGATCGCTTTGAAAGTCCTGTACCGCTAAACATGATCTGAAAAAAACGAAGATTTTAAATTTTCTTTTGACTTGTAAGCTCATGTTCGTGCGAATTACGAATAAAAGGACGAATTTTCTGAGAAAATTAAAAGAAATGAAATTACAACGCACCTTGTGATTCTGAGAATTTAGTCAAGGAATGTGGCGAGTGAATAAATTTCTCAGTTATTTGCTCTAACAAATGGCCAATGAGATGTCTCGATTCAGTATACAAAAATTGCATAACAAAAGTGCTTTTTTAAAATCCCTTTTGCTTCGCCTGACTCAATATAGAAGTGCATATCGAAGCAGAAGTTGTGTGGACGGAGCCACTGCTAGGCTTTTTGCCGGAACAGTCTTTTTGACGCGGACTGGTGGAAGAAACAAAACGGTAAGATTATTCCAGTAGCCTATTTACGATCGTGTAAGGCGGACGAAAGTAATTATACTGGCTACCCTGCTGCGTTCTACAGTTTATGTTTTCTAGAAATTTTGAAGGGCACCCAACGATAATCTTCGGTGAAATATGTGTTCGGGAGAGTCAAACTGTTCTAAAAATTTCAGTTCTACGTTGCCAAACAATTACAGATTTCTTTACTAAAACATCACCAAAACTGAGATTCCCAAGAAAGGAAAAGTAGTCCCTTACGTTTTCGGAAAGATATTTTTGCAATTTTTGGCACTTAAAAAGATCGACTAGCAGTTTCGGATGAGCAATTGGTTCGCTGGGAGGTTTTAAGAAGGTGATGTCCAGCTAGCAATTTCTGAAATAAAGCTATCATTCCCTAAAATTTCGGACACTTCGATTTTCAACTAAGATATCCGAACAGATCAAATTCTTCTAGATGATAAAAACACCTCTTTAGACAGTCTTCAAACACCACAAGGAGCCTAGAAATACTCTCTCAAAGGCTTTTGGAATAATTTGCTCGTTGGTTCCCCTCGAAACTTCCAACGCTACGATCTGCATCGCGAGTAAAAACTTGCGGATTATGTCTTCTAGTTTCCACGACAACATTAAGATTTAAGCTTATACATTCTTTTTTGCCAATCTTGACTTTTAAGAGTAAAAGTAAAATTTGCACAGGTTCAGACGTTTTTTAATCATTTTGTGTCCTAAGCGGAACACACTGATCACCTGCAAGGTTCTGAGATTTTTTTCCTTTGCGTTGCGAAAGAAAAGTTTCCATTTACCCAATGCATTTGCGTCACGCAAAAACAGATCCCGTTTTGTCCAAGGAAAATGTCAAGTGCTGTAAAAGTTGCTTACTTATTGCTTGACTTGCAAGTTCTGGTCTCAATTCTCGTAAACAAGCACCCTGCGAGCAGAGCCTCCTTTTGTCTTTTTCTTTACCAAAATCGAGGAAGCAAAAGAAAGGCTCTGCTAGCAGGGTGGTAAACAAGCCCCCAGATCTCAATAACAAGGAAGACATTTAGTGATCAGGCAAACAGTTACGCGTAATGGCGGGGTAGGCTCCCTTCACATGGAACCAATTAAAAGGTTTAAAAATCCATTGCTTTAGAATTCGAGCAATAACGAACATTTGTCTTCCTTGACTTATGTCGTAATATGCTCACTTATTCCAAGAAAGGACGAATTTCGAAGAATACTACAATAGGTCTCCAAAACATTGATTACGTCCTCTTTATCCTGATAATCAATGCACGCCGGGTATTTTGTTTCGAAAGCGACATCAAATATAACACAAGGTAAAGCCCAAGAAGGGAGCCTGAAGTGGCAATACAAAGACCATGTTATCTTCGAAATATATGGTCGATGATATCAGGCGGTTTGCTAAATCATTCGAGTCTCTTTCTTCCAATACCTACCACAGCCTCGGTATCAGCTGATTTTGAATAAATTTCAAATGAGAAGCTCATTATTACAAGCTCGCAAAGTTTAGTTGGTTTAAAGTTCCTGCGGACGGAGCAATTGCCAAGCCTTCGGACAAGGCTAGCTCAGTTTAAGGCGGTACAAATCCGTGAAAAATATTTGTCTGGTTATGTGCTGGAGATCATAGAGCAAAGCCTGGCACACTAAAATCACGATACTATTTGACACAAATCCTTTTATCTCGTGCATGTTTTTTCGGGAAGTTACAAGGCCACCAACACAACATCGCTTGTGAAAACTTCCAGAGTTATGAACCGGCCTGACAGCATCATGGAAATGATTAAATTGTTGGCAGCAGCATCAACTCTTATCAACTGAAAAGTGTCATCGTCGCAGCCCTTGGCATTCTTATTGGAACTGCCAGTTAACTCGTTCAGTTGTTTTAGATTATGTTCTTGTACCTTTTCGTGTTCGAAGTACGCATCACCTTGGAGTCGTCAGCAGAGATATGTCTATTTTCCGGTGCATTGCAAATATATTAAATTAAACAGTCAACGCTTGTCTTTCCCGCATGAAAAAGACCCCTAGTAATCTCAGAAAATGTCAAGTGAAGCAAAATTCTCTTACCAAATGTTTCCATTTCAATGTTTATTTTTCGCAAACAACCTGAGTTGTCTTGTTAGCAATCTGTAATCTACTTAATAACAAGGAAGACAGTTCTCAGACTCAACCGTTTCGTTTGGGTGATTGTGGGATAAACGTCTTGGAAAACAAAAAAAAAACAGCTGAAACCAGTTCCAAAGTCCTGTGCCCTTAAACGTGAACTGAAAAATTAAGATTTTAATTTTCCTTTGACTTGTAAGCTCATGTTCGTACCAATTAGGAATAGAGGACAATGGTCTTTTATACATTTTCTCAGAAAATCAAAAGAAAGGAAATTATAGCGTCCCTTTTGCTTTGATGGAATTTAGTCAACGAATGTGGCGAGTGAATAAATTTCACAG
Organism: Montipora foliosa; assembly: GCF_036669935.1. Classification (NCBI taxonomy): domain Eukaryota; kingdom Metazoa; phylum Cnidaria; class Anthozoa; order Scleractinia; family Acroporidae; genus Montipora; species Montipora foliosa. The sequence goes on from NC_090879.1 coordinate 50,224,827, forward strand.
TTACAGTTCCAACAAATAGGCAATGAGATGCCTCGATTCAGTACACGAATTGCATAACAAAGTGCTTTTATGCTTCCCATTTCAGTGATTTGCTTCGCCCAAGTTTCAAGTTTATGCGGCCGGATTCGAAGTCACTGTTACGCTTTTTGAACAAAACGGTAAGATTATTTCAGTAGCCTATTTGTGATCGTAAAAGGCAGACGAAAGTAGGGATATTGGCTACCCATCTGCGTTCTACAGTTCATGTTTTCTAGAAATTTCCAAAGCCACATTCTGCAGAATTATTCAACTTTGCAGCATGCAAATGTTCAAGTTTCCACGACAACATTGAGATTTAAAGGTATCCTTTCTTTTTTGCCATTCTTGACATCGACTCGAAGATACTGCGTAATTGGAACATAAAAAGGTACAAGGACATAATCTACAACAAAGGAACAAGTTAACTGGCCGTTCAATTAATAAGAATGCCAAGGGCTGCGACTATATGATTTTTTGATAAAAGTTCATGCTGCTCGCAACAATTTACCCATTTCCATGATGCTGTCAGGCCGGTTCATAACTCCAGAACTTTTCATAAGCAAAAGAAATTTGTCTATTTTCCGGTGCATTGCAATAGATTGAATTAAACAGTCAACGCTTGTCTTTACCGCAAGAAAGACACGCTCAGTAATCTTAGGAAAATGTCAAAGAAAGCAAAATCAGTCTCTTACCCAATAATAAACATGCAAGTGTTTCTGAGAATTTAGTCCAGAAATGTGGCGAGTGAATAAATTTCCCAGTTATTTCTCTAACAAATAGCCAATGAGATGTCTCGATTCAGTATACAAAAATTGCATAACAAAAGTGCTTTTCTAAAATCCCTTTTGCTTCGCCTGACTCAATATAGAACTGCGTATCGAAGCAGACGTTGTGTGGACGGAGCCACTGCTAGGCTTTTTGCCGGAACAGTTTTTTTGACGCGGACTGGTGGAAGAAACAAAACGGTAAGATTATTCCAGTTGCCTATTTACGATCGTGTAAGGCGGACGAAAGTAATGATACTGGCTACCCTGCTGCGTTGTACAGTTTATGTTTTCTAGAAATTTTGAAGGGCACCCAACGATAATCGTCGGTGAAATATGTGTTCGGGAGAGAAACTGTTCTAAAAATTTCAGACAACTATAGATTTCTTTACTAAAACATCACCAAAAAGATTCCCAAGAAAGGAAAAGTAGTCCCTTACGTTTTCGGTAAGGATATTTTTGCAATTTTTGGCACTTCTGCATCGCATCTCGGGTAAAAACTTGCAGATTATGTCTTCAAGTTTCCACGACAACATTAAGATTGAAACTTATACATTCTTTTTTGCCAGTCTTTTTAAGAGTAAAAGTAAAATTTGCACAGGCTCAGATGTTTTTAATCACTTTGTGTCCTAAGCGAAACACACTGATCACCTGCAAGGTTCTGAGATTTTGTTTTCCCTGTGCGTTGCGAAAGAAAAGTTTCCATTTACCCAATGCATTGGTGTTACGATTTAATTGAACAACTGATGTTGTTGTTCCAGTTAAACAGATCCCGTTTTGTCCGAGGAAAATGTCAAGTGCTGTAAAAGTTGCTTACTTATTGCTTGACTTGCAAGTTCTGTTCTCAATTCTCGTAAACAAGCACCTTGCGAGCAGAGCCTCCTTTTGTCTTTTTCTTTACCAAAATCGAGGAAGCAAAAGAAAGGCTCTGCTAGCAGGGTGGTAAACAAGCCCCCAGATCTCAATAACAAGGAAGACATTTAGTGATCAGGCAAACAGTTACGCGTAATGTCGGGGTAGGCTCCCTTCACATGGAACCAATTAAAAGGTTTAAAAATCCATTGCTTTAGAATTCGAGCAATAACGAACATTTGTCTTCCTTGACTTATGTCGTAATATGCTCACTTCTTCCACGAAAGGACGAATTTCGAAGAATACTACAATAGGTCTCCAAAACATAGATTACGTCCTCTTTATCCTGATAATCAATGCACGCCGGGTATTTTGTTTCGAAAGCGACATCAAATATAACACAAGGTAAAGCCCAAGAAGGGAGCCTGAAGTGGCAATACAAAGACCATGTTATCTTCGAAATATATGGTCGATGATATCAGGCGGTTTGCTAAATCATTCGAGTCCCTTTCTTCCAATACCTACCACAGCCTCGGTATCAGCTGATTTTGAATAAAGTGCAAACGAGAAGCTCATTTATTAAAAGCTCGGAAAGTTTAGTTGGTTTAAAGTTCCTGCGGACGGAGCAATTGCCAAGCCTTTGGACAAGGCTAGGTCAGTTTAAGGCGGTACAAATCCGTGAAAAATATTTGTCTGGTTATGTGCTGGAGATAATACAGCAAAGCCTGGCACACTAAAATCACGATACTATTTGACACAAATCCCTTTATCTCGTTCATATTTTTTCGGGCAGTTACAACGCCACCAACACAACATTGCTTGTGAAAACTTCCAGAGTTATGAAACTGCCTGATAGCATCATGGAAATGAATAAATTGTTGGCAGCAGCATCAACTTTTATCAAAAACTCTCATCGTTGCAGCCCTTGGCATTCTTATTGGAACTGCCAGTTAACTCGTTCAGTTGTTTTAGATTATGTTCTTGTACCTTTTCGTGTTCGAAGTACGCATCACCTTGGAGTCGTCAGCAGAGATATGTCTATTTTCCGGTGCATTGCAAATATATTAAATTAAACAGTCAACGCTTGTCTTTCCCGCATGAAAAAGACCCCTAGTAATCTCAGAAAATGTCAAGTGAAGCAAAATTCTCTTACCAAATGTTTCCATTTCAATGTTTATTTTTCGCAAACAACCTGAGTTGTCTTGTTAGCAATCTGTAATCTACTTAATAACAAAGAAGACAGTTCTCAGACTCAACCGTTTCGTTTGGGTGATTGTGGGATAAACGTCTTGAAAAAAAAAACCAGCTGAAATCAGTTCAGTACCCTTAAACATGAGCTGAAAAATGAAGATTCTATTTTCCTTTGACTTGTAAGCTAATATTCGTACGAATTAGGAATAAAGGACAATGGTCTTTTATACATTTTCTCAGAAAATTAAAAGAAAGGAAATTATAGGGTCCCTTTTGTTTTGATGGAATTTAGTCAACGAATGTGGCGAGTGAATAAATTTCACAGTTACAGCTCCAACAAATGGGCAATGACATGCCTCGATTCAGTACAAGAATTGCATAACAAAAGTGCTTTTATGCCTCCCATTCAGTGATTTCAGTGCTTCGCCCAACTCAACATAGAACTGTATGTGAAGTATTTTCAAGTTTGTGCGGCCGGATTCGAAGCTACTGTTAGGCTTTTTGAACAGTTTTTTGACGTCGACTGGTGGAAGGAACAAAACGGTAAGATTATTTCAGTAGCCTATTTGTGATCGTAAAAGGCAGACGAAAGTAACGATATTGGCTACCCAACTGCGTTCTACAGTTTATGTTATCTAGAAATTTCCAAAGTCACATTCTGCAGAATTATTCAACGTTGCAGCATGCAATTGTTCAAGTTTCCACGACAACATTAAAATTTAAAGGTATTCTTTCTTTTTTGCCACTCTTGAGTTATAGGAGTAACATTTGCACAGGTTCAGAGCATGTTGTTTAATCACTTTGTGTCATAATCGAAGTACATCACCTGCAAGGTTCTCAGAATTGTTTTCCCCTTTGGACTGCCAAAGCAAAATGCCCTTTTACTCAATGCATCTAAGGCAAGATTTAATTGAACAACTGATGTCGGTTGTTCCAATAAACAGATCCCGTCTTGTCTGAAGAAAATGCCAAGCCCTGTAAAACATTTATCTGCCTTGACTTACGTCGTAATATGCTCACTTCTTCCGGCCAAGAAAAGACGAGATTCTAAGATTATGAAAATATGCCTCCAAGACAGATTACGTCCTGTCTTTCTTACCTGATGATTAATTAATTCAAACCGGGAATTTTGTTTGGTAAACGACATCAAATAACAAAACATAAAAACCCAAGATGGGAGGAATGGCAAGACAAGAACCATGTTATCTTCGAAATGGTAGTTTACATCAGGCTATTTGCTTAGTAACCATTCGATTCACTTTGTTCCTAATACTTAGTCTGGATATCAGTTGATTTTGAATAAACTGCAAGTGAGAAGCTCATTTTTACAAGTTCGCGAAGTTTTAGTTGGTTTAAAATTCCAGCAGACGGAGCAATTGCCAAGCCTTTGGACTAGGTCAGTTTAAGGTACAAATCCGTGAGAAATATTTGTCTGGTTATGTGAGATCATAGAGTGAAGCCTGGTACACTAAACGCCACGATACTATTTGACTGACACAAATCCCTTTATTTCGTTCATGTTTTTCGGGCATTTACAACGCCACCAACACAACATTGCTTATGCAAAGTTCTGGAGTTATGAACCGGCCTGACAGCATCATGGAAATGGGTAAATTGTTGTCAGGCCGGTTCATAACTCCAGAACTTTTCATAAGCAAAAGAAATTTGTCTATTTTCCGCTGCATTGCAAATAGATTGAATTAAACAGTCAACA